>NC_138779.1:126137274-126479774 GCF_965119305.1 Pelophylax lessonae
CAATACAAAAAGAACAGGATATTTTTTCATACAAGTCTATGGTACAGCAGGCACTTATCAGGAATGTGTTGGGGTAACAAATGGCTTTAGGTCTTGCAGATCAAACAGATCAAATGATTTTTTTTGTCAGCAGCAGAAAGCAGGGGTGGGGATGTAACATCGCCCACACTGCAGAGCTAGAGCCCAGAGTTTAGTGAAATCTGACTCCTGACTGGAGAGAATCCCACATCCCCCTCCACACAGTAAACAGCTAAGGCTGTCAATCAAAGGCTGTGTGCTGGAGCTCCCTACCCTGTTGCGCTCTACCTCTTGGAGTCTGTAAGGCCCCATTCACACTTGGTGATTTGACAAAATTCTGCCCGTGATTCCAAATCACATGGTTATCAGTGCAAAACACACAACACACAATTGGGTGGTATTTATTTTACAATGCCTTGAAAAAGTATTTATACCCCTTTAAATGTTCCACGTTTTTTCATGTTACAACCAAAAGCATAAATGTATTTTATTGGGATTTTATGTGATAGACCAACACAAAAGAGCACATAATTGTGAAGTGGAAGGAAAATGATAAATGGTTTTCATTTTTTTTTACAAATAAATATGTGAAAAGTGTGGCGTGCATTTGTATTCAGCCCCCCAGTCAATACTTTGTAGAACCACCTTTCACTGCAATTACAGCTGCAAGTCTTTTTGGGTATGTCTCTACCAGCTTTGCACATCTAGAGTGACATTTTTGCCCATTCTTCCTTGCAAATTAGCTCAAGCTCTGCAGTTTTCAAGTCTTGCCACAGATTCTCAATTGGATTTAGGTCTGGACTTTGACTGGGCTATTCTAATACATTATGCTTTACTCTAATCCATTCCCTTGTAGCTCTGGCTGTATGTCTAGGCCTTTGTCCTGCAGGAAGGTGAACCTCCGCCCCAGTCTCAAGTCTTTTGTGGGTTTCTTCTAAGATTGCCCTGTATTCAGCTCCAACCATCTTCCCATCAACTCTGACCAGCTTCCCTGTCCCTGCTGAAGAAAAGCATCCCCACAACATGATGCTGCCACCACCATGTTTCACAGGGGGAATGGTGTGTTCACGGTGATGTGCAGTGTTAGTTTTCTACCACACATAGGTGTCCTTTTATGAACGGGTGAATTTTTTTCTCCATTGGCTTCTCTACAGTTCTCCAGGGAAAATGATCACATCTGGCACCCCTTTTATGAATGGGAGAACTTCAGTTCGCCCAGGGTGATCAGAGGAGAACGGTTTTCTTGGAGATCTGTGTAGAAGTCAATGGAGCGTCTGTAATCTCGTGAGACAAAGCGAGATTACAGTAGTATGAAAATCCCTCGCGCGCTTTAACAAGCAGAGATAAATTATCACTGCTGAGTACACGAGGTTATAAATAATAGTCCCCTTACATAAATATGTATATATATACACTGAATACACACACACATACATTGTATATATATATACACATTAAATATATATCTACATGTATGTGTGTATATATATACATGTATATATATACATAAATATGGCAGGGGGACATGATTACTGTGTTGGGGGGTCTGAACGAGGAAGAAGGAAGTCCATAATCTTCCTTTTTCCCCCTCAGTTCTCCCCCGATTCTGTCTTCACTCCCCGCTTCACAAGCTCCAGGCTGGTGAATCCGGGAGTGTGAATTCTGGCACAGATCGCCAGTGAAGTGCGGGGATCGCAGCTTCATAGCCTGGCCATTTCTGTGTCTGTCAATGACAGATTCCGGTGTGAAGAGATGATCAGCAGAGAACATGTTCTCCCCCGATCATTTCTGTTTCATAAACTGAGAATGATCGGAAATGAGCTGTGATCAGCAGGATCACTGCTCATCTCCATTTCATAAAAGGACACCATAGTGTTTCGATTTTAAGCCAAAACGTAGGCACCTTCTTCCACATGTTTGCTGTGTCCCCCACATGGCTTCTCACAAACTGCAAACAGGACTTCTTTTGGCTTTCTTTCAACAATGGCTCTCCTCTTGCCACTCTTCCATAAGGTCAGATTTGTGGAGTGCACAACTAATAGTTGTCCTGTGGACAGATTCTCCCATCTGAGCTGTGGATCTCTGCAGCTCCTCCAGAGTTACCATGGGCCTATTGACTGCTTCTCTGATGAATGCTCTCC
This sequence comes from Pelophylax lessonae, assembly GCF_965119305.1. Classification (NCBI taxonomy): domain Eukaryota; kingdom Metazoa; phylum Chordata; class Amphibia; order Anura; family Ranidae; genus Pelophylax; species Pelophylax lessonae. The sequence continues at coordinate 126,139,434 of NC_138779.1, forward strand.
TTGCCCAGCCTGCCAGTTTAGATGGACAGCCATGTCTTGGTAGATTTGCAGTTGTGTCATACTCTTTCCATTTTTGGATGATGGATTGAACAGTGCTCCGTGAGATGTTCAATGCTTGGGATTTTTTTTTATAACCTTACCCTGTTCTTATCTTCTCCACAACGTTATCTCTGACCTGTCTGGTGTGTTCCTTGGCCTTCATGATGCTGTTGTTCACTAAGGTTCTCTAACAAACCTCTGAGGGTTTGATAAAACAGCTGTATTTATACTGAGATTAAGAGCCGGTTCACACTACCACAACCATAAAGTCGCCCCATGTCGGAGCGACTTTTTACCACGATTTTACTGCAACTTTACCACGATTTTACTGCAATTTACCACGATTTTACCGTGACTTTACCACGACCTTACCGCGACTTGTGAATTATTTTGCATGACTTATATGACAGACGACTTTGTGTTTGGCCAATCAGAATATGATGTGTTGTGACCTAATTCCCCTTTTCTGTTTTTTTTTTACTCATTTCCTCATTGCCCACCAGTGCCCCGTATCAGTGTCCACCAGTGCCACTGCCCACCAGTGCCACGTATGTGTCCACCAGTGCCACTGCCCACCAGTGCCACGAATCAGTGTCCACCAGTGCCACATATCAGTGCCACGAATCAGTATCCACCAGTGCCACGTATCAGTGTCCACTAGTGCCACGTATCAGTGCCACGTATCAGTGCCACGTATCAGTGTCCACCAGTGACACGTATTAGTGCCATGTATCAGTGTCCACCAGTGCCACATATCAGTGCCATGAATCAGTGTCCATCAGTGCCACGTATCAGTGCCATGTATCAGTGTCCACCAGTGCCACGTATCAGTGCCACATATCAGTGCCACGAATCAGTGTCCACCAGTGCCACATATCAGTGCCACGAATCAGTGTCCACCAGTGCCACATATCAGTGCCACGTATCAGTGCCACGAATCAGTGTCCACCAGTGCCATTTAGCAGTGCCACATATCAGTGCCACTAATCAGTGTCCACCAGTGCCACGTATCAGTGCCACGTATCAGTGCCACGTGTCAGTGCCATGTATCAGTGTCCACCAGTGCCACATATCAGTGCCACGCATCAGTGTTCACCAGTGCCACGTATCAGTGCCATGAATCAGTGTCCACCAGTGCCACTTATCTGTGTCCACCAGTGCCACTCACACAGACCAAGCAGAGATAATGGAATATATATAACATATAGGCATGGCTGCAATGTGGGGAATGCCTGGCTAATCTCTTTCTTCTTCCTGTAAAGTCTGATAGCAAGTCGCTTCAATTAAGATAAGGAGGCGACTCCCATTGAAGTATATGGGACAGTCGGATCACAGGTCGCATCAAAGTCGTACAGGACCCTTTTCTGAAGTCGGAGCAACTTCAGTGGTGCCAATTAAGATGGCACTGATTGATTAACATTGCTTTTGTTATGTCAAGCGACCTGGGGCGACCTGGGGCAACACAAGTTGCCTCACAAGTCGCGCTAGTGTGAATGGGCTCTAAATTACACACAGGTGGACTCTATTTACTAATTAGGGGACTTCTCTACTAGATTTTAGTAAGGGTCCTTTCACACGGGCTTTCCGCCCAGCGGACTCTGTTTTCTTCAGCTGGGATCAATCTGCCGATCCGCGCTGTGCAGGCAGATGACAGGTCCGTCTCCACTTATTGCAGAGACAGACCTGTCAGAGCCCCGCTCTCCTCTATGGGAGATCGGATGAAAACGGACCGCCTGTCCATTTTCATCCGATCCTATCCGATCCCATCCTCCAGACGGAAGGAAAATAGGGTTTCCATCTGTCTGGATTTTACGGACAGGATCGGATCAGATAGCAGCGGGTGTATGCGGACATGTCACCGCTGACATCCACTGCTCCATAGGTCTGCAGGGAGCATCCGATCAGGTCTGCCTGAAAAACTGACAGGTGGACCTGATTGGAAAGCCCGTGTGAAAGGGCCCTTAGGGGGCATCAGAGTAAAGGGGGCTGAATACAAATACATGCCACACTTTTCACATATTTATTTGTAAAATATTTTGCAAACCATTTATCATTTTCCTTCCACTTCACAGCTATGTGCCCCTTTGTGTTGGTCTATCACATAAAATCCCAATAAAATACATTACGTTTGTGTTGCAAAATGTGGAAAATTTCAAGGGGTATGAATACTTTTTCAAGGCACTATAAAAGGCACCCCAAAATATGGTGCAATTTTGCTATGATTGTCGACAGGATTTTAAAAAAGGTGTGAAACTTTTTGCCCAAATAGGAGCAGTAGCTTCTTTTAGGAGACAAATGCGCACAGGACGGACCATTGAAGTGAATGGGCTGCACTATGCGTGACATGCAGAACTACATGAAGATCGCCCACATGAAACTGTAAGCAAGAATGTGAGTTCCTGCAACACAAAGTGTGAATGGGGCCTAAAACCTAAAAGCAGACAGAAATCACATGATGTGACATGATGTGTTCCTTTTTCATATAAGAGGTTTACAACCACTTTAAATCAGTATTCTCGGCCTCCAGATAGCAAAGCTTCTACCCCATGTCTCACATCCGCTGGTATTCAGCAGCTCTGTGCGCCCCCGATGCCCAGCGTTGTTGATGGACTGTGTACACCAGCTCCTCCCAAACTTCTTTTTATTTCATTGGGGTTTAAATGAAAAAAGTCCAAAGATGTTAAAGAACCTTTTGGAGCCAATCTTATTTTATAATTCATTGTCGAAGAGGTGAAGCTTGTGGCAACAGTGGATCTAAAATGAATTGTCAGCATATAAAAGCTCTTGTGACCCTTGTTATAATAAGGGTCATTTTTCTGTGGTGAGTCATTCAGGAGAACCCTGATGTGGGGATACATGTTATTTGTGTGAAGTGGATTTCACATGCTGTGATGAAGAAGGCAGAGGCCGTTGCACTTTGTCTAGGGACATGATGCAGAAAGGATCAGAGAAGACAGAACACTTTGTTTGATTGACCGCATGACTTTTATTCACTTTTCAAACAGATTTTTCTGGCTTCTGGTTGTAAAAATGTATATATTTTGTATTATACCATTTTCAATTTAAAGTAAAACTGAAAGCAAAACTTAGTTTTAGATTGAGTTGAGAGGGATTAGAACCCTGGTCAGGTTTTTATTGCTTTGTGTCCTTGTTAGGAAGATTCATTCATCCTTTTTATTTGTCATTGTCCGTTATCACCAAGAGTGAAAGTGAAAGAAAATCCCAAATTATGAAGAGTTTTCCCTAAATTTGGGGGGATTCCCTCTCACTTGCAGCTGGCTATGTGACAAGAAGCGATGTGAAATCTCCCCATTGGAAACAGCAAAAAAAAGAAAAATATGACAGGGATAGAACGCAATTACTTCAGCAGGCAGCTCCACCCTACGTGTTTCGTCACACAAGATGTCTTCTGGGGCACGAAATATATACTCTGTAAAGCTGATGCCACATACAGTTTACATTAGGTATCGACCGATTATTGGCAACACCGATATGCACTTTCCCTGATATATCTGTATCGGCCTTTGGATTTACCGATATTGCCGATATTTCGTGACGTCATTGCGTATGTTGTGCCACGCGCTTCCGCGCACTGGACAGCTCTTAGGCCACCTCCCTCTGCCTACAGTGTCTTTTACCCGCCGCGGCCACACTGGAGTCTGCATGCAGCACAGGCGGTCAATCAGGAGTCGGGACAGAGTTCTTCTACATCTAGTAGTGAGCGCAGTGACCAACACTCTGACACACGTTCTGTATCTGTTCTGTAACACAACCGCTGCGGCCACCCACCCACCCACCACCCAAAGCTGCCCAGTGCCAGCCAGCAACCCAGTCCTACACAGTCCACTGTGTAGCGTGTACCAACCAGCCAAAGGCCCTGCCTGAGTCCTGACTGTACCAGCTAGCCAGCCACAGGCCCTGGGCCTGTACGTGCCAGGCCAGCCACCACACAGGGTGCCAGCCACAAAAGGGTGCCTGCCTGCCAGTCAGCCAGCCACCAAAGGGTGCCAGCCAGCCACCAAAGGTTGATGACAGCCACCCACCCACCTGGTGCCAGCCAGCCACAAAAGGGTGCCAGCCAGCCAGGGTGCCACCGACCCACCCGGTGCCAGCCAGCCACAAAAGGGTGCAAGCCAGCCAGCCACAAAAGGGTGCCAGCCAGCCACCCAACCACCTCTGGGTGCCAGCCAGACAGCCACCCACCACAGAGTACCAGCCAGACACCCACCATAGGGTGCCAGTAAGCCAGCCACCCACCATAGGGTGCCAGACGGCCACCCACCACAGGGTGCAAGCCAGCCAGCCACCCACCACAGGGTGCAAGTGAGCCAGCCACCCAGAACGGGGTGCAAGCCAGCCTTCTACACTGAAAAGTGCACCAGTCACATTTAAACATATTATTTTCACATATTCTGGGAGCAGCCTTTCACACATCAGCACACCCTTCTTTTTAACAAGAAATAATAGATATGTTTCAGAAAAAAAAAACAGGTGGCTAAAATCTGATGGCAGATTCCCAACTGCTGGACAGAGTAATCACAGAGATGATGGTGACTGTTAACCAGCCATTTGTCTGACTCTGGATTTAAGCGGTTGATGTCCATAGTTGAGCCAAGGTACACACTAAAGAGTGACAAGTTTCATCGAACTGAAATGCTGCAAAAGATTCACCAAAAGGTTGTTGACAAAGTAAAGACTATGCTGCAACCAGAGAATGCTGGCAACCCACTCTCAATAATGACAGACTGTTGGTCAGGACAAACAGAATCACTAATGAGTCTTACATGCCACTTCATTGACAGCGGATGGACAAGAAGGCATTTGGTGTAGAATACAAAAGTGATGCAAGGATCCCACACTGGGGAGAACATTAAAGAAAAGTTTCTAGGCATGCTAGAAAAATGGGGAATCACCAAAGACCAAGTGATGCTTGTGCTGCGAGACAGTGGAGCAAACATGGTTAAAGGTAAGAGACTTGCTAAAGTGTCAGACCTCAGTTGCATGGCACACACCATCCAACTGGTGGTAAATGATGGTCTGTCAAACCAGAAAGCTTTGCTGGACATTATTACCATGCTGAAGAAGTGTGCAGGCCATTTCCACCATTCTGTTATTGCCAAGCAGCGACTGAGGTGCATTCAGGAAGACCTTGGCCTACCCAAAAACAACCTGATACAGGCTGTTCCAACACGATGGAACTCAACGCTACACATTTTACAAAGGATGCTGTTGCAGAAGCAAGCTCTCACTATATATTCTGGTGAATATGGACTTGGAGGACCTTCTTGCCCTACTGCAGATCAGTGGGACATAGTAGCCAACATTTTAGAGACGCTTGTACCCATTGAGGAAGTGACACTGGAGGTGAGTCATTACGACTCATCTGTTTCCTCTGTGATGCCATGTGTGAGAGTCCTGAAGATGCTTCTTCAACAGAATGAAGGACCCAACACACATAGCATCAAAGCATGTAGCCAGGCCACGAGGGACAGCCTTGCCAAAAGGTTTTAGAAGCACGAGGAGACTAAAACTGTTGTGCTTGCATGTTTTTTGGATCCTCGATACAAGAACAATCCTTTCTCTTCTGATGATGTATTGGCCAAGGCAAAGCAATGGCTGACAGAAGATATTCAACAGAAGGTGCAGGAGGGTCCTCCTGAGGAAAAGAAAAGTCAAGGACAAGAAGAGAAGGTTTCTGATGTGGAAGAGCAGGATGCAGGAAAAAAATGTCCCAAAAGACAACGGACAGAAGAGAAAATTCCTTGTGGTCAAATATATGCAATGATGAACTTAATCTCTATTTGAAGGAACCAGTAATTGACAAAAGAAGTGATCCTCTTCAGTGGTGGAAAGAAAATGAGGCACGCTACAAAAAAAACTTGCTTCCCATGCTAGAAGATACCTTTCTGCTCCTCCTTCCTCAGTACCAAGTGGGCGTGTTTTTAGTGAAGTGGAAGCAATTTATGAAAACAGAAGAAGCCGTTTAACTGGTGAACATGCTGAAATGTTATGCTTTCTGCACTTTAATACTTCTACTTAAGTGGGAGTATTGATTTTAAAATGTCTGTCCAGCCGTCCACTGAGTCTGTCCAATCCACTGTCTAGCTTGTGTCTATCTATTTTTTTCTAGCAGTTTTGCACTGACTGCGCTGCGCTGCAGTCAGTGCAAAAGTGCTAGAAAAAAATATAGACATAGTAGACAGTGGATTGGAGTCAGTGCCAATGGACTACTGCTGCAGTAGAACGGCACTCACTGCTGCAATAATTTTAATCACTACTGCAGTAGAGCAGTAGTGATTTAAAATTATTGCAGTGAGTGAGTGCCCTACTGCAGTGGTAGTCACTGACTAGTCCAATACACTTTAGCTTTTGTCTTGCTTTTCTTCTACCAGTATTGCACTGACTGCAGTATTTGCAGTCAGTAGTTGTTAAAAAATTTAAAAAAAACTACTGACACCATCCACTGCTCAACTGACACCATCCACTGCTCTACTGACACTGTCCACTGCCCTACTGACACCGTCCACTGTCCCATTCCCCATTTTTTGATTTAAAAAAAATAATAAACAACAAAGTTGTATAAATAATTCATAATAATAAAACACTTTGAAAACACATCAGATCTCAGTGGGGAAAAATATCATGCTGGATATCTATACTGATATTGACTGGGTTAGGAAAGAAAGGATGCCACATCGTTTGATGGAAATTAAAATTATCAACTTACTGAGGGCTGAATTTTAAGGACACTCCCAAAAATCTAAGTGAAAAAATGATGCAGCAGACTAGTCCATTTTGCTGAAATTTAATTGCAGCAACTCAAAATGGTACTATATATAGTAGTTTATATGGCCCCCACGTGACTGTATGCATGCCTGACAATGTTCCTAATGAGATGAAAGGTAGGGTCCTGTAGTATTTACTCCTAGGTCTGGACCAGGGTATCTCTCAGCTCCTAAACAAACTGAGGTGCAACCTGGTGACATTGGGTGGACAACATAATGTCCCAGAGGTGTTATATTGGATTTAGGTCAGGCGAGTTTAGGGGCCATTCAATGGTATAAATTCTTTCATTCTTCAGGAACTCACTGCATACTCTCGCCACATAAGGCCAGGCATTGTTGTGCACCAGTAGGAACTCAGGACCCACTGCACCAGCATAGGGTTGGACAATGGTTCCAAGGATTTCATCCCAATTCCTTATGGCAGTCAGGGTGCCCTTGTCTCACCTGTAGAGGTCAGTGTGTCCCTCCATGGATATGCTTCCCCAGACGATCAATGACCCACCACCAAATCGGTCATGCTGAACAATGTTACATGCATCATAACTGTGAGGGGAGTCACTTTGGGCGGGGGCTTGTGGAACCCAGAATACCTTAGAGAGATCAGCAAAACTCCTTGTCCAGCTTCCCCGGCCCCTCCTATGTGCCCCTATTAGACACAGGGTGACCAGGAACCCCAGTTGGGTCTGTACTAATCAAACTTGCTGTACATCAACACCGGACTCAGCATTTTGTTTTACCCATGATCTTAAGTTCTATATTTGTGGTTTGTGTTGGAAAGAATATTGTAGGAGTGTCTCATAGACCATGGTAGATAGTTTGAGGTGGGGTGGGGTGGGGTTTGTTATTGTTAAGTGTCTGTATCCCATTGGTCTATTGTAGGGATTAGCTGCTAAAGGGGAGGGGGGATTGTCCCAGAGTGTATATCTCTTTGTGCTTGTGTTTTGAATAAACAGACTTATGTTTTTTTACCACCCTACACTGATGTCTTGACAAGTGACTGGGTGGGCTAAGGGGTCTTGGATCGTGCTGGTACCAGCCAAGGGAAGCGTATAGGGCAGACATACTCTTCTTGAGTATGGGGTCCATTAAAATAATGTTCTCCACAGTTTCCCTAGACCCTTTCACGTCTGTCACATGTGAACTTGCTCTCATCTGTGAAAAGCACAGGGCGCCAGTGGCGGACCTGCCAATTCTGTTCAACTCTGTTCAATAGCAAATGCCAATCGAGCTCCTGCTGATGGATTAAGGAGTAACTGCCTGTCTCCTGGATTCTCCTTTATGCTCTTGAGACTGTGCTTGGAGACACAGCAATCCTTCTGGCAATCGCATGTATTTATGTGCCATCCTGGAGGAGCTGGACTGCCTGTGAAACCTCTATAGGGTCCAGGTATCGCCTCGTGCTATCAGTAGTGACACTGACCCTAGCCAAATGCAAAACTAGTGAAAAACAGTCAGAAAAAATGAGTAGAGAAAAAACATTTCAGTGGCCTCCACCTGCCAAACCATTCCTGTTTTGGGGGTTGCCTCATTGTTGCCCGTCTAGTGCACCTGTTTTTAATTTCATTAACACCAAAGCAGCTGAAACTGATTAACAACCCCCTCTGCTACTTAACTGACCAGATCATTATCCTAGGAGTTTAATTGACTTGATTAAAAGTGTTCCTTAAATTTATTTGAGCAGTGTACATCTCAACTTCAAGTTATTATCATCCCCCAACCTCATGTGTGAACAAGCCCTAACATTGCAGTCAGTCACAGTGTCCATAACTGTTATAGACAGTCAGGAAATTAGATGCATTATTTATGCTTAATGGGGCTTCTTGGATTTTGAGCCTCTCTGTGTGGCTAGGCTATGAAAAAGTCTCACACATGTGATATCCATATACTCCAGAGGAGCAGCATAATGTAAAATGACAACTTTTTGGGAAAAAAACACTTTTTATTTAATTTCTTCATTTTCCAAAAAAAGTGAAAAAAAATTACAACTTCAAAAAACTCGCCATGCTTCTTACTAAATACTTTGTACTGTTACGTTCCAAAAATGGGTCATTTGGAGGTTTATTTGTACTTACCTTGAATTTTAGGGCCTCAATAAATGATAGGCCATCACAAAATCAGAACTGATCAATTTTAAATATACAGTATATACCATTTTGTGCTAGGAGGGGTCATTTTTTCTTTGTTGTGAGATTAAGGGAGAGAGAGGATTTGAACTAGGGTGGTGTGGGGAGGGGGGGCAAAATATTTCTGCTGGGAGGGGGGATTTATACTGGGAGGAGGTGGAATTTATAATTAGGGCAAGTATGTAGGTTAGTGCTTAATTTTTCCGGGGGGGGGGGGGGATTTTTGCTGACACATAATGCTTATACAATTCTTTTTTTTTGGGGGGGGGGGCACAGTTTGGCATGTTCACCCTAAGCCCTTAATTACCTTGTCCTAGCACTGCGGGACCAAAGCGTTCTCTCTTGAAGACCGTGGTGTGCCAAGCTTCGTCTAACCTTGCTCTGGAGAATCTCCATGAATGTCTGCCAGTCAGGATGACTGGGGGAAGATAGCCAGGTGGGCTGGTGGCAGCCAGGCAGGTTTGTAGTCTTCTGCAGCAGTAGAACTGGGCTCAGTGTCTACAGGAAGGCAGAAGGAGATGCTGTTCACTCCACAATGTACTAAAGCTTATCCACACAGGGACAGGATGTTCCTAGTCTGTAATAAGCTGTTGCTGATTTGATAAAAGACTGTTCATTCTATGGGAGTGATCAGAAGGTGCTGTATACAGAAAACCAAGTTTGTGTAGGAGGAAGGAAGAAGAGGATCTTCTGTGTAAATAGGGAGAAAGTTGTCACCTTTTTGTTCTGTGTTCTGAACAATTTCAAGTTGGGCATCCCATAATTTCCCTACCCCGTCCAAGTTATCATGGCCTGATAAAAAAACAAAAACAAGCCAAAGACTGATTACTTACATTTGAGTGAAAAAAGGAAATGCTGAGTGACTGGCTTTGCAGCAGTGGGGACACGGAAATCAGCAACTCCTACGGGGGAAGTGCTACACGTGTTTTTTTTATTTTTACACTGTTTCTTTCATTTTTTCTTTTATCACTTTTATTGATATCACAAGGAATGTAAACATACCTGACATCCAATGACAGCAATAGGTAGTGACATGTACTCTTTATGGAGAGATTTGGGGTCTGTTAGACTCAAATGAAAGGGGTTTAAAGTAAGGCTGCGTGGAAAGGGCTAGAAAGGGGGCTCTATCCAGCAGTACCCACCAGCGGTACCAGTCAGCAGTACCCGCTAGCAGTACCAGCCAGCATTTCCCCCCAGCAGTACCAGCCAGCAGTACCCACAGCAGTACCACACAGCATTTCCCACCAGAAGTACCAGCCAGCAGTAACCACCAGCAGTACCAGCCAGCTGTACCCACCAGCAGCACCAACCAGCAGTACCGGCCAGCAGTACCAGCCAGCATTTCCCACCAGCAGTACCAGCCAGCATTAACCACCAGCAGTACCAGCCAGCTGTACCCGCCAGCACTACCAACCAGCAGTACCCGCCAGCAGTACCAGCCAGCATTTCCCACTAGCAGTACCAGCCAGCAGTACCCGCCAGTAGTACCAACCACCAGCCAACAACCAGTTGCAAGTAGCAACATCACCAATACCTGCTAACATCACACACCTCCCCAAAGAGAAGCAGTTCCAGCCATCACATTAGGGGGGAGTTAATTAAATGTTTGACCAAACATAACAGGCTAATTTTTAGGTTGATATTTTTGTACGGCCCTTAAATGATGTTATAGATATCCAAATGGCCCTTAGACGAAAAAAGGTTCCCCACCTCTGATCTACCTAAATGACAGGAGTGTTGCTGCTGTCACTCCTTTCATTCAGGCAGCTGGAGAACAGAGCACAGAGTGGGAACTGCAACAGCTGCTGGAGGGAGGATTCTATTCTCACCCCCCTCGAGCAGCAGCTTTATGTGTATAGGAGAAAGTAGGCAGGACAGGCACCCAATGAGATAAACACCTTATTGCTGGAGAAGAGGGGGAGGTGAAAGTTGGCGGGGCTTATTAGTGACCTCATCCATGATCACCGTGCTGCCAATACTGAAGCTGGTGTGACTAGGCAGGGCCAGATTAACGTAGGGGCTATTGGAGCTGCAGCTCCAGGCCCCTACCTTTTATATAGGCCCTGGGTTGGCCATATTCACTGTTACCGCTCTTCTGTCACTTGTAAACACAGAAGTCTGGCTTCTATGCTCGCTTCCCCAGGCAGCACCCTCAGAACCTCCCCACACAGCGCGAAGGCCGGACAAGGAGGGACAGTTGCCGATGCATGGATGTGTTTATGGGCTTCAGAGACAGCATCCCATGTTGAATTAGGCATGCATGGCTGCACCCTTCCTCCTCTGGGTGCATGCCAAGGCACGGCCCTTAAGGCCCTTCAAAATCCTCAGCACCAAGCCCATGATGCTCTTAATCCAGCCCTGTGACTAGGGAAGCACGAGATTTAAGAGAAGTGGATTGTGGCCACTTCCAATTTTTACTCAGTGTATCAGGACTGTTAGTGCACAAGTTTTGGCTTACAGCAAAATCCAACTCTCTCTTGCAGTGCAAAAATTATTCCAGTTTGGTTGGCCACAAGTTTAGGTACAGAATTCACACCATGACGTCTAAGCAGCACCAGTGGTTTTTGCAGTGTCGTCTTCCTTGTAAGTGGATTGCTTTTACTGACTCTGTTCATTGACCACTTCCCAACCACCCGCCGCCTTTTTACTATGGCAGGGTGGCTCTCCTGCTCAAACCGACATAGGTCAACTTCGGTCCCATGCGGTAAGCTAGGGGGCGAGCGCGTGCCGCCGCCGGCGTGCTCCCGACCCCACCTGGCAGCGGGGAAGCCGATGCACGGTTCAGGTGGCTCCGATTGCCGCCTGACATCCGCGATCGCTCCCCGCTGAGGGAGAAGGACGGTTGGCTGTTGTACAAAGCAATCGTAGTACACAGCTTTCATCCAAAATTTTCCAAAAGGGACAAACAGTGTTCTTGTATGATACCAGATCATGCGATTTTTGTTTAGGCGGTACAATTTTCTTCTGAAAATTCAATACAAATACATTACAACACATTACATCACTTCCAAAACTTTATTCTTTCGTATGAGATTTTTCGTACTTTAGTAACCTATTTGTTTTCGATATGGAGACTAGAATGCAAAAAAAAAAAAAAACAGAAGATAATTCGTCTGATCTCATCATGTTTACTAGGCTTAAGGGTCCTGGTCTGTTGAGTTCACATGTCTATGTTGGCCACATTGTTTGTCCCTCCAATATACAGGTCTTTGACTTTCTCACTAAATGCTGGGTATATTCCTGACATTCAATTTGAACTGATGAAGTAACTAAAAGCGGAACTACACTGTACCTGAGCACCACAAACTGAAAACACTATTTAATTCACTTTTAATATTCAAAGCAAACTCCCCCATCCATCCATGTCTCAATGCTTTATTTTGCAGAGAAATCACTTAGACAAATGTAGCACTGCCCCCTAGGAAGCTGCTGAGAATTACACTTCTTGGGTTCCCCTGGGTTACCATTAGCAACTGATAGCAGATAAACGGCATTAACAGTTCTTGACTCAGGCAATGAACAGTCCAGGGATGTGTTTTGTATTTTATTTTAGAACTTTATTGGGAGAAAGGAATGAGTGGGATACTCCAACTTGAACTATACACAATCCTGAGGACAACTATCTGCAGTGTGTGCGACAAGGCACCTGTTTCACTTTGCCACTGAAGTGAAGACAAGAATATGAACTCTTGTTTAGTTTACTCTTCAGGGTCTAACTTGGCACCCCCTTTCTCACTTGCTGTGTGTGCTGACCCCCTGTCCGCTGACATTCTACCGGAGTGGTCCCCTTCCTGGGCAGACCCCTGGCAAGCTCCCGGTACTCACGGACACTGTTTTTCCCTGGGTCGCTCTGCCTCCAACTCCCTTGTCAGCATCTACTGGACCTCCTGGTTCAGCACCACACTTCTGATCCACCAGGCCGACCACCTGTGACCACCTTCCTCAGCAACAGGAGGAGAGGCAGCCATCACCCTCCTCCTGGGACCTGGCTTCCCGCCCAAAGACCCCCTGTCACATGTGCCCTTGGCTTATATAGCGTATCCCAGGATGCACTACTGCCTGTGCCAACCCTCTGGGACAGTCACAAAGCCTGCGAGTCACTGGCTGGGTTCCCTCCACTGTCCAACAGGCTCCCCTATTGGACATAGTGGGGACACTCCCTCAGACCAAGTGAATCACACATGGACACATGTAACAGACAGAACTACCGATCAGGCTCCCCTGATAAGCAGATGGAGCCAACTATATTTTACCTACTAGCACTTACCTAGGAGGGTGCTACACAAACACCCCCCAAGGCTTTCTGACCAAGGCCATCTTGGGTAAGGGCAGATGGTTTCTGTAGCATTTACTTCTGCCCTTCGTTCAAGTATGCAGGCAGGAGGGTGTGCTTGGCTGAGAAGACCCCTCCTCCTCTCCTCCCCTCCTGAAGACTCCTGGGATGTATGACACCATTTGCCTAGGCTTGGAAACCAGGAAGTAACTAAAAAAAATTAAAATATTTTTTAAATAAGCAAATATGATACAGTGCCTTGCGAAAGTATTCAGCCCCCTTGAACTTTGCGACCTTTTGCCACATTTCAGGCTTCAAACATAAAGATATAAAACTGTAATTTTTTGTGAAGAATCAACAAGTGGGACACAATCATGAAGTGGAACAAAATTTATTGGATATTTCAAACTTTGTTAACAAATAAAAAACTGAAAAATTGGGCGTGTAAAATTATTCAGCTCCTTTACTTTCAGTGCAGCAAACTCTCAGCAGTTCAGTGAGGATCTCTGAATGATCCAATGTTGACCTAAATGACTAATGATGAGAAATAGAATCCACCTGTGTGTAATCAAGTCTCCGTATAAATGCACCTGCACTGTGATAGTCTCAGAGGTCCGTTTAAAGCGCAGAGAGCATCATGAAGAACAAGGAACACACCAGGCAGGTCCCAGATACTGTTGTGGAGAAGTTTAAAGCCGGATTTGGATACAAAAAGATTTCTCAAGCTTTAAACATCCCAAGGAGCACTGTGCAAGCGATAATATTGAAATGGAAGGAGTATCAGACCACTGCAAATCTACGAAGACCTGGCCGTCCCTCTAAACTTTCAGCTCATACAAGGAGAAGACTGATCAGAGATGCAGCCAAGAGGCCCATGATCACTCTGGATGAACTGCAGAGATCTACAGCTGAGGTGGGAGACTCTGTCCATAGGACAACAATCAGTCCTATACTGCACAAATCTGGCCTTTATGGAAGAGTGGCAAGAAGAAAGCCATTTCTTAAAGATATCCATAAAAAGTGTAGTTTAAAGTTTGCCACAAGCCACCTGGGAGACACACCAAACATGTGGAAGAAGGTGCTCTGGTCAGATGAAACCAAAATAGAACTTTTTGGCAACAATGCAAAACGTTATGTTTGGTGTAAAAGCAACACAGCTCATCACCCTGAACACACCATCCCCACTGTCAAACATGGTGGTGGCAGCATCATGGTTTGGGCCTGCTTTTCTTCAGCAGGGACAGGAAAGATGGTTAAAATTGATGGGAAGATAGATGGAGCCAAATACAGGACCATTCTGGAAGAAAACCTGATGGAGTCTGCAAAAGACCTGAGACTGGGACGGAGATTTGTCTTCCAACAAGACAATGATCCAAAACATAAAGCAAAATCTACAATGGAATGGTTCACAGATAAACATATCCAGGTGTTAGAATGGCCAAGTCAAAGTCCAGACCTGAATCCAATCGAGAATCTGTGGAAATAACTGAAAACTGCTGTTCACAAATGCTCTCCATCCAACCTCACTGAGCTCGAGCTGTTTTGCAAGGAGGAATGGGCAAAAATTTCAGTCTCTCGATGTGCAAAACTGATAGAGACATACCCCAAGCGACTTATAGCTGTAATCGCAGCAAAAGGTGGCGCTACAAAGTATTAACTTAAGGGGGCTGAATAATTTTGCACGTCCAATTTTTCAGTTTTTTATTTGTTAAAAAAGTTTGAAATATCCAATAATCGTTGGTCCACTTCATGATTGTGTCCCACTTGTTGTTGATTCTTCACAAAAAATTACAGTTTTATATCTTTATGTTTGAAGCCTGAAATGTGGCAAAAGGTCGAAAAGTTCAAGGGGGCCGAATACATTCGCAAGGCACTGTATATATATAATTACTAATGTTAGCAGCATAACGATTCAAAATAGTCAATGTTCATTGAGATTGTGAAGTTCCACTTTAAATGTCTTCAACTTGATGGAACAAATCCAGCTGAATGTAAATAGCTACTATTGCACTATGAATATAAAAACCTGGTTAAATGAGAACCTTCAAAGACGTTATATAACTTACAATACTTTTTTGTTTGTATTTATCCACCATGATTTTGGAAATTATACTTACAAACTTGTGCAAAATGCTCTTTACCCTACTTGTGCATGTCACTATTTGAATAAATTTTCATCTTTTATCTGGGTAACTGCACAAACCCACATACATGTGTTATTCTTATTTTTATCTGTAAGTACCTTTTCCTCCAGGAATGTACTAAACACTTGTTGTTTGTCTTTGTCACTGCATCACAATGACTACAGCTATGTTTGTGTAAAATAGAAAACTGCCCATATTAAGTGTGGGGGGGGGGGGGGTAACCAATAGTATGAAGTTGTCTTATCAAAATAGACTGAATCTAAAGCCCCGTACACACATATCGATTGTCGGCCGTAAATATTCGGCCGACGACCGTTCGGCCGATTGTAGGCTTGTTAGTATGATGCTTCCGACAGCCGACAGCGCATTTTCGGCCGAACAGAATCTGTGGTGCAGACTTTAAAATATTTGTTGGACGTCACCAGAACGGCCGATTGTTCGCCAGTCAGTACAGATTTCGGCCGACAGACAGCAGATTGGCAAGACTGGGCATGCTCAGAAAAGAAAAAAGACAAGGAAAGTTAACCATCACATGACATCACTTCTGCAGTTGGCTGTTGTTGGCCGACAAAATTCGTGTGAAGTCTTTTGCAGTTTTCAGCAGACACGACAGCCCTGGACAAAAGACGGCCGATCGTTTGGCCGACAATCAGTACGTGTGTATGGGGCTTTAGATAAAGATACATTTTATACCAAATGCTGTTTTGTACAGAAGCCACTAGATGGCAGGAAAGGATTAGTAACAATTTATCTCACAGATTCTTATGGCCCGTACACAGGATCAGAAAATTGTACGAAAAATAAAGCTTTTGAAGCAATTGTACAATAATCTGATCAATAGCACAGAGCTTTCGAGAGCCGATCACAACAGTTCATCCAATAATATCCCATGGGACAAGCATGAAAATTTTTCTCGTATGATAAAAAGTATGATTTTCATTTAATAAGTACAGATGTCATTCAATAAAATAAAATACAATACAACACATTATATTACTTCCGAATTGTTATTCTGTCATACGAGAATTTTCGTAACTAGTAAACTCTTTATTTGTGATATATGTGATATATGAGACTAGCATGCAAAAAAAAAAAAAAACGGACGATCGTTCGTCCAACAATGTTATCGCGTGTACGAGACATTAGACCTCATGCACACTGGGCTTTAAAAAAGCCACTTTACAGGCATTTGGCATTTTTTTTTTTGGTTTTTTTTTTAGCCTGTAAAAGCATCTCTATGCTATGTTAAATAGAGCTTTCTTTTGGTGGTATTTGATCACCTCTGCGTTTTTTTGAGGGTTTTTTGGCGCTATATACAAAAAAAAGACCAACAATTTTGAAGAAAAAAAAAACAATATTTTTTACTTTCTGCTATAAAACATTACCAATAAAAAAAATGTAAAAAATCAAAGGTCTTCATCAATTTAGGCCAACATGTATTCTGCTACATATTTTTGGTAAAAAAAAATCCCAATAAGTATATATTGATTGCTTTGCGCAAAAGTTATAGCGGCTACAAACTATGGTATTTTTTTTTTTTATGTACTAGTAATGACGGCAGTCAGCAACTCATAGCTGAACTGCAATATTGTGGCGGACCAATCGGAAATCTAACTGATACTTTTGACACTTTTTGGGGACCAGTAACACCGATAGAGTGATCAGTGCTAAAAAAAAATGCATTGTCACTGTACTAATAACACTGGCAGGGAAGGGATTAACAGGGGCAATCAAAGGTTTAAGTGTGTTCCCTGGGAGTGATTACTAACTGCGGGGGGGGGGGGGGGGGAGGTGCTTTGACTGGGGGAATGTAAAGAACCTTGTTCCTGTCTAGAAGGAACACAGGATCAGCACATTCCCCTCTCACACAATGGCAGCCTGCCTTGTTTACATAGACAGACCGCCGTTCTCATACTTGCCAACTGTCCCTTTTTTCCTGGGACAGTCCCTGGAAATAGGAGCCTGTCCTGGGTAATTTATATTGTCCCTGGAAGCGCCTGTTAATCGGGTTGCCCATAAATGTTATGCAGAAATAGTGCAGCTGAATTGGAGACATATTCCAACTCTGCTACTGTGGCCTTAAGTTTGAAATTCCCTTTTTAACCACTTTAGGACCGGAGGATTTTCCTGCTTTACGTCTGGGCCACTTTTTGCGATTCGGCACTGTGCGACTTTAACTGACAATTGCGCGGTCATGCAATGCCGTACCCAAACTAAATTTACATCCTTTTTTTCCCACAAACAGAGCTTTCTTTTGGTGGTATTTGATCACCTCTGCACTTTTCATTTTTTGCAATATTAATAAAAAAACGCGACAATTTTGAAAAAAATAACAATATTTTTCTACTTTGACAGTTAAAAAATATCCAATATATTCAATTTTTGTCATATATTTAGGACAAAATGTATTTAGCTACATGTCTTTGACAAAAAAATTCTCAATGAGCGTACTTTTAACCGCTTTAAGACTGGAAGATTTTACCCCATCCCTGACCAGGCCATATTTTGCATTTCGGCACTGCGTTACTTTAACGGACAATTGCGCAGACGCTGTACCCAAGTTAAATTTATGTCCTTTTTTCCCCCCACAAATAGAGCTTTCTTTTGGTGGTATTTGATCACCTGTACGATTTTTACTCTTTGCGCTATAAACAAAAAAAGAGCGACAATTTTGAAAAAATAACAATATTTTTCAAATTTTTTTATGTGATATTCCCCCCAAAAAAATGTAAAAATCAAAATGTTTTAACATTTTAGGCCAATTTGTGTTCTGCTACATATTTTTGGTAAAAAAAAATTGCAATAAGCGTATTTTGATTGGTTTGCGCAAAAGTTATCGCAGCTACTAACTACGGGAAATTTATGTAATTTTTATTGTTTTTTTTTTAACTAGTAATGGCGGCGATCTGGCGGTGATCTGTGATTTTTTTTGTGGGACTGCCATATTGCGGCAGACAGATCGGACCCCTAACTGACATTTTTGACACTTTTGGGGGTACCAGTGACATTACTACAGTAATCAGTGCTATAAATATGCACTGTTACTGTAAAAATGACACTGGAAGGGAAGGGGTTAACTTTTATTGGTGATCAAGGGGTTAAATGTATGCCTCATGCTTACTGACTTACTATGCTGAATCCTGTAATCTGTGACTGTCTGTCACTTAGGAGATCCGCCCCCGCTTTGTTTACACAAGCGGGCGGATCTCCACACTCGATCCCCGCCGATCGGGGAAGAGCGTCGGGGATCACCGCCTCTCCTCCCCTGGCCCGACTCCCGCTTTGTCTGAATACAGCGGGAGCGAGCCCCCGGCGGCGCGCGCGCCGCCCACAAGGGGATAAGTCCAGCGACGTAAACCTAAGTCGCTGGAAGAACACGAGCAACTTTGCCGCAGTACGCTCCATGTGAGCGGTCGGAAAATGGTTAATTTCCTCTAATTCTCTCTTTATTGAGTAGACTCTATAATCTGATAAGTAGGCGAGATTAATTATGCAGAGTGGGCGGAGCTTCAGGGAAGTGGGTGTGGTAATTGATAGCTGTGCTGCAAAGTGTCCCTGGAATTTTTTTTTTAAATGTTGGCAACTATGTTATTTATATACATTCAATTTATTGCTAAAATCACTCATAAATTCCAGCCATAGCTGGGTGTAGTAAGATGTCCGCTGCCTCTGTTCTGTCAGATTAGCAAAACCGGGTTTCTGCCTTTCTCCTGAACGATCAGCGGGTTCCGGTGGACATCGCATCCGCCAGACCTGCTGATTGGCTCCCGCTGTGATTAGACACAGCGTGTCGCCAGACCCGAGAGTGACCAAAATCAGGCCAACACATGCTTACGGCTTTTCTTAGGCTAAACACAAATGATTGCATTAAAAGGTATGTGGATACCTTTGCTTTACTGTGCTCAGACCTTAGATATCACATCTACACTAAAAAGCAAATCATCATGAAAAAAAATGGGCCCTTTACGATCGTTGGGTAGAAGCGACGTATGACGTAGCTCCAGTCCTCCAAGGCCATACTGTTGAGTGGGGGCCATCTTGCCCTGACTCGACTTCCTACTTAGAAGGGGAGAGGACCGGATAGTTTTCCCCGCTACCAATGGCTCCTGGAAGCGGGGAAAAAAAACGAGAAGCAGCGGGGGGGGGGGGACCTCTCCCGCCGCCCATAAAAGTGATCCCATGGTGAATTAGCCGTTGGGACCTCTTTTTTTGAGAAAGAGGACCACCTGCCCAGTAAAAAAATACCAATCTGCTGCTATAACCCCATTATTTAACGTCAAAGTAGCAATGTATAACTGCGGTGGGCAGTTCGGAAATGGTTAAAATGTTTGTAAAAAACGCACAAGAAAAGCGATTGGGAATGCGCATTTCCGCTCGGGTGTGAATGGAATGACAAGGATAACCTAGGAGGAGAGGTGAGGGTTAGGAAAAAAGCCACTGATCTTATCAAAGTCTCACAGGAATTGCTCCTTATCTAATGTTGATGCAGCTTCTGAAAAAAAAGACGAATTGAAGTTGGATTAAAGCTGCACCAATGTCGCAAACTACACTACATAATTGCATGAAAATCGCATTGCATTTGTGTGAACCAAGCTTTAGTGATTTTAAGCCCTGTTGTAGTAATTTGCTGACGTGCAGCACAGTACAGGTATTCACATACCTTTTAATGGAATCATTTGTGTTTAACCTACTTTTAATATTCTAAGAAAAGCTGTAAGCATGTGTTGGCCTGATTTTGGTCACTTTTGGTCTACTTTTTTTATGCAGTGTGGTAAATGTGACGTTTTATAAGATAAACATGTGGTGGCAATGGGTCTCTAGCAGTATACAAGTGGTTAAAGCGAGGCTACATTCACTCCTTTTGCTGCTAGCATTAGTAAATCGATAAGAAGGTATATTATATTTATTTTGTTTTTAACTTTTTTTTTTTTTACATTTCTTCAGTTGCTTCCTTGTTTCTGGCGTAGACCAACATGATGTCATACATCCCAGGAGTCTTCATGCATTCCAGGAAGTAAATGCTACATGAATGAATCATCTGCCCTTACTCAAGATGGCCACAGCTAGAAATACAAGAGGGGTGTCTTTCAAAAGGATTTCTCAACAAAATAAAGCATGGAGACACGGAGCGATGGGGGAGTCTTTGAATATCCCAACCACGGCACTTCCTGCCTGCATGAACACAAGCAGGGAGCCCTTAAATAGGTAGTAAACTCCAAAAAAAAAATTGAAAAAAAAAAAAAAAAAACCCGTAAGACAAAGGCATAATGAGCTAGTATGCATCGCATACTAGCTCATTATGAAATACTTCATTTAGAATGAATCTAGTGCTGCCTGCTCAGCAGTGAGACGGCTGATAGGTTCGGCCGTCCTGCTTCCTGGTTCACGTCCTCCAGCCATCTGATTGGCTGGAGGCGTGATGACATCACTCCTGCGCATGCACACGGGAGGCGCCGTTCACAGCACAGGTCTCTGAAGGAGCGGCATGGGTGGCCATTCCTTCAGAGCGCATGCACCGATGACGTCATCGGCTGCATAAAATGTAAATATCTCCTAAAAAGTGCAAGTTTAGGAGATACAGTATTTGCAGTACCTATAGGTAAGCCTTATTATAGGCTTACCTATAGGTGCAAGTTACATTGGGGGGGTTACCACCTCTTTAAACACTCTGGTGTTTCAATTGCCTCTCTACAAGCTCTTTTGATTTTTTTTTTTTGTAAGGCCTCATTTAAAGGGTAACTCCACTTTCGCGGGGGGGAAAAAAATAGCAAATAAAGAAAAAACACTATAGCGTATAGAATTGCGACAAAAATCATGTTGTAATTGATTGTTAGAAATTTGGTAAAAATTACCTTTACTTTTCAATCTGCAGCTGTTGTAATTTTCTGAAAATGCAATGCAATATGGCTACCTGGAGGTGTTCAGTACACAGAATGTATACTGACCACACCCCAGAAACATCATTTCCTGCTTGTGTGATTGGCTCACCAATTTTCCCAGAAGTCTGCCTAAGATACAAGTCAGATTTCTGGCATCCCCTGAAACAAAAATGTAATTTTTGGGGAGATACTCCCAATAGGAACACGTCTAAAGTGATGCAGGCCCAGCATATTATTATTTTTTTACACTGTCTTTTTAAATGTTTTTTTTTTATCACTTTTATTGCTGTCACAAAGAATGTAAACATCCCTTGTGACAGTAATAGGAAGTGACAGGTACTCTTTATGGAGGGATCTGGGGTGTATAAGAACCCAAAACCCTCCTTTGCATTAAAAAGCATTCAAAAGTTTGGCTGTTTTGAATAATATAATTTTTTAAAATCTGGCACCTTTAAGGCTCCAGTAAACAGGAAGTGACATCGGTTCCGGGTTACTAGACCAGAGACCCGATCAAAGCCAATTTTTGTGCGAGTCTCCGGCCAGCCGGCGGGAGTTCTGGCCTGGTTGCTCGGGCCTCCAGGTGGAAAGGGGGAGCCCCAGATGAGCCACGGGAGGAGGGGAGGGGCCTGTTTCCTCTGGCTGCTTGTAATAACAGCCAAGCGGCTTGTTATTACAAGAAAGTCGACCGTCAGCTCTAAAAACATACTGGGCTGAAGCCTGCATGTTAAAATATATGACATTTTGTTTATATGCCCTTATACAGCTTATCCATTGATCTACAGTCATATGAATATGTTGTCTGTTTGTTAACCAGGAAGTGTTTAAATAAAGTTGCACTCACTAAAAAAAAAGGGAGAAAAGAGGCAGCAGAGACTGCAGTGTGTGTTCCTGAGAAAACTAAAGCATGGTGCCTGTGTGAGTTTGTCCTCCATCAAAGATCTGCTATAATCCGGTTATCCTATCTCTTAAGTAAAAAATGGCAACAGGTTATGGGCCCAGGAGAGAGGGAACAAGCCGATGGAACAGGCTGCTTTTCAATGGAGATGAGAAAAATTATAAACTGTGGGAGACAAAATTCCTAGGCCATCTGCGCTTGATGAATCTTAAAGAAACAATCCTGCAAGAACCATCAGAAGGAGCAGACCCTGTGCAAGATAGGAATAAGAATGAGGAAGCTTATGCTGAGTTAATGCAATTCCTGGATGATAAAAGTCTATCTCTTATAATGAGAGAAGCAACTGATAATGGAAGAAAAGGGCTGAAAATCCTGAGAGATCATTATGCTGGCCAAGGTAAGCCACGTATCATAAATTTATACACAGAACTAACATCTCTTCAGAAGTCTGAATGTGAAAGTGTCACAGACTATATCATACGCACAGAAACAGCGATTACAGCACTTAGAAATGCAGGAGAGACCCTCAGTGATGGACTGTTAGTCGCTATGATTCTTAAAGGCCTGCCTGAATCATTCAAACCATTTGCAATCCACATAACACAAGGTAAAGAAGATATGACTTTTACTGACTTTAAAACCCAGTTAAGGATTTTTGAGGACACTGAAAAATATCACAGCAGCACAAGCACTGATAATGTAATGAAGATCAGCACCCCTGTTGTACCAACAAGCGAGAAAGACATCATTGTCTGCTACAGTTGTCATCAGAAAGGTCACAAAGCCAATGCATGTCCATGCAGAATGAATAAAAGGAAGACACAGTGGTGTAATTATTGTAAGAGCTCCACTCACAGTGAGACATTGTGCAGACGAAAAGAACGAGACAATGTAAAGCATGTAGTGGATGATACAGAACAAACATTTGCTTTTAAAATAAGCGAAGACCAGTTAAGCAATCCCAAAGCAAAAAGCCTGATGGTAGATACAGGAGCAACATCGCATATTATCAAAGACATCAAGAAATTTAAAAGATTTGACACCTCGTTTAGGCCAGAGAAACACTACATGGAGTTGGCAGATGGGAAAAGAACTTCCGGTGTAGCACTCAAGAGAGGCGACGCTGAGGTGTACCTAATGGACAGTAAGGGAAGACAAAGGAGGACATTGCTACAAAACGCATTGTTTATCCCCACATATCCACGAGACATTTTCTCTGTTGAAGCAGCAACAAGAAATGGGGCGTCTGTTGAATTCAGACAAGATGACAGTATTCTGGCCCATAAGAATGGTACAAAATTTGTTATAAAGAAATACAACAGGCTTTACTATTTGAACACCTATAAGGGATGCGATGACAGTTGTTACGGTTGTTATGATATTCAGACATGGCATGAAATCCTAGGTCATTGTAATTACGATGATATCTTGAAACTACAGAAACTAGTAGATGGAATGAAGATCCAAGGTAAGGTTGACAAGTCCAACCTGAATTGTGAGATTTGTATCCAAGGAAAATTTGCTCAGAGTAGAAACAGGGAGCCTGACACCCTTGCAAAATACCCACTTGAACTAGTACACACAGATTTAACAGGTCCTATAGAGCCAGTTGCAAAGGACGGATTCAAATACGTCATAGGATTCACTGATGATTATTCTGGTGCAGTGTTTGTATACTTTCTGAAAAACAAGAGTGACACAGTTCTAGCCACAGAGAAGTTTATCGCTGATACTGCCCCCTATGGGATCATCAAGAGAATGAGGTCAGACAATGGTACCGAATTCACATCGAATGCCTTCCAGTCACTACTCATAAAGAAGAGCATAAGACATGAGACTTCAGCACCCTATTCACCACATCAAAATGGAACAGCTGAAAGAAACTGGAGAACACTGATAGAGATGGCAAGATGTATGCTAATAGAGAGCAAAGTACCAAAAGAGTTATGGACATATGCAGTGATGACAGCAGCTATGATTCGAAATAGATGTTTTAACAATCGTTTGAAGCAAACGTCATACAACATACTGACAGGGAAGAAACCAGACTTTTCAAAAATGAAGATTTTTGGGTCAGAATATTTTGCATACAAACACGATAAGAAAAAGCTGGATCCAAAATGCACAAAAGAAATTTTTGTAGGATATGACAAAAATAGTCCCTCTTACCTAGTGTATTACCCTGAAACTGGCAAAGTCTTCAAGCACAGACTAGTAAAATTCATTGAAAAGGATGTAATCGAGAAACAAACTCAGACTGAGCTGTTGGACAATAATGATGATTTCTATGAGGAAAGGAGTGTAATTCCTGTATCAGGTCCAATGACTAATGAGACCCCAGATTCTTTAGAGGAGATTGTAGAGGACAAAGATGAAGACCATGGTACAAGATACCCTACAAGAAATAGAAAACTCCTCAGTATTTAAATGACTATGTACTAGAATCTGTTGGTGATGATCAGATACTGATGAACATAGATTACTGCTATAGAGTACATGATGTACCTCAGACCTTCAGAGAAGCTATGGAAACACCCCAGTCACAAAGTTGGTTAAATGCAATGAAAGATGAGTTGGAGTCACTAAAGGAGAATGATACCTTCAAATTGACCACACTACCAGAAGGCAAACATTCAGTGGGGGGTAGATGGGTGTATGCAATAAAAAGCAATGCAAATGGAGCTGAAACGTACAAAGCCAGATTTGTGGCAAAAGGCTATAATCAAGTAAAGGGAACCGACTACATGGAAACTTTTTCTCCAACTGCGAATTTTACTTCATTACGCATTTTGATGCAAATGGCAGCACAATATGATTTAATCTTGCATCAAATGGATGTGAAGACGGCTTACTTGCATGCCCCAATTGATTGTGATATATATATATAGACCAACCAGAAGGTTTTGAGATCAAAGATGACACAAATAAAAAGCTAGTTCTCAAACTAAAAAAGTCACTGTATGGTCTTAAGCAATCGGGAAGAAACTGGAACAAGATGCTACATGATTATTTATGTTCAAATGCATTTATACAAAATTCTGTAGACCATTGTGTATATGTCAAACAGAACAGAGATGAACAAGCAATATTACTAATATGGGTGGATGATCTCATCATTGCTGCAAGCAATGAAAAACTACTCAATGATGTGAAGTCAACACTAGCGACAAAATTCAAAATGAAGGATCTTGGAAAACTGAGCTATTTTTTGGGCATTGATTTTAGACAGACTAGTGAAACAGTGAAGATGAATCAGAACAGATACATTTTGAAAATGATAGAAAGATTTGGTATGTCAGGTTGTAAACCGAGATCTATTCCTTGTGAACAAAAATTAGATTTCGACGACAAAAGTGAACTTGCAGATATAAAAAGCTATCGGGAGATAGTAGGCAGTTTGATTTATGTGGCTACGTGTACAAGACCGAATTTGAGTTGGACTATAAGCAAACTGTCACAACACTTTTCACAACTGTCAATTCTGAACTATGCTACAGAAAATGTAAAGAGAAATTAAAACCAGAGGCGTATAGTGATGCCAGTTGGGCCTCAGACCAGATTGATAGGAGAAGCACAACAGGATATTGTTTTAGCCTGACTGAAAATGGACCTCTGATTTCTTGGAAATCAAAGAAACAACCAACAATTGCACTATCTTCATGTGAAGCTGAATATATAGCATTAGCTGCAACCACACAGGAGAGTCTATATCTTGCACAACTGCTGAGAGAATTGGACAGTGAATGTCAGTTTGAGCCAGTGAAGATTTTTGAAGACAATCAGAGTGCGATAGTTCACGCAAAGAACCCAGTTTACCATCAAAGATGCAAACATATTGACATTAAATTCCATTTCCTTAGGTCTATTCTGAGTGAAGGCAAGATAGATCTTGAGTATTGTTCTACGGATAAAATGGTAGCTGATGTTATGACTAAACCAATAACAAAGTTTAAGCTTGATAGGTTTGTGAGTTATATTTTTGGAGTATAGAGAGTAAAATGATGTAACTGTACTAAACTATTTTTCATAAGCAGTATAAGAGCAAGTGGGGGTGTTAAGATATAAGACATTTTGTTTATATGCCCTTATACAGCTTATCCATTGATCTAAAGTCATATGAATATGTTGTCTGTTTGTTAACCAGGAAGTGTTTAAATAAAGTTGCACTCACTAAAGAAAAAAAAAAAAGAGAGAAAAGAGGCAGCAGAGACTGCAGTGTGTGTTCCTGAGAAAACTAAAGCATGGTGCCTGTGTGAGTTTGTCCTCCATCAAAGATCTGCTATAATCCGGTTATCCTATCTCTTAAGTAAAAAAATGGCAACACTGCAGCTGCAGACATCACCCCAGGACAACCCCTTGAAGCCAAAGGCAGCATATTTGTGTTATGTCGGTGTGAAGGGGTTAATTTCCAATACAGAACATGTAAACACTTTTCACCAGTGCCAGTCACAGTTGTACTGTGAGTATGCTTTAACATTAACTAGTTGAACTTTAAAGGGAGCCTGTCCTTACCATAAGTGCTGGACAGACAGACTAATTCCAACTTCCAATCAAGGGCATAGCCCAGTATAGCAGCTTTGAATGATGGCAAGGTAAAAACAAAATGCTGCTAAAGCTGTGACAGGTGGGTGGGCAGCTCTTCCAGTCATGTGCTCTTGAAAAGGCCCAGAATTCCCTGGGGCAGAAATTTTACTAAGCTCAGGCCCAGCCCATCATCCTGTGATATTCATCCAATCCTCTGTGACTCCTTTTAAATACAGTGTTTCACCACACCCAGTTCCTGGCCATGCCCCCATCAGTCAAGGCCTTCATTTGCAGTTTGTTTCCTGGCCATGCCCTCATCAGTCAAGGCCTTCATTTGCAGCACATTGCCTGACAATGCCCCTATCAGTCAAGGCCTTCATTTGCAGCACGTTTCCTGGCCATGCCCCCATCAGTCAATGCCTTCATTTGCAGCAGGTTTCCTGACCCTGCCCCTATCAGTCAAGGCCTTCATTTGCAGCATGTTTCCTGGCCATGCCCCCATCAGTCAAGGCCTTCATTTGCAGCACGTTTCCTGGCCATGCCCCCATCAGTCAATGCCTTCATTTGCAGCAGGTTTCCTGACCCTGCCCCTATCAGTCAAGGCCTTCATTTGCAGCATGTTTCCTGGCCATGCCCCCATCAGTCAAGGCCTTCATTTGCAGCATGTTTCCTGGCCATGCCCCTATCAGTCAAGGTCTTTATTTGCAGCATGTTTCTGGGCCATGCCCCCTTCATTTTAAGCATTTATTTGCAGCACGTTTCCTGACCATGCCCCCATGAGTCAAGGCCTTCATTTGCAGCACGTTTCCTGGCCATGCCCCCATCAGTCAAGGCCTTCATTTGCAGCAGGTTTCCTGGCCATGCCCCCATCAGTCGAGGCCTTAATTTGCAGCAGGTTTCCTGGCCATGCCCCCATCAGTCAAGGCCTTCATTTGCAGCACGTTTCCTGGACATGCACCCATCATTCAAGGCCTTTATTTGCAGTATGTTTCCTGGACATACCTGCATCAGTCAAGGCCTTCATTTGCAGCACGTTTCCTGGACATGCCCCCATCATTCAAGGCCTTCATTTGCAGCACGTTTCCTGGACATGCCCCCATCATTCAAGGCCTTTATTTGCAGTATGTTTCCTGGCCATGCCCCCATCAGTCAAGTCCTTAATTTGCAGTATGTTTCTGTACCATGCCCCTATCAGTCAAGTCCTTAGTTTGCAGCCAAATTCAAAAGCGGAGCTAATTAAAACCAACTCTCTTTTGGCATACAGAGAGAAAAACTGACTCTGACAGACTTTGCGAAAGTGACTCAGTGCTAGGGCCAAGACAAGGGGAGGGCAAGAGGGGCAGGTGCACTGGGCACTGTGGTATCATGTGAGGTGGGGGGGCACAACAAGGAGATTGGGGGGAGGGAATTTGTGTTGGCAGGGTGAATTTGGGGGGGGGGGGGCAGCAGGAGGAAAGAATTGTTCAGGCTGGGGAAATTTTGGGAGGTGTGCTAGGAATAGTGATTTGGGGGGGGGGGGGGTTGTGCTCGAAGGGGGGAAGAGGATTTGTGCTGGGAAAGGGGATTTGGGGGGGTTGTGCTAGAAAAGGTAATATGGTAGAGGAGGGAATTTGTGCTAAGAGGTGAATTTTTTTGAAGGGGGCTTTGTGCCAGGAGGGCGGATTTGTCCTGGGAGGAAGGAAGGATTTATTTTTAGGGGGTAAGCATGCAGATTAGTGCTCGATTTTTTTGGTGGTGGGGGAGCAGTTTGGCATGTTCGCCCTGGTCTCTAGATGACCCTGTCCTGGCACTGCTCAGCGCATTCTAACAGTGGTACAGCATAGCCAAATTCAAGTACAAGTTCCGGAGAGGTACATGTTTAGGAATTCCAGGGAATGTCTTTCCTAAAAAAAATCCCTATAAGCGTATTTTGATTGGTTTGCGCAAAAGATATCCCTTCTACAAACTAGGGGAAAGATTTAGGTTAACCTAGGGGCAATCAAAGGGTTAAGTGTGAGCCTAGGGGGTGTTTTCTTACTGTGAGGGGGGGGACTTGTGGCATAAACACAGAGACCTGTGATCCTAAATAGGAGGAACAAAGGAGGTCTGTATTCATTCCAGAGAGAACAACGGTCTGCGGTGTTTACAACAGCAGACCATCGTTCTCTCTCCATGGAGATTGGCTTCCCTGCTGCCTAATGGGGGCAGGCGCGTGCCTCAGGGCAGCGCGCACGCGCCCACAGGAGCGCTTCCAATGCATTTCGCACCAGTGACTAAACGCGTTAGCTGTTCTTTGTTATCATATCCGCTGTGGTATATTCATCTTTTTAACTTTTCATCTTTGAATAAATGGGATTGTGCTGCCATCCAGTCCATTTTTTCCACAGCTGCCCTTTACCTTGTGATCAGCGGTGTCCAATCACCACTGATAACATCTAAACAGACTTGCCAGTTATCAGCATTGCTTTCCTCCCACGTAACCAGGAAGCTTGTCAGCACATTGGTTACACTGATAGTCAGTGCTGCCACATTAGTACCTCTTCATCAGTCCCGCCTCATCAGTGCAGCCTATCAGTGCAGCCTATAAGTTTTGTCTCATCAGTGCCCATCAGTGTAGTCTATCAGTGCCACCATATTAGTGCCTCCTCATTAGTGATTCCTCATCAGTGCCCATCAGTGCAGCCTATCAGTGCTGCCACATTAGTGCCTCCTCATCCGTTCATATCAGTGCAGCCACATTAGTGCCTCCTCATCAGTACCCATCAGTGCAGTCTATCAGTGCCTTCTCATCAGTGTCGCTTCATAAGTGCCCATCAGTGCCGCCACTTTAGTGCCTCCTCATCAGTGCTGCCTCATCAGTGCAGCCTATCAGTGTCACCACATTAGTGCCTCCTCATTAGTGCCACCTCATCAGTGCAGCCTATCAGCGCCCCCACATTAGTGCCTCCTCATCAGTGCAGCCTATCAGCGCCCCCACATTAGTGCCTCCTCATCAGTACCCATCAATGTAGCTTCATCAGCGTACAACAGTGAAGAAGAAAAATTACCTTTTTGCAAAATTTTATAACAGACACAAAGAAAAATGTTTTGTGTTTTTTTTTTTTTTCAAAATTTCCAGTCTTTGTGTTTAGCAAAAAAATAAAAACCCAGGGGTGATTAAGAAAGCTCTATCTGTCCAATTCTCATTCAAAGTGTGACAGTGCTAAAAATTGGCCTGGGCAGGAAAAGGGTTAAAGTGGCCGGTATTGAAGCGATTAAATACAGAATCAAAGAAATCTCTTTCCCCAGGATAAATGATAGAATACTGGTAATGGTAACCTACATTGCTATCATGTCTTTTGAAAGTTGCAGTGCTCCACCTTCTTCTCTGCTGTTTGGAAGTGGTCCAGCTATCCCTCCCTCCCTCCCATCACTGCAGTAAGAAGCTGTAGATTGCGGCAGAGGGAGGTATCTGTCTGACTGCTGCAAGGAGCCCATGAACAGACTCAGGGAGGAAGGTAAAGCATGCTTCTATCACACACAGATGCACGCACATTCCTGCATGGACTGAATCACATGAGAATCAGGCATTTCTACATGGGAAACATTAAAAGATAGAAAAATTCAGGTCAGGAGATAAAACTTTCATCCTCAATGAACTTATATATATTTTTTTTAAATACATGCATGTAGAAATGTGTATATAGTGGGTACCATAAATGTAATCTGATTAGCTGTCTAATGATAAGAAGGCACTGAGCAGTCAGGCAAAAGATTTGTTTATTGGTAAATGTCATTCTAAGGTGACATTACTTCTTGCAATTGCATGAAAGAGCCATTTCTCTTCCGAGTCTCCCCTGCTGGGTCCCATAACTCAGCAAGGAGCATCCCATTGCTACGTATCATTCATGTTTTTTTTTTATTCAGACAATTGCAGTTAAATGTTAAATTATCATTAATTTTTAATTAATTATTAATGGTAAATTTGTTAAATGTCAGCCAGGAGCCATTAGATTAAATTTGCAAAACTTTAACACAAGAGGAAAAAAAGCTTTATTTTAGCCATGTAACTGTAATTTCCAAATCGTATTGGACCCCAATTTTAGAAAATAGGGCACCTTATCCTGTTGGGTTAGATTTGTGAATTGATCCGAAGCAGTGTTAAACCCAAAGCAAACATTTATTATATTTCGGCTTATGAACTCTTAAATACGATGGCTGCATTTGTTTCCTTAAACTTTCCTCCTTTTGTTTTCATCTGGTGGTCAAGTCACCACGTCTGTTGTTTTTCACAAGCTCAAGCTCTCCAGCAGAATATAGCAGTTTACATGAATGAGACAAACCACTTAACACTAACAGAGGTGATTAAAGTGGTCGGCTTTTTTTTTTTTTTATTCCAAAACGAAAAAAAAAAAAGATTTTCTGTAACTGATTATAAAGTGTGAGCTGGAGTTTGGCTTTAATGTGTTACAGTATCTAAATCTGCTAATATATTTAACACTACCCTCCTCTATAGATGTGCACAGCCTATTGCATTAGGGTGTGCACCCCAAAGCTCAAACACATATGTGTGTGCATGTGTTTTTATATTGATGGTGTCAGTAAAACAATGGACAGTGTCCTTAGGGCAGATATAGGTGTCAGTAGGGCAGTGGATGGTGTCAGTAGTTTTTTTTTGTTGTATTAATTTATTTGGTGAAATATCAGGGGTCTAAACTGGGGTAATCTGTGACACGTAGGATAATAAGGGTGTGCCCAGGCATACCTGGCAAACCCTGTGCGCACACCTATGACCTCCTCCCATTTCTCCAATGTTGCTGTCTGCTGTGCCTCCTGTGCTCATTCCCCCCAGAGTTGCTGTCTGCTGTGCCTCCTGTGCTCATTCCCCCCAGAGTTGCTGTCTGCTGTGCCTCCTGTGCTCATTCCCCCCCCCCCCCCAGAGTTGTTGTCTCACTAATACTGGAGGTGTGTTACTTACTGGACAGATCGCCAGGTGAAAACAGAGGGGAATAAAGGCAAAGAAAATAAATCTATCTATTGATTGGTAAGATGCAATATAATACATTTCTGGTTTTGGGGTTAATACCGCTGTAATGTTTTTTTTAAAAACTGTTGATGCAATCTTGAATCATCCTAATCATGTATGTTTCACAGTTTCCAGAGGGCTAGTTTACACTAACATTTCCCCCCTCTGAAGGGTGATTGCAGCTTAAGGGGGAACAGTTGGGAAGCAATGAAAAAGTGGCTCAACTGTGTGTTTTTACTGCCCCTCCAATGGCAAGTATAAATGAGCCCTAGCTCACATATCTGACATATTTTATTTAGCAAATTCCTCAGGAAAAAACAGTTGGAAAATAAGTTATCACACTTTTTATAAAACAAATATAAGGTTATGAGATTAAACTCAATATATAAAATGACCTTCAGTAGCACATGATGATGAAAAGAATGTAAGGACCATGATATTTGAATACTCGTGCTTTATTTCTTTTAATGTGATATATATATATATTTAATATCTTTAAATTATTTTTTATTTGATATCACTAGAAATCTTAGCATTATCAGTCCAAGGACTTTTAATGTATAAGTGGAGGGATTGGGTGTGGTCCCTCCAGATTTAACACAGACGGGGACGCAGCTGAAAAACTCGGGGCTCTGGTATTATGAATGTAGGCAGTAAACCCCTACCAGCACTAGACCTGCCATTTTCGTCCGTCTTTTTTTGAAGTCTGTAAAAAAAATACCACTCTCCAAATGATTAATGCCATAAGCAGCTGTTACGTGTTTTTTTTTTTTTTTATGTTATGTTAAAAAAATAAAATTATATATATATATATATATATATATATATATATATATATATATATATATATATATTTTTTTTTTTTTTTTAAGTTATGTGAAATGTATCAGCTTGCAGGAATCTTTCAGCTTCTATAGACTGTCTTTTTTTTTTTTTTTACTAGCCTGTGTTCATTATTCATGCTCTGATAATGCACCACTATGTGGATGGAATATCAAAAGAGAGTCTTATGCATATTCTACAGATTCTCCTTTGTAGGATTTTAAAGGAAAACTAAAATATATTTGGGGATTAATATTATTATTTTATTTTAAGTTAATACATTTTAAATTGTTATTTTATTTGTGCTGTATGCAAACAGTTCTTTACAATTACAATGTTTGATGCATGGCAAAGGTTTCCCTGAGCACAATGAATTACCTATAATGCTAGCAAAGAAGAATCGGCTCCCTTTCAGAAACAGCCCACTGACACTGATTATGTCACTGTTTCTTCTTAAAAAAAAAACCACATGGTAGATGTAGGACAAAATGAAATGAATCTAAAGCCCCACTTAACTGCTGGATAACAGAATTGTAATATTTACCTAATTAGAAATATGTTTTCAATTTTTTTTTTTAATATTTTTTTATTTTTGCCATAAACAAATGGATAACTGTCAAATATTTGAAAGTTAAGCTGGCCATACACCAGCTGTGTCTCCCGCTATGCCTATTGTATTTTGACAGCTGGCCCCATTGGCTATCTTTAGGATGTGGCAGATGTTTGCCCACTGTATGGCCAGCTTTAGATAGGCTCTAACACCACTCAGTTGTTACTTTTGCTAGCCATATACGCACAGATTTCTCTTATTTAGCCCTCAGAATGAACAAGGGAAAACAAGTAGATTCCGCCATTCCTGATAAACAGAGTGGATGGAGGAATCTCCCCTGCCTGATATTGCAATCAGACAGCTGCAGAACTGTGGGTGTCTGAATACCCCAACAGTAACTGCTTCTGATAGGATGCAGTGTCATGGTCTTACCTTCTTGCTGTTCTCCTTCGTTTGACATGTGCTGGCGGCCATCTTGGTTTCTGGGTTTCTTGTAGCCTCCCACCCTGCGGCTCCTCCTTTCCACTGGGAGGAGCTGGATGCCTAGCTCATATATATAGGAGGTCTGTGGCTTCAGTTCCTTGCTTGGTCCTCCTGTGTTCACATGCTTCTAAGACTGCTGCTGCTTCTGGTCCCTGATCCTGGCTTCGTCTGACTACCCTGCTGGTTCCTGATCCTGGCTTCGTCTGACTACCCTGCTGGTTCCTGATCCTGGCTTCGTCTGACTACCCTGCTGGTTCCTGATCCTGGCTTCGTCTGACTACCCTGCTGGTTCCTGATCCCGGCTTCGCCTGACTACCCTCCTGGTTCCTGTCCTCTGGCTTCGCAAGGACTCTGCCTCGGTTTCGCCATCCGTTTGGACTTTTGCTTTACAGCTTGATTTTCAATAAAGCCTTCTTTTTCACTTATCTGTTGTTGTACGTCTGGTTCATGGTTCCGTGACATTAGGACCAAGCCATGAATTCTGATTGTACAGGGCCATCCTCGCTACCCACGCTGGTTGCCAGACTTGATCAGCAGGATCACCTGTTGGGTCGGTTCGCCGTGGCGTTGCAAACCCTGCTTGAACGCACGGCTCATTTCGCTCCCGTTGCCGATGGGTCGGTTGTCGCTCCTGGGCCCGCTCCTACTGCCGCTCCGGTTGTTGCGCCAGAGTCTACCCCGACACCTGTTGTTGCGCCTGCGGTGTTTCGGGGTATGACCGGTTCTGCCCCCCTTCCACAGCGCTTTGGGGGAGAGCCAACTCAGTGCCGAGGTTTCCTTAACCAGGTGGGCATTTATTTCGAGTTGCTGCCACATGCCTTTCCTACTGAGAGATCAAAGGTGGGCTTCTTAATTTCGCTGCTCTCGGACAAGGCCTTGGCCTGGGCCAGCCCTTTATGGGAGAACAACAATCCGGTGGTTGCCGAGTTTTCCGGTTTTGTTGCTTCTCTTCGGAGGGTATTCGATGTGCCGGCTCGTGCTGCCTCTGCTGCGAAGCTCCTTATGTCCATCAGACAGGGTTCACGATCCGTAGCTGAATACACCATTGAGTTTCGTACCCTGGCAGCAGAGGTGGGCTGGAATAATGAGGCTCTGGTCGCTGCTTTCTCTCATGGTCTCTCGGATGCCTTGAAGGATGAGGTTGCAGCTAAGGACCTACCAGTGGAGCTCGAGTCTCTTATTTCTTTCTTGATTTTGATTGACACCAGACTCGGGGAGAGACCTTCCTTTAAGGAGAGTCTGCGGAGGCCTCCTAACAGATTGGCGCCTACCTTTGCTGTCCCACCCGTGCCTCCCTCTCCTCCCACGCCTCCTGGGGATGACTTGGCTGGGGGTGAACCCATGCAGCTGGGCTTTGCTCGCCTGTCCGAGGGGGAGAGGGTACTCCGAAGACGCGAGGGTCGATGCATGTACTGTGGTCTCGGTGGGCATTTTCGGTTGGCATGTCCGAACCGTCCGGGAAACGCTCGCACCTGAGATCCTGTCGGGGGCAGATCTTGGGTGGAGTCTCCTCGTCCCCGGTTTCCCGTGTTGACAAACCACTGATCACTGTTGTCCTCTCCTGGGTCGGGGGCTCAGTGACGACCCAGGCGTTGGTGGACTCTGGTGCTGGTGGTTTGTTCATTTATAGTGTGTTCGCTGCCGCCAATTCCATTCCTCTGCAGGCCCGAGGTTCTCCACTGGCTCTTGAGGCGATAGACGGCAGACCCCTTCTGCCGCCACACGTGACTCATGAGACCCTTCCAGTGGGGATAGCCATTGGTGCCGTTCACAGAGAGTCGGTCTGCTTCCAGGTTATTTCGTCTCCACACTACTCGGTGGTCTTGGGGTACCCCTGGCTCCAGAAGCATAATCCGACTTTCGATTGGAGATCGGCCGAGATCCTCTCATGGTCACCGCAGTGTGGGGCTAGTTGCGTCCATGGGCCTGTCAAGTTGCTGTGTACTTCCTCGGACTCTCTGTTGCCTCCTGAATACGTGGAGTACCGGGATGTATTCGATAAGGTGCGCGCGGTTGCCCTACCTCCGCACCGTCCATACGATTGTGCCATCGAGTTACAACCTGGTGCCGTTCCTCCTCGTGGCAAGGTCTATCCACTGTCGGTAGCGGAGAATGAGGCCATGGAGGAGTACGTGAAGGAGGCGCTTTCACGCGGACACATTCGCAAATCCTCGTCCCCGGCAGGGGCTGGATTTTTCTTTGTGAAAAAGAGGGGCGGTGAGTTGAGGCCTTGCATCGATTACAGGGGTCTCAATCGCATCACGATCAAGAACGCTTACCCGATACCCTTGATTTCCGAGCTGTTCGATCGCCTTAAAGGGGCCACGGTCTTTACCAAACTCGACCTGAGGGCGGCATATAACCTCGTAAGGATCAAGGCGGGCGATGAGTGGAAGACCGCGTTTAACACCAGGACCGGTCATTATGAATCCTTGGTTATGCCCTTTGGGTTGTGCAATGCGCCCGCAGTCTTTCAGGAATTCATTAACGATGTTTTCCGTGACCTGTTGCAGCAGTGTGTGGTGGTCTATTTGGATGACATCTTGGTATATTCTGAATCCATGGAGACCCACATTCTGGATGTCAGACGAGTGTTGCAACGGTTACGAGAGAACAAGCTGTTCGGTAAGCTTGAGAAATGCGAATTTCACCGATCCCAGGTAACCTTCTTAGGTTACATCATTTCCGCTGAGGGGTTCTCCATGGATCCTGAGAAGGTTTCGGCTGTCTTACAGTGGCCCCAGCCCAGTAGTCTTCGCTCCCTGCAGCGCTTTTTGGGCTTCGCCAATTATTATCGGAAGTTCATCAGGGACTTTTCCATGCTAGCCAAG
The DNA here is from genome assembly GCF_965119305.1 of Pelophylax lessonae. NCBI lineage: Eukaryota > Metazoa > Chordata > Amphibia > Anura > Ranidae > Pelophylax > Pelophylax lessonae. The sequence goes on from NC_138779.1 coordinate 126,175,766, forward strand.
CCTCTCACGGATCTGACCAGGAAGGGCAGTAATTCCCAGGTCTGGCCGCTCGAGGCCATCCGAGCTTTTGAGGCTCTAAAGTCCGCCTTTGTGTCGGCTCCGATTCTGTCGCATCCCAACCCTGGGTTGCCCTTTGTCCTCGAGGTGGACGCGTCTGAGACGGGAGTAGGCGCCCTTCTGTCTCAGCGTAGAACACCAGAGGGTCCTCTGCTTCCTTGCGGGTTTTACTCCCGGAAACTGTCTTCCGCGGAGTGCAACTATCAGATTGGTGACAGGGAGTTATTGGCCATCGTGCAGGCCCTTAAAGAATGGAGGCACTTGCTCGAGGGTTCGGTGGTTCCGGTCCTCATCCTGACGGACCACAAGAATCTGACCTACCTTTCTGAGGCCAAGAGATTGACACCACGTCAGGCCAGATGGGCTCTGTTCTTGTCACGTTTCCTACCTACCCGGTTCCAAGAACATCAGGGCGGATGCCTTATCACGGCAGTACTCCGACAGTACTGTCCAGGGAGGAGTCGATTCCGACTTCGGTCATACCTCCGAATCAGATCCTGGCCGCCATTCGCACCAGCCTGACCTCTCCCCTGGGTGAGCAGATTTTGGCGGCTCAATCTGGTGCTCTCTCTGGGAGACCCAACGGCAGATGTTTTGTGCCTGAGGAGTTGCGCACTCGGTTGTTGCGAATCTACCATAACTCCAAGACCGCGGGCATCCTGGAAAGAATCAGCTGTCCTGGGCTGTTTCACATCTGTTCTGGTGGCCTTCCCTACGTTCCGACATCGCCGCATATGTAGCGGCATGCTCCGTTTGTGCCCAGAGTAAGTCCCCTCGGCACCTTCTGTTGGGCCTTTTGCAACCCATAGCCACCGGGGAGCGCCCATGGTCACACCTGGGGATGGATTTCATTGTGGACCTCCCTGCATCCTGAGGCCATACGGTCATTCTCATGATTGTGGATCGATTTTCCAAAATGTGCCACTGTGTTCCTCTCAAGAAGTTACCCTCTGCACAGGAGTTGGCCACGATTTTTGCCAGGGAGGTCTTCCGGTTGCATGGTTTGCCCAAGGAGATTGTGTCGGATCGGGGGAGTCAGTTTGTGTCCAGGTTCTGGCGCGCCTTTTGCTCCCAGTTGGGGATTCATCTCTCCTTCTCCTCGGCCTACCACCCTCAGTCCAATGGGGCCGCAGAACGATCCAATCAGGCCTTGGAGCAATTCCTTCGTTGCTATGTCTCCGATCACCAAGACAATTGGGTTGACCTCCTGCCTTGGGCTGAGTTTGCCAGGAACACGGCGGTGAACTCTTCCTCTGGGACGTCTCCCTTCATGGCCAATTATGGGTTCCAACCTGCCGTGTTACCGGAGGTATTCTCTCCCCAGGATATTCCGGCTGTGGAGGATCACCTTTCCGTCCTACGTGCTTCTTGGGTACAGATCCAGAAGTCCCTTGTGGTCTCTGCGCAGCGCCAGAGACTCCAGGCTGATCGCAGACGAGCGCCTGCTCCTTCCTACCAGGCCGGAGACTGTGTATGGTTGTCCACCCGCAACCTCAACCTTCGAGTGCCCACTCCCAAGCTGGCGCCTCGCTTTGTTGGTCCCTTCCGAGTGCTTCGCAGGGTAAACCCGGTAGCCTATGCCCTTGCGCTTCCTCCTGGCATGCGGATCTCCAACGTGTTTCATGTCTCCCTGTTGAAGCCACTGGTGTGTAATCGTTTCACTTCCTCGGTTCCTCGGCCTCGTCCGGTCCAAGTGGGAAATCGTGAGGAGTATGAGGTGAGCAATATCCTGGACTCACGCCTGGTCCGCGGTCGGGTGCAGTTTTTGGTTCATTGGCGTGGTTATGGTCCAGAGGAGCATTCCTGGGTTCCCTCCGCAGATGTCCATGCTCCTGCCTTGCTCCGAGCCTTCCACGCACGCTTCCCTCAGAAACCGTTCTTTACTCCGCGGAGGAGGGGCCCTTGAGGGGGAGGTACTGTCATGGTCTTACCTTCTTGCTGTTCTCCTTTGTTTGACATGTGCTGGCGGCCATCTTGGTTTCTGGGTTTCTTGTAGCCTCCCACCCTGCGGCTCCTCCTTTCCACTGGGAGGAGCTGGATGCCTAGCTCATATATATAGGAGGTCTGTGGCTTCAGTTCCTTGCTTGGTCCTCCTGTGTTCACATGCTTCTAAGACTGCTGCTGCTTCTGGTCCCTGATCCTGGCTTCGTCTGACTACCCTGCTGGTTCCTGATCCTGGCTTTGTCTGACTACCCTGCTGGTTCCTGATCCTGGCTTCGTCTGACTACCCTGCTGGTTCCTGATCCTGGCTTCGTCTGACTACCCTGCTGGTTCCTGATCCCGGCTTCGTCTGACTACCCTCCTGGTTCCTGTCCTCTGGCTTCGCAAGGACTCTGCCTCGGTTTCGCCATCCGTTTGGACTTTTGCTTTACAGCTTGATTTTCAATAAAGCCTTCTTTTTCACTTATCTGTTGTTGTACGTCTGGTTCATGGTTCCGTGACATGCAGTCACTGTTTGGCTGACAATTTTCCACCTGACTCCTTGAATTTGACATTTGATATTTCAAACCTGGTGCGGCAAACAGGGCCACCCACTCACGGGCCACCCACTCACAGCTTGGATTTGGTGAACTGGACAAAATTTAAACCATGTTGTATCTTATGGAAGTTGCAAAAAGACTGTACAATCTGACTGTGTAATGGGTAGCCAGGTGGTCACTGATATTGAGTAATCGTGATTTTGGATTGCCTGGTATAATAACTATAATGTCAAAAATTAAGTACTAAAAGCATCAAAATGGGACACATGTTTTAGTTTTACATAGGGTGAGAAAGAGTCAGAGTTACCCTTTATGACAAAAGGTCAAAAAGTGAGATCAGAGCTAAAAGTTTACAGTTACTGGAACAGAAGAAAAGAGGAACTCTCTCAATGGTGACATTTAAAATGACTGCTTTCAAAGATGGGATTATCCCACACTTTGGGATGGTTTTCTTTTATTCCTGTGTAGTTACCAGGACAAGAAGCGCAGAAACTTCTTCTCAATTGGAATACAGAGAGGGGCAAAAACCTGTCAAAGGCCCAGATCCTTTCCCACTCTAGGGATGGAGCTCCACTTTATATTTTAATTGAAGAGACAAGAACTCACTGCTCAAGATGGTGTAATTGCCTGATGACTCACGACCGGTGCATGCCCCGGCTCGCCTCCGTGGAAACTTGATAAAGGAAATTGGCAGCACTCCAGGTTGAGTCAAAATCCAGATTTATTGACTGGACATCCAAATATGACAATCGTGACAAGGTAGACGCTTTTCACACACTGACTGTGTGCTTAATCATTACCACTTTATATTTGATTCCCTACAGTCATATAGTGGTACATTTACAGAGTATTGCAGCTGTATTACAAAGCATGTTACATAACTATCAGATGCACCTCTTACATATCCAAAAAAGGGATCTATTTAATAGAGTGATATCACTATAAATACTTGCATTTATTAATTTAGTTATAAGTGTGTTCTCTGCATAAAATACTCTAAAATAGGTGGAGATCCCCATTGATAAATGGTACCCTAAATATCCGTAGGGCCACCTATGTTCATAAGTATTTGAATGTCTATCTAGAATGGCAATTATGCAGTCCGTCTATGTGTGGTGTCGACAATGTAGTCAACCCTCAAACAAACATGCTGCATGCCCAACTCCCACCAACACCACTCCCAACACAACCAAGCCCATTATTGGACTCACTTTCCACTCCTAGGAGCCCACACACGTCTACCGATGCACATCTTGCTGTGATCTCTCTATTTACTGAAGAAACCTACTCCTCCTGAGGGAATGACGCAGAGCCCTCACTGAAATGTCCGAAATCCCCAATCCATAACTTACATAAGGAGCGTTAGAGTGTAAATAAACAGGTTGCCATGAGAAGAGGCCCTGTTGCAGCCTTTTAGGAAAGGTATTTAAAGGCACTGGGGCTACCATGGCAATGTTCCTGCACTACCATAGCAATGTCCCTGTGCTACCATGGCAATGCCCCTGAGCTACCATGGAAATGCCCCTACTGTAATTCCACAGTTAAATGTCTACTGTAATAGCAACCTTTCTCCAGATACTTACCACTCTGAGCCTTCAGGCTCCCCGCCATCAGCTGGCATGGGCCCACGTGTCAGGGAGAAGAGAGACAAAGGGTGACTAGTGAAAGCTCTCAGTTTGCAAACAGACCTTTCCAGCAATTTTACCTCCACCCAAACTACACCCCTCCCCCCTCCCATTTACACAAAATCCCTCTCTAGCCACGATACTTCCTGCTTGCACCCCCCCCCCCCCCAACAGCTCACTCTGCTCACACTACAACCCTCCCCTGCAAAATCACCCTCCCCCCAATACTTACAGTGTAACCCCTTCCTTGCCACTTCCCCATCCACCTTATCCCCAATTATAGTACACCCCTCACTCATCACCTCACTCCCTGCTCAAATTGCATTCTACCCTGGCCATCTCACTCTCTGGTCAAAGTACATTGCCTGCAGCCACCACACCACCTCACTCCCTTTTCACTATGCGTCCCTGTCTGGACCTTTACCCCACGCCCCCCCCATCACAGTACATCCCTTACCAGCTATCTCACCACCTTACACCCAGTCACAGTACATCTTTTACTAGTCACCTAACCCCCAGAAGTCACTCTATCCCTAATCACAGTACATCTCTTTTCAGCCACCTCATCCCCTGCTCATAGAACTTCTCTCCCCACCCACCCTAACAGTACACCAATCCTAAAACGGCAGACACACCCTAATTACCCTGTGCAGCACAGATTACCCCTATTCCCCCTGTAATACTGTACATCTGTAAGAACAAAGACCTTTCCCCCAAATTTCCCATTCTGCAAGGAGCGCACCTTTGCTAGTACATTGTATAAAAGAACAGCGAGGCATTTGGAGCATGTTTTTGGCGTTCTCAACATATGGGAATTGTGCTGGCTGGGAAACCTCTTATTGTATAGAAGACCACAAGAGCTCTACTGCTTTTATAAAGCCAGGCAATTACTGTTTTAATCGGAACAGATATTTTGGTTTTATTTTATGAAAGAAAACAACCAATGGCTATTAAAAGTAGCCCAATCTTTTTTGGAAAATGGCCAAAATGGCAACCTTCGCCAGAGGTGCAGCTGTACGTAGTAGATTGTGGAAAGCAGTGATTTATCTAAAACTGATGACCAGATAACCAAGTAAACCACAGCTGTGCTCCCCTAGTGCAGGACAAAGCAAAAGGTTTTCTTTAATGCCTGGTACATAACAGTGCACATACCCACTATCTGTTCACTGTCACTACTGCATTTAGCCACCCAAAAAAATGAACAATTTCTAAGAATCTGGAGGATAGGAGTGCATGTGATTCAACCACTTACCTCATTACAGTAGTAGTGATTCTTCACAAAAAAAAAAAGAGGATGCAATCTGAATGTGGTAGGTAAGGTACATTTATTTATAAAAACTGCATTGGCAACTCATATATGGCCAGTAAAGGTTCACCTATAATCAATGTCAAGCTTGGGTGGTGTAGATATCAGCATAGTAGTGAGTCAGATTCCAGTCCAGGATAATGTGTTGCTGTCAGCTGGGTATACCTATAAGACTAAAGCCCCGTACACACGTACCGATCGTCGGCCGAACGATCGGCCGTCTTTTGTCCAGGGCTGTCCTGTCCGCTGAAAAGTGCAAAAGACTGCACACGAATTTTGTCGGCCAACAACAGCCGACTGCAGAAGTGATGTCATGTGATGGTTAACTTTCCATGTCTTTTTTCTTCTCTGAGTATGCCCAGTCTTGCAAATCTGCTGATTGTCGGCCAAATTCTGTACTGACTGGCGAACAATCGGCCGTTCTGGATTTGGCCTACAAATATTTTAATGCCTGCACGACAGATTCTGTTCGGCCGAAAATGCGCTGTCGGCTGTCGGAAGCATCATACTAACAAGCCTACAATCGGCCGATCGGTCGGCGTGCGAATATTTGCGGCCGACAATCGCTACGTGGGTACCGGGCTTTAGTGAACACCAGAGGTGTCAGACTAAGTGTAGCATATAAAGGCATGGTAAACACACATTCAGTAGGCAACTCACGGATATGTGGAAGAATAAGTGTGTATTAAGGAGTAGGGATGATCGAACGGTTCGGGTTGACCATCGGTTCGACCTGAACATTGGCTGTTCGAGGTTCGGCTGAATTTAGAACTTTTTCCCCAAAAAGTTCGGAATTTGCCAACCAGAACCGACCAAAATGCAATGGTTCAGGAAATGGGCTTTAAAAGCCCGTGATTGGACCAGAACCATCAGTAAAAGCCAATTGAGGGGCAGGAGAATGCTAGGAACGTGATTGGAGTGACTAGGGGGTCCATAGTCCAATCATTAGTGAATACGCCCCCCAGTATATAAGATAGCCCCCGCCAAATTCCTAGCATTCTTATACGGGACATGGAAGAGAGTGGAATTCTGTTGTGTTACAATGTGTTACAAAGTGTCATTTAGCAATTTTTAGTGTGAGGAAAGGGATATCTAGTGTAGTTAGGGTATAAAAAGACAAAGAGAGAGGGATGAGAGAATCCCACAGCTAGCTGGGGTCTCTTCAGTCTCTCACATAGAAATGGGACTTTTGAGGTTAGGAGTGGATCTTGATCCTGATGAAAATGAATACACCAATGATATATAAAAAATATAGCATTTATTTGTATAGGCATAAAAATCTTATATAAATATCAAAAAAAAGTATAAATTCATATAGCAAATAATGCATGTACATAACACAATACAGGTAAACCACTGGATCCCAGCCAGCCTCTGAGAACCAAGGCAATTGTTGAGAGATAGCTAATAGGTCATGATAAAATCATGATACTAATACAAAATTATATGGGATGCATCAGTGGAAAATCTGGAATCGCGACGCGTTTCGCTCATGTCGCTTCCTCAGACGATTCCTTTTACCCCTGAAAGAACAACAATGTATCAACTTCACTGTAATAAATTCAAAAGGGTTTGTATTCTTAGTTGTAATAAATCAACAACAGTGCTAAAAACAGAAAACGTCTTAACAATTAAGTTAACTCAATATCAGAATTCCAAAGTATAAAGCAGAGATTGAGGTGTATATTTCATTAACACTTATTCATATCTCAAGAAAGGGAAAAAAAAAAAAAACACAAATAGACAGGGAGGGGGGGGGGGGGGGGGAAGAGACTGGGAAAAATCCTAGGTTTCCCCACATGAAAAACCCCAGGCCAAAATGAGGGGGGGGGGGGGAGAAGGGAATGCAACTAGTAAAAAACCTAGAAGACCTGAAAGAAAATGGTGGCCTAAACAGACCAAAATACTGCATAGATTCGGTATATATTGGTAGTGTAACCATATATCTAATAGTGCACTGATAATCAGTAAAAAAGGGGGCGAGGATGTTGCAGTTGGTGTATCAAAAATCTAAGATCAAGAAAAATCCAAAAGCAATAGTCAAAAGTAGGGTATATATATAATCAACGAAGGAAACGAAAACGATTCACAGATAAATTGGGTTAGAAAAAGCACTCACTTATCCATTGAACAGACATGCTTTACTCAAGCTAGGCTAGGCTCACCTATATAAGTGTAATATACATATCAGTGTGTGTGTGTATATATATATACCCCTATACAGAAGTTCAGATGTTTTGCCTGCCTCCAAAGAACCCAAAAAAATGCCCAAAAAATGCCTGCAAGAACAAACCTGGGCATTTTTTTTTTTTTTTTTTTGGCGCTGGCATTTTCTTGGGCATTTTTTGGGGTTCTTTGGAGGCAGGCAAAACATCTGAACTTCTGTATAGGGGTATATATATACACACACACACACACACACTGATATGTATATTACACTTACACATATATAGGTGTGTTGGGAGCCTAGCCATATTTGTGCAAATTATTTCATTAGCAAAAGTATAGTGTTCTGCTCCTTTAACACCTATATATGTGCAGGTATATATATATACAGACATGGGTGTATGTATGTATATAAATATACCCCTATAGACATGTTCAGATGTCATGCCTGACTCCAAACATGTCCTCCAAAAAGCACTATCAACGCCTGCAGCAAAAAAAAAATGCTGACGGGAGCGGAGCCATATTAGTGCTCTGAAAGTGACAAAATACAAAAGATCTCTTTTTTTATGGTTCTGGACATGCTACAGAGCTGAAACTTCACAGGTACACTTTTTAGACCCCCCCCCCCCCCCCCCCAGATACGAAATCCAAAGTAAAAATCAAAAAATCTTTTTTTTTTTTTTTTTAATTTTTTCAATAATTGGCCTTTTTATCAAAAATTAACATTTTAAGAACTTTTTTGTGTGATCAATAGTCCCTGGGGCATGGCCCAGAACCCTAGGCACCTTTTAGCGGGCATTTATTGGGTTTTAGCACTTTAAAATGGTGTTTTTTGATTACCGAAGTTGGGGTCCTATTGATTTCAATGGGGTTCTGAAATCTGGCCCGTACTTTCGGGTAGTTCGGATGTTCTGGCCGAACCGAACTTTTCAAAAGTTCGATCATCCCTTTTAAGGTGTCCAGATCTGCAGCCCAATAGTATCTGCATCAGGTGTGTCCTGTCCCAAAATTCCCATTAAGCAGCGATTTTGATCGTAAAATCCAGATGCTGGTGGAATCAGGAAGTAGCTGGTGAGGTTGGTGGGGTACACAGCAAATTGGAAGTGATGTCACTTCCTGAAACATCACGGGGGGGGGGGGGGCGACATATTTCAAGGCCACCCGATCTCTTTCTCAAGCCAAAACTAAAAAAGTTACTTCTTGCTTCCTGATTCCACCAGTATCTGGTATTTACCAACAAATTATATTATTCTTCTTCATACCGTATCTGTGAGTTGCCTACTGTATGTGTGTTTACCATGCCTTTATATGCTACACTCAGACTGTTGCACTGTAGTGTTCTCTTAGCCTTATTGGTATACCCAGATGACAGCACTGAACACTCTATCCTAGACTGGAATTTGGCTCACTACTGTGCTGAGATCTATACCACCCAAACCTGACTTGTGATTATAACCAAATCTCTACTGGCTATATCTGAGTTGCCAGTCTGCTGTTTTTATTATTAAATGTATTATTAAATGTATTATTAAATGTACCTTACTTACTACTCTCAGATCACGCCATCTGCTGTTTTTATTTGTACTACTTAAGATCCTTCAATCTCATAGAGGTGCTGCACAGAGTGCACCCAACGTAGGAGCCGCTGGTGAAATGGGATCCACCACCCTGCACAGCCAGGCACACCAAATTTGCACAGTATCCCAGAGTCAGAAAACAGTCCAGCATTTTTTTTTTGTATTTTATTGAGAGGATAAAACTTGGATGACGAGTAGAGAAATTTTGGATGCCCACTTGACTTCAGAAGTCTTCAGGGACATATCTTCCTATATACAGCTATATAAACTCCTCCAGCACACTTGCTTGCAGAATTTTAACTGGCACACTGATGGTTAATCTGACAAAAAAACAGTCAGATAAAAAAGTGAAAGCCCTTTACAGGCAGGGAAACCCGGGCCCCTTGGTTGTAAAGCAAAGTTCAGTGTCCAGCTCTCAACCCTGTGGCTACCGATCTCAACACCACCTCTTCAGGCACTGCCAGCCCACCTGGCTGCAGCTGCCTCTCTCTCTAGCCCCCTGGCTACTGACTCCACAGTGCTCCCAGACTGCTCACTCACCAGCCTACCTGATTGACTCCTCTGGAGAACTCCTGGAAGTGCTAAACTGCATCTGCTGCTCTCTCCATGCTCCCGTGCCTCCTGAAAGGATTTCCTCCATGTGCTGTGGAGGGTCCCTCCAGCACCCGAGCCCCAGACCCAAAGTCACCCCCCCAGACTAGAGGGCCTCCTCAGCACTCCTTCTCCGTCTTCCACCCGACTGCCCCTGCTGGCATGACACCTGAGTACTTATGAGGTGGACTGCCCTCTGCAAGGCCATTTTGCTGGGGATTGGCTGGGGCCCTCAAATACTTCAATCAGCTTCCCCTACACTCCACCCTCTACTACTGGAAGCCTCTCAAAGGTTACAGAATGTAGGGGGAGTCACCAGAGATGCTGCTTGATGAGTCATCCAACCTCCCTGAGTCACTCGGCCCTGACCCAGATTTAACCCAGGCTTGGCTGCCATCCAAGCCAAATTTACCTACATGTACACTAGCACCTAGCTAGATGGTGCTACATTGGGCAGCCTAAAATTAAAAAGCTCTATAGGTATAGAGACCATGCAACAAATGAGGTCCCTCCATCCTCTGACAATGAGCCCTGTTCTGGAGTATAGTGGCATGATGGGAAAATACTTTTTTGCCAGACCCAGCCTGATTTATTCAATCCAGCTAATGCCTACAATTCAATTGCATTATATCCTCTTTTTCTTACAAATATTTGTTGATACACAATGAAGGGGTGCACTGAAATCTAATAAAATACATGATCTTAATTTCCTTGTTACTTACAGGTGCCAACACAGAAGAAAAATGAATTACTTGCTGCCAGCGGTGATTTTCTTTTTTGGTAAGTGTAAAAGCGAAACAATGACAGTTCATTATATGTAGCATAAACAGGTACCTGTAAACCTGAGGTTAGGCAACAACATAAATGAGAACTTTACATGCAAATAAATTGGTAGTCCAAAAAGAGATAATTTTCGCACTATAAATAAAGTATGCAAATTATGAATAAAAATACCCAAATGTAGACAGAAGAAATCAAGAGTAAATTATCTTTAAACATTAAAAATTCAAACACTCCAGTTCGGTATTCTTAAGTGGAGTGATGTACACCCAGTGGTGGCCTAGTAGTTTTGGTGCTGATGTCTTTAGCAGGCGCCTACATAATAATGTGGCGTATGTCTCTGTTTGCTGTATGTTATAAAAGTTTGATTTTCTTTGTTTTCTTTGAGTTTTGATTTTTCTTAACCCTCTCGAGGCCGTGGTCGCCGATTACCTCCCACTGTGCGGCCTGATCATCTTCGAGCTGTGATGGCCGCACAGCGCCCCTGTTTCCCATGGCGCCCTGTGCGGCCGCACAGCTCGCACACCCCAAAGGCCGGCCCTGGTTGTACAAGAGTTAAGCTTTCTAGTATTCAAGTGAAATCGATGTCCCTGGGAATGAGGTGATGGGTTACTAGCCTTGTGGAGTCCAGTATAGGTTCAGTGGTACCGGCTCATAAATGCTGCACAATATGGAGAGAAGAGTTATGAAGCATATTAATGAACTGTTATACATAGCTCACAGAGTGTAATGAGGAGCTGATGTTCGTCATGAATAATGTGAAGTGTTACAGAACTTGGGCCCCGGATGACAAGGAGTTAGTTGTGTTCTTTTGGGGAAGAATTGCTTTTAAGTTGGCCTACTGCCTTAACGCCAGTCTTACAATAAATGGCAGCCTGTGCTTTCTCTGGGTCAGAAAACAAAGAACAGAGATGTGGCAAATGCCAACTGCATTAACCTCAATACTTTATTAAAAGGTGACATATATTATACTCACAAACCAACTGAAATGCATGCAAACGTGCCCTTTTTGTTCTTATGCAGTATCGGATTCCCCTATCTGAAGAGGGCAGCATCGCTAGTTCCTTCCAGGCTAGGTTGCACCGTGGTGTACATTTATGTGGTTCAAATGATAGATGTCCCCATGATTTCTGAGCACTGAAGTGTCAAATTGATATTTCCTTTGTTGCCCTCTCTGGGTTCCCCACATGGGCACAGTAAACCCCACCCACAAGCTCCTGTGGCCTCTTCTACCCTATTCCAGTGCTCTGGTACTATTAAGGTTCCACGTGCATTATTTTAAATGTTTGATGTGGGGTAAATTATGCTCTGTGTTTCCCAGTCTGTAGCTTTTAACATAAAATCTTCTTTGTATCTGACTTTACATTGTGACCTATCAATGCCGTTTACTTACTTTCCTGCGGTTGTACATTATTTGTGGCTGTTGCCTCTAAAATAATGCTTTTTTTTCAGGATAAAACTTGAATCACTTCTCACTCTTATATCACAGCCTAATAAAGCAACCTACATACCGCGTATAACCTATAAAATATTTCTGGCTATTGTCTGTGAAATAATGCATTCAAATTTTTTTTTCTTGATAAAAACTTGCATCATCTTCCCCTCATAAATTGCAACCCAATAAAGTTTCATGCATACTCTGCATGAAATCTACAATATTTCTGGCTATTGTCTCTGCAATAATACACTCTAATTTCCATTTTGTTTTTTAAATCAGCCTCATCTCTCCCTCTTACATTGCGGCCTAATTATGCTGCTTACATACTGTGCATTGACTGTGCAATATAGGACTACTGTGTGAAATAATACACTATAATTTTTAATTCTTTATAAAAAAAAATCTACTTTGTCTTTCTCTCTTTCTCCTACATTGCATCCTAGTTAATCTGCTTACATACTGTGCAGAGACTGCATAATATTTTTGGTTATTGTCGTATCTATAATAAAACAATATAATTGTTAATTAATCATAAAATTGCCTTCTTTCTCCATCTTACATTCCAGCCTAATAAATATGCTTTCATGTGCACAAAAAGTAGGAAGACCTCCCAGAGAGCAGGTATAGAGTGACCCCCGACGATTATGCAGTAAAAAATGTATTGGACTCAATTAGACAAAATATTGACCATACACCAAATAACAACATTGTTATTCTTTTTAAAAATACACACTGGGCCCAGGAGCATAGCAGAGAAGGTATGAGAAAAACCTGGTTACCAAGTATGCGGGGATGTTGGTCAGGTTCTGAAGAAGCTTGCCATGAATTTAGGCAGGCGAAACATTTAAACCGAAGGATGCATCACCACGGCCATGGAAGCATTCTCTCCAACTAGCAGTCCTAGGAACCAAGAGAGATCACTACAGGAGGGGAACACTGGGGGCACACACAGCGGAGCAGCTAATCCTGGCATGAATGCACCGTGACTAACGACTGTGGCACAGACAGCTAGAAGCTGTCTGCACTCCTGGCTGGGATGATTTCAGGAGAGTGGCGGCAACCCTGTGGCAAGGTGTGGACATTCACCTAACTTTAAGTCGGCTGTTAGCCACTATACCACACAGGTGTTGCCATACAGCATGGCCACCCAGCTTATGCCTGCAGAGGACTAACACTACAATCCCGGCTCTGTTAAGAAGCACATCTACAGTCTCTCAGCTCCCACAGTGCTCAACTCGATCATACACTGATTGATTGCATCCATGCTTAGTGTTCACTCCAATACTGCCACTCTGGATTATGCCCCCTGCAATCTCTCTTACAGAATCTCTGCATCCTAGTTTTAATTATTGCCTCTGAATCCCCCTTCCCTAATGCGGTTATGTTGTGTATGAGACTGTCACTGTATTAAAGGGAAGAAATAATTTCTTATTTTCTTCATGCTGTCAAAGTGATATCGCTAAGCTGAGCCAATCACTTGACCAACATCCCCGCATACTTAGTAGCTAGAAGATACCTTCTCTGTTAAGCTCCTGGGCCCAGTTTGGGTTTTTTAAAAATAATAAAAACATTGTTATTTGGTATAAGGTGGAGGGTTGATACTTGTTATGTCAATATTTTTTCTAATTGAGTCCATTAAATTTGTTCCATTATTTACTGCATAATCGTCTGGGGTCACTCTATACCTGCTCTCTGGGAGGTCTTCCTACTTTTTTGTGTGCCTTTATCACTCTGGTATGTAGACCCACTCCTTATACAGGAGGAACTGATGGATGCCTATCTAATCACATACATGCTCCCCCTCTGAACCTCTCCTCCTTACATAAATCTGCTTACATATTGTGCACTGGTATGTTAGGAGAACAAGAGAGGCTTCTACTCTGCCTCTCATTCTCCCTGTAGTTGTACCTCAGACCTAAAGGAGTTGTAAAGTCAGAGGTTTTTTTTTTATCTTAATGCATCCTTTGCATTAGAATAAAAAACCTTCTGGGTGTAGTAGCCTCCCCAGCACCCTCTAATACTTACCTGAGTTCCTTCTCTATCCACGACTCTCCCTCCTGATTGGCTGGGACACAGTCATGGCACCATTGGCTCAAAGTCAGTTAGCCAATCAGGAGAGAGAAGGGGCGGGGCCAAACGGCAGCTCCGTGTCTGAAAGGACACACGGAGCTGTAGCTCGGATCGGGTGCCCCCATAGCAAGCTGCTTGCTGTGGGGGCACTCAACAGGAGGGAGGGGCTAGGAGCAGCAACGAGGGACCCTAAAAAAAGAGGAGGATTCAGGCTGCCCTTTGCAAAACCAACTGCACAGAGGAGGTAAGTATAACATGTTATTTAAAAAAAAAAAAAAATTACAATCACTATCTGCCTAGCCTCCTCCTCACCAATTTGCTTGTAATTGTAATTGCTCATGGAGTTTGCAGTTTGCGTCAAGGGCCGATCACTCTCAAGTAACCGCGCCATGAGCAACAACATGTGAGTGGCTGCGATTAGCTACAGGAGCTGTCAACCTTCCATTGGGCTGCCACTCACAGTTAACAGCTGAAAACCCCCTTTGGGGTTCCCAAATGTAGTCGCACACGGTCCCTTCACAAGTTTGAATGGGGCCTTAATTACAACTCAAACCTTTTATTAACAGGCTAAAAGTGGACAAATAAACACATGTAAAAGAAGCCTAAAGTGCTGTTCATACTGTTCAAATTATTAATACCCAATTCCACTATGTAGAGTTTAGATAGAACTCATTTAGAATGCTATTTTCAGTTCTGGAGAATTTACTTTTGAAAATTTTGATAAGAGAGAGAGAGTGCAAAGACGGAGAGCACAATTGGTAAAAGGCTAGAGGAATAAAACATATCAGAAGAGACTGCAGGAACTAAAAGTAAAATAAAGTGGATCTAAACTCTCTCAATCACCATTAACTACTTTTCGGAGTTGGCAGCCTCCTGAAAATGTCACAAAGAACATGGTGGCACATGATTCGATTAGTGGCAGAAGAGAAGATGATTCTGCAGGACAACGCTGGATCCATTGAGTGGGTGAGTATCTGAACTTTGCAGAACCCTCAACTAGGTAAGTGGGGGGGAGCATAGTGATTTGCTCCTGAAACCAAGTAGAAGGCCTGTTTCCACTGGTGTCAGGGCTGGGAAACAAAACTTCTGTGATTTCAGGGATTTGCTTAATCACAAGTGGCCAGAGGCCTACTCTTGCGACTCAAAAAAAACACACTTTCATCACAGGCACGATCACGAGAGGGAAGGTTCTTTCTCCAGGACATTCCTTTGCATTCCTTAGGCTGGCTTCCTCTGGTTCCCTCCACAAACAATACATGATTGCTGATGGATTTACATCGAGGGACACAAATTTTTTTCTTTTTACACTTTTCGGTTAATGGGTACAGGTACGATTTACTTAAAACCCATTCAGGTTGAGGGGGTGGGATCTGGGGCCCCCTAATTAAAGGGGGCTTCCAGATTCCAATAAGCCCCCCACCCGCAGACCCTGACAACCACAGCCCAGGGTTGTCGGGAAGAGGCCCTTGTCCCCATCAACATGTCGACAAGGTGCCGCACGCTTTTTTTTGTTTTTTATTTATTTTTTATCTGTATTGCTGTGAGTCGGCAAAACATTACAGCCGCAAGCAAGTTTAAATTACATTTTTTCCTTCTAGAGATGTCAGTATTCCTGCAGCAGGCTCCATATATCGTACAGATGCGCCACTTTACAGGCACATTAAAGAGACCAGCCAAGCACGATTTTTTAAGGAATTTTTCATTTTCATTGTTTCACTTTAAGCATCAATAAAATCACTGCTCTTTTAAAAACAATTGTTTTTAAAAAAAAATGTTTGCATTGATACATGTCCTCCAAGGCAGTACCCAGGTCCCCATACACTTTTTATGACAAAAACTTGCAAATAAGCCTTTAAAATTAGGACTTTTGCTTTTTCATCTTCATGTCCCATAGACTTTAATAGAGTTTGCCTGTTCGCTAGAACTTTTTCTCTGTTTTTGATGTTCTGGTGCGAACCCAACAGGGGGGTGTTCGGCCCAACCCTACTTAACATCCATAGCAATAGGAGTGGCATCAAAGAGCTAATTGCTATGCATTTTTTTTAAAAATCATCACTGTAACAACCATGGCAGCTGGTGAATACAATTGGAAGAGTTGCTAGTGCTCACAAGAATATTAAGTTTACCAAATACATATTAATATAATTATATTATTATAATTTACAGTACTATTAGTTAAAGTAGTATTGCTTAATTTATTTATTTTTTTTAAATAAATATTTGAACGTCGATAAACAACCTAAAACTTTATTAAAACTAAAACTTGTTACGGGGTCTTATTTTGCATAATATTTCTTTGTGGTCTGCATAACTGTGAAGAAAGGGGGGGGGGGGGTGGCGGTATGATGAGGCAGAGGTGTGCTCTTTCACTACACATTTAGTGCTATACATATCCCTCTTTCTCATTGGGGGGTATGTAATGTATGGCAGGTGCTCTTTTCAAGGTAAATCTCATAATGTACTATATGCTAACCAGAGGAAGTTTTAATTTGTTTATTTACAGATATTCATTTTTTTTTAGTTCTGCAGGCATCCAATGAGCAGAAAATCACACGCCTCACAGCATGTCTAACTGGACGTGGTCCAAAACTAAGGATTGACTGCCGATATCAGAACGTTACAAACGGTCCCTTAAAATATGAATTCAAACTGAAACGTAATAAAGAGCCCGAGATCATTGTTTCTACAATAAACCTTAACTTCTTCACTGACAAATATCACAACCGAGCCACTATTTATACAGCACGTAGTCTTGTTCAGCTGCACATTGAGCGATTCAATGCCTCTGACGTTGGTCTCTATTACTGTACTCTAAACATTCCTAATGACCTCACTGTGAACCAAACAGCCCAGATCAGTGTCCAAAAAGGTGAGATGATGAATGCTGTTGGAGAATTGCATGACATTATGAAAATATACTGTATGTATAAAAATGCAATCATTTCACATGCATGGACTGATAATCAGGAAATTCTAGTTGCTGGAGTCTGGGAGCATTTGTGGTGTCCTGGACTTCATGCACACGAGGTACTACATTTAGACATGTGCGGTCCGTTTCGTTCCAAATAAATATTCGGAAATTTTTTTTGTTATTCAGAGATTAGGATATATCCGAATCCCCGAATTACAGTACAAACTAATTTTACTGAATTCTCAGAATAACAAAACAAAATTTGTCCGAATTTCCGAAATTCGATGATGAATTTTTCATCGAATTCCATTTGAATTCCAACTGTAAACACATTGTTAAAAACCAAAGACTGTGTGTGTTATTAGCGTACTATTTAGAAAAGATGCTGTTTTTTGTTAAGCCAAAGGTGAGTTAGGCTCCTTTCACATGAACGGTTAGGCCCCTTTCACAGATACGGTCCGTTTGTCCGTTTTTCATCCATCCGTTGACGGATGAAAAATGGACATCAATGCATCTCTACGTAAAAACGGATGATCATCCGTTAACATCCGTTTTCATCCGCTTTTGTTAATGTCCGTTTTTTGAAGCGGATGAATGCCCTATTTTTCATCTGTAAAAAAAAAACGGATCAGACGAAAAACGGATGTAAATGGACAAACGGTCTGTTTTTCATCCATTTTTGCATTGGTAGTGGATGTAAAAAAAAAACGGATGAAAAACGGATGAAAAAACGGATACATTTTGATGTGGCTGAATTGATGAACTGAACGGGACCATATGTGTGAAAGGGGCCTTAGCCTTGTGTGTGGAGACAGAGCTGTCAGGTCCCCATGCATCTCTATGGGGGAGTCGGATGGGAACAGACCGTCTGATCCCATCCGATCCGCTGAACGGATAGAAAATAGGGTTTCCATCTGTCCAGATTTGACGGATCGGATCGGATGTCAGCGGACATGTCTCCGCTGACATCCGATGCCCCATAGAGATGTATGGTGTGACCGCTCAGATAAACCAAAAAAAAATGACAGGTGGATCTGGATTGTCCGCCTGTGTGAAAGGGGCCTTAGATTTCAGCTTTTAGCTGTGGAAAGAGGAACTTATTTACAGCAGCTAAATGCAGACAATGCATCCCTATGGCCCCATCCACACACTGTATTTAGCAACGTTTTAATAACATACCGTTTAACCTCCTTAGCGGTATTCCCGAGCGTGGCTCGGGGTTAAATTTCAGAGCCAAAAGCGGTAACCCCGAGACAAACTCGGGGTACCGACAGAAGCATCGCTGGATCCTGTAAAAGAGGTTTCTTACCTTGTCAACGGGATCCAGCGATGTGTCCGGCGGTGTCTAGCGGCGGTTCTTCCTCCCGATCCTCTCCATGCCCCGGCTTCCGTCTCCTGCGACGTGACGTTCGCAGGGGGGTGGAACCGGCGGCAAATTCAAATGTAAAAACACACCAAACACACTGATACCATTCAGTGCCCTTTCCTGCAGTTTTACTGTACTTTTTATGTATATATATATACAGTATATATATATATATATACACGTATATATATATATATATATATATATACGTAATTCTTGTGAATGAGCAGCCCAAACCAACTGTATACATTATATATATATATATATATATATATATATATATATATATATATATACGTATATATATATATATGTATATACGTATATATATAATATATGTATACATAATATATGTATACATACATATATATATATATACATATATATATATATATATTATAATATGTAATAAATGTATACAGTTGGTTTGGGCTGCTCAGTCACAAGAATTATATGCAAAATAATGGTACCGCTTTCAGCACCTAAAATCCAAAAGAATCATGCCGCCAGGGAGGTTAAGAAAAAAAGTTGACAGCATCCAGGAGTGATGTACCACAGCTTTCTGTATATAAACGTAGGTAATCGCAGTACAAAGAAAAAATAAGTAAACAGTTGCTATACAAAGGGCAAGAATTTACTACTGCAGCTAAACGCAGCCGCATGTAAACGCACGTAATCGCACATAATTGCAATGTACAAATGTGAATAATCTTTGTGCCAGGAACCTTGGAATCTCAAAATAACAAAACATGCTTTTACCAGCGCCACAACAACCACCCGTGTGAAAGGGGCCTTAAAGAGTCATTATAATCATTTGATGAAGATTTATCTTTTGTTTGTTTCCTTTGCAAGTCTAAAACCGATAAAAAGAAACCGGTAAAATATAAATATTTAAAAGCATTTGAAATTAACATTATTTTTTCTCAGCTGGCTAAAACTTCTGCACAGTATTGTACATAGTAAAATGTTGAAAGTAAGATACTACTTTTATTAATTAGAACACTTTACATATTTTTAATAAACACATTATTAATACAATAAAGATCAATGTGTATCAATAACAATCAGATGTTTGGTTACTCAGCTGCCGCATTGGAAAAAAAAAATCTAAAATTTTCGATTCAAAACTTATCGATTCAGATATTTTGAATGGAGGAAAATTTTTTTTTAAAAAATCTGTAAATTTGAAAAATACATAGAACGAATTCTGAATACGAATTAAACTAAACTAAAACTAAAATGAATCAACCAAATTTATCCAAACTAAGCAACTAGATTAACGTATCTAAATGAAACGAAACACGTTTTTCGTTATGCACATATCTAACAAAAATTTCTCCTATCTATGCTGCATTATTCTGCCAGAAAAAAATAAAAATAAAAAAATGCTAGTTTTGCATGTTTACAGGCATTTGACATTTGGAAGTGTTTATGGGTAAACACATTTTAATGGCTAGATTATTCATTTATTATATTCACTAGAATAAACATGTGCAAAAATTGAGACATGACCCTGTATGTGGTGGTGCCAAAACAGTTAATATGTAGAAAGAAAAAAAGGGGGGGGGGACACCTGAGGGTGATAGGACTTTAAAGGCACCCACTGTTAATCTCATAAAAAAATATACGACACTTGAATGTATAAAAACTTACAAAATTTATTGTAGTAACAGTAGAAAAATTCAATTCATAAAAACCATTGCATGAATGAGTATGCAGAAAAGTGCTAAACAGCATGTTCCTGAACCAAAAGAACTCATGCATGGCCCGACAAATATCAGGGTATGATATCTGTGGACCACAGGGACAAATGACCTCCTATGTCCGGGTCAGAAGCGGTCTATTGTATAGATTCCAATGGATCGCTACGCGTTTCGCTATGCAACTTCCTCAGGAGATCCTATTGGTGTTTGGATAATAGACATATGGTGCTCAGTATCCTCTCAGTTTGGAAAAATAGAGTAGTAATGATAACAGGATTGTTCCTGATTGGAACTGTCCACTGTGTAGATGTATCCTTCCTGTTCAGGAGCCGCAGCTCCTCCAGATGCTGATCCGGTTCTATGGGATAGCCCCTCCAGCAAGGAGACAATGGAGATGTCCAATAAACATGTACGCTGGTTTGGGGCTTTTTTTAATGCCCCTGAACGCTGCTCCAAAATACAAATGTAAACACCACAATGTGCATGGACTGAAACAGAGCTGCATTCAGAAAAAAAGCTTCTAAAAGCAGCATTTTTTTTCTGGCCGTGTGCGTGAAGCATCACCCTTGCAGTGCTAAGTTTGAGGTGGCGCCAACATAGGTTGTGGGTAGCATTGATGTTTGTAACGGTTGGCTAGAAGCTGGATTGTTGTTCAATAGCTACATTTTTCATATACAAATTGAAAAAACACCAATGTCAATCAAGTTCAGCTTCTTATATCTATGGCAGTTATAGGAAAACAAAACCTGCTAACCTTCCCATAGACATTAAAATGAATTCACGGCATCACAGTATGGCTATATTAGCCTATAGTAATGATACCTTTAAATACAATCCGTTGCAGAAAAAAAAAAAAGGATACATTTTGTTTTTATTTACCATTGCTCATTATTGACATTGCTGACTCATGTGTAAAGCATTCAAAGTGTACCTGTTGCCAGGCTGCAGACATTGAGATGTTTAGATATTCTACAAGCTCCTGCAAAGCTATGTAGCTGCAGGCACTATTAATAAATTCATCCTCAAAGTTCACAGCAGAGGCACTGCACTCATAGGCGTGCGCAGGCAGGGCCGCTGATAAGACAGTACAACCAGCCTTCCTGTACTGGGCCCAAGCACCCATCAGCTCCAAAGGGGGGCCCAGGCACCTGATGAGCAGGAGGGCCAACTGTACTGTCTTATCGCAGACATGAATCCTCTTCTGCCTTCCCCTGCAAGCTGCCAGCTTCTCCTCCTCTTTCTCCCTCTGGCTAAACTGCAGGAGGATTGGTCCTGGCACATGTGTCCCTTCCATTTTCTGTCCAGACCCCTCCTCTCCTCTCCTGCTGGCAGCTGCTATGGGCACATAGGGAGATGTTTCAGAATGGAAAGCGGAGAAAGTAACTATGTCATTTACTGGTCCCTTCCTTTCCTGAATGAACACAGTGAGCTATCGGTACCAATCACTCCTGTGTTCGTTCATTACTGAATCATGGTAGACTGTGCAGAAGTTATCGCATCTACAAACTAGGTGAAGATTTATGTCATTTTTTTTATTTTATTTTTTACTAGTAATGGCGGCGATCAGCGATTTTTAGCGGAACTGCGACATTGCGGCAGACAGACTGGACCCCTGACATTTTTTACACTTTTGGGGGGACCCAGTGACATTATTATAATAATCAGTGCTACAAATATGCACTATTACTGTATTAATGACACTGGCAAGGAAGGGGTTAACACCAGGGGCGATCAAAGGGTTAAATGTGTCCCTAGGGGGTGCTTTCTAACTTTGTGGGGGATGGGCTTGCTGGATGAACACAGAGACCTGTGTTCCTAAATAGGAGGAACACAGGATCCCTGTGTTCATTACAGACAGAACAGTGGTCTGTTGTGTTTACATCAGCAGACCGCCATTCTGTCTCCATAGGAAGCAATCGTGAGTGCCTGGCAGACATCACGTCCGCTGGACCTGCTGATTGGCTCCCCTTGTGGCCAATCGGCGTGTGGGCGCCCCCACTAGCTGTCCCGTGAAACTACGTACAGGTACATCGTTTTGTGGGACAGAGCCGGCTTGCCGCTGTATAAGTACGGCGGCTGGTCGGTAAGTGGTTAAGCTCAACCTTTAGAGGCAGCAAAAGAAATACTTCTGGTTTGCGTTTCTGATTGGCGCTGTCTGGCAGAAAAATTTAAAACTCTCCTAAACTCATCTAAACTATGTACATGAAAAGCTCTATATGAACGTTTTTTTTCTGCCAAGGGAACTGGTGTTTTTTTAAGCCCAGTGTGCATGGAGCTGTATAAAGTCAAATGAATATACATAAATAGGCTGATTTACTAAAGGAGTTGGGAATTTGAAAGTAAAAAATTGAATGTTTATCAACTTTAATTATCTAATCATGTTGAAAGGGATCAAAGGGTGTTTTTTTTGTTTTTCATATAATTGGATAGCTGAAGTTAAAAGGGATTGTAAAGTCAGAGGTTTCCCTAGTTTTTGTATCTTAATGCATTCTGTGTGGAGCACCCTCCCCAGCACCCCCTAATACTCACCAGAGCCCCCTCTCTATCCAGCGATGTCCACGAGTGCCTCAGCCGTCCGGGACTCTCTCTCCTGATTGGCTGAGGCACAGCAGCGGCGCTATTGGCTCCCACTACTGTCAGTCAAACTCAGTTAGCCAATCAGGAGAGGGGGGGGGGTCTGAACGGTAGCTTCGTGTCTGAATGGATACACAGAGCAGCGACTCGGCTCGGGTGCCCCCAAAGCAAGCTGCTTGCTGTGGGGGCACTCAACAGGAGGGATTTTTTGAGTGAAGGTTCTCAACTCCAACAGTAAATCAGTCATGTTGAGTTGAGTTGCGCATTGGGTGCCTTGATTTACTGGTGCTTCTGATTATATACTGTATAGCACATGTCAATGCATGTATTGAGCAAACTGTCTCTGTGTAAGCACTTACATTGAACTAAACAAAGCATCTGACTATTCTTTATCATTCTACAGACAAACTCGAGACGTGTGGTGGAATGAGCATTTTTTCCCTTTGTACACCGTGGCCTCTTCTTCTGCCCCTCTTCCTGCCTATTCTCCAAGCTGGAGTCTCCTTATACTAGTAAAAATAACCTTTTGAAGAAAAAAATGTTTTATATCAACATGGAGAAGATAAGTTCTGATTTCATATTGTTTTATAAACAGCCCATGTGCATTATTATCTCAGCATATTCTATACCATTTAAATGTATATGGCAACATAGTAGTATCAATTATATAACTTCTTCATGTAACCCAATTAAGACAATTATTCATTGTACATTGTAGTAATGCCAAATCCCTACATAAGGCCAGGGCTACTGCTGGACCAATTCCTCTCCACAGCACCATGTGTGACCCTCAGTTTCTTCAGTGCTCCAACAATTGGCTATGCTGTGACACAACAACTCATCACCCTCATAAAAAAATACAAACCTATAAAAATACAAAAAAGATTTTTGATCTGGTGTCCATGTGTTATTGTAAGAGAAAAAAATATGTGACCTTCTAAAGGACTATGCAGTGGGCAAGCTTACTGATGGGCTGTGTTCTACGGATGGAGGGGCAGTGGGCAAGCTTACTGATGGGCTGTGTTCTACGGATGGAGGGGCAGTGGACAAGCTTACTGATGGGCTGTGTTCTATGGTTGGAGGGGAAGTGGACAAGCTTACTGATGGGCTGTGTTCTACGGATGGAGGGGCAGTGGGCAAGCTTACTGATGGGCTGTGTTCTACGGATGGAGGGGCAGTGGACAAGCTTACTGATGGGCTGTGTTCTATGGTTGGAGGGGAAGTGGACAAGCTTACTGATGGGCTGTGTTCTACGGATGGAGGGGCAGTGGGCAAGCTTACTGATGGGCTGTGTTCTATGGTTGGAGGGGAAGTGGACAAGCTTACTGATGGGCTTTGTTCTACGGATGGAGGGGCATATAAAACGCATCTTCCAGATCATACATTTTCTAAACATGATTACAATACTGTATGTTCTGTGCAATTCAATAAGTTTACAATAAAACATTCAAATACAAAAGGATTGAACAAAAAGTGTACTCAATTTAACAAATCTACTAAAAACCAAGCCATATTACTCAATAAATAATGCAATAGATACATTGTTTATACCTGACGATGTCAATTGAATAGAAAGCACTGTTAAAGTGTATGTTTAACCAAAAAAACAAACATTTTGGCTGGAGTAGGTAATACGTTTTTTTTCTGCCATCTATGTCATGTTGAGGAGATTTCCCTTCATGCCCTGTCCCAGAGACACAGCAAAAAGAGGAATCCATCCTTAGTACATAGAAGTCTCCTCTGAGACAACTGTCACCAGAACAGGTTTCCCATTAGTCCTTGTTCACAGCAAGGGTCCGGTGCATCCCTGTTCACCGAATCAAGTGCGAATCAGGTCTGAATTTCTGCCTGAATTCGCACCTGATCCAGAGCCAAAGACGCACAGGACCCTTTCCAAATGCGGACCGCATTGAGAGCACGTCACACTCTCCTATCATGCAAATTGGATGCAGGGAAACCCACATCCAATTCGCGTAAGTGTGAACCCAGCCTTAGATGATTTCTCCTCACCTCATTTTTCTGTGCAAACTCAAAAATGTTTATTTCCTATAACTTTTTGTACCAAAGACACTGGCCACTAGGACAAATACAGAGGATGAATATTTCCAGCTGAGACACAGACAGCAATAAAAACCAGAGAAAAAAACAGAGAATCGAATGCTTCCACATTCTTTTCAAAATAAACATAAAATTACTTTTTAATACATTTGGGTGTACAGTTATGCTACATATAACAACTTATCATCTGATCTTTCCTTTTTGCAAAGTAGAATAATTAATAATATTTTTCTTTGTATTATTAATATTCTCAAGAAATTATTATGGTTGCTATTATTATTATTATTACTACTGTATATGATTAAACTCAAATAATTATTATTATTATTAGCTCCATTTTTACTATTATTACTAAACTCTTTAGTTGTGTATTGATAAAATGAAATACTATCTTAAAAAAAACGAGTTACACCCCTCCAAGTGTATATGAATACACACTCCCACTTGCGCACTCAAAAGAATTACTAAAATTTTTATTGTCATAATTAACACCATTTTTACTATTATTTTTAATCTCCTTCGTTGTGTGTGTTGATAAAATTAAATACTGCATTAAAAAAACTAGTTACACCCCTCCAAGTGAAAATGAATACACACTCCCACTTGTGTACTCAAAAAAATTACTATTATTAATATTATTGTCATTATTAGCACCATTTTTACTATTATTTTACTTCTTAGTTATGTGCTGATAAAATTAAATACTACCTTAAAAAACTTGTTACACCCCTCCAAGTGTATATGAATACACAGCCCCACTTGTGCATTCAAAAGAATTTCCATTATTATTCTTATTATCATTATTAGCACCATTTTTACTTCTATTATTTAACTCCTTGGTTGTGTGTTGATAAAATTAAATACTACCTTAAAAAAGCTAGTTATATGAATATACGCTCCCACTTGCGCACTCAAAATAATTATTATGACTATTAATATTAATATTATTATTATTATTGTCATTATTAGCACTATTTTTACCTATATTATTTAACCCCTTAGTTATGTGTTGATAGAATTAAATACTATCCTTAAAAACTCGTTCAACCCCTCAAAGTGTATATGACTACACAGCCCCACATGTGCACTCACTGTGAGCAGCCCCTACACCACTGTGACATCATACTGCCATATTATACGGGGCCTTTGTGTAGAGTACACGCTTGTTCTTCATACCTCACTTCCTCCATTTCCCTTTAGATTGTGAGCTGTTGCTGGCAGAACCTTCCTATCTGCTTTGTTGCCCAGGACTATAAAATAAAACGAGGACGGCTGGAAGCATTTGATGTCAGAGGTTTCTTTCTTCTTGTTCTATCTACTGACACTAGAAGAGGACACAAGAAACCATTTCTACATTGATTCTGTCCCATCAGAATTTGTATTTGTACCGCTTTCAATGACCTTGGCATATAATTACATGTATAATCTGTATACGGTGGTTATGTATTATTTTACAGGATTTAATAAATACATTGCTTTATTTACTTGAGTTATTACTTTAGTACGGTGCCTCAAAAGTCCCCTAGTTTTTGAAGGTGATCCTTCTTTATTGTTTCTGAATAATATTTGGGATGTGGCACTCTACGTCCACCCCCTGAGATGTGGTAAGTCTTCTTCTTTGATTCTGTCACATCAAAAAGTTTCAGCAGTTGTTTGTTCAGACTTTTTCATGTTGGTGAATCAAGATTTAAGAGAATGAAAAAAAAACCCCATAAGAACATATGCTTTTGGTATGCTTATTTTTGTGCAGCTTTAAATATTCCCTGATTTATTTAACATTTAGGTCAGTGTTTTGCTCATTTCCTTGGAGCAGATGTAAATTTTAAGGTTGAGTACAATCCACGCATATGTTAATAAATTGACTGTGAAAATTGTTAAAAGGTGTGTGTACTATATGCTTTACTATCTATTCTACAATCTTTTTTCCACCAACCCACTGCCTAAATGGATACACATTGAATGGCTTTGTTTATAGCTTCTATGGTCAACCTATAAAGTATAGAAGAGGGGTCTCGAAACTTTCTAAACAAAGGGCTGATTTACTGTCCTTTTAACTTTATGGGGGCCGGACTGTGGCCAGTGGGAGTAGAAAATGTTTTGGGGTCAGTGGGAGTAAACAATGCCCCTTCTTTGGTATTAGGGGTAGGAATAGTGCCCAGATGTTGGTATCAGTGTGAGGAATAGTACCCCATCGTTCATGCCAGAGGAAGGAATAGTGCCCCATCGTTGCTGTCAGTGGGAGAAAGAGTGCCCCATCGTTGGTGTCAGTGGGAGAAAGAGTGCCCCATCCTTGGTATCAATAGAAGGAATAGTGCCCCAATGTTAGTGTCAGTGGAAGAAAGTGCCCCATCACTGGTGTCATTGGGAGGATTAATGGTCCATTGTTGGTGTCAGTGGCAGAAATGATGCCCCATTGTTGGTGTCAGTGGGGGAAATAGTGTCTTTTATCAGAGGGAAGAATAATGCCCCAAGGGCCGCATAAAGATAAGCAAAGAGCCACATCTGGGCCCCGGGCCGCAGTTTGGAGACCACTGGTATAGAAGGTCTCAGATGCATTTTCTGACAAGGGCCAAGGGTTGCTATTTGTAATACTTTAGAAGACTGTCAGATACTGATAACATACTAGAGGTGTGGTTGGGGTCATGGTTGATGTTGCTAGAGAGTAGTGAGTTTGCTTCAAATGTGGGTGTGGCCAACCCTGGAAGGCCACTGTCATTCCTAGGCCAATCAGCTGTTGCTGGGACATACACTCAGTTGCACCTGCCGATTACATGATTAAACCTAATATGGTCCACATATACTTTATTGTCAAAAGTATTGGGACACCTGCTTTTACACGCACATGAATTTTAGTGGCATTCCAGTCTTAGTCTGTAGGGTTAAATTTTGAGTTGGCCCACCTTTTGTAGCTATAACAGCTTCAACTTTTCTGGAAAGGCTGTCCACAAGGTTTAGGAGTATGGGAATGCTTGACCATTCTTCCAGAAGTGCATTTGTGGGGTCAGGCACTGATGTTGGATGAAAAGGCCTGGCTCGCTGTCTCCGCTCTAATTCATCCCAAAGGTGTTCTATCGGGATGAGGTCAGGACCAGTCAAGTCCCCCCACCCCAAACTTACTTAATCGTGTCTTTATGGAACTTGCTTTGTGCACTGGTGCACAGTCATGTTGGAACAGGAAGGGGCCACCCCCACACTCTTAAACCTTGTGGACAGCATTCCCAGAAGAGTTGAAGCAGTTATAGCTGAAAATGGTGGGCCAACTCAATATTGAACCCTATGTACTAAGACTGGGAAACCAATAAAGATTATGTCCGTGTAAAAATAGGTGTCCCAATACTTTTGACAATATAGTGTAGGTTAGGTTAGAGCCTTGCAGTACATAGATGTGATGAATCAAAACAAACAGAAATAGACTGTAATGTGTATGTCCCCTTTAAGAGTATTTTTGCACTGTGGTCTGTTATGCTAACAATATTTTAGTAACAGAGCACAATTCTTTGTGTGCTATATACAGTGTGTTTGCTTGGCCCCAATAGTGTACTAAACCAATGGTGATGCCAATAATTAATACCTTAATGTTAGCATAAATAAATAATATTCCCAAAGTGCAGCGACGTGTTTATATCCCAGAGCTGTTTTTACACATCGTATGCAAATATTCTACAACCCTTCTCAATATAGGACATAGAGTGTGGTTAGGGCAGTGCCCACTATTTTTTGCTATGTTAATGAGGGCAGCATGGTAAATTTATTTAATTGCTTTGGCATAGTTCCAGGTAAATTGTTGTTTTCAATGCAATCAAGCTGGATTTTCTTTAAAGTGGTTGTAAGCCTAAATAAAAACAAAATAATAATCCTATTCCTTTAAAGCAAGCAGGATATACAGCATAGTGCTTGTGCGGTGTCATTTGTCCCTCTCTATGCTGTAAAATACCTGGTTGATCCTGCCTGTTCCTGTGTCCCCCTTAGTGTGCTGACCACGGTAATCATGGCTGCTGATTCATAATACCATGGTCAGTTTATGTGCCTCCGTCATCCCGTAGTCTCTCCCTCCCCCCTTCCCGGCCTGGCTGTCAGCTCCGGAGTCTGTGTGTGAGCCATCTCCTCCCCTCCGCCCTATGGCTGTAAAATCACGAATCCCAAATCTTGGAAGCCCTTCTGTTACAGAGAGATATACTGTGCAGTATCTGGGTTTTAAAAATTATGCAGAGAAATACCTTATTTCAGAGCACCGCTGGGCGCTTACGTGACCTCCCGCTGCTCTCCTCCTCTCCTCCCAGCTGACGTCAATGGGGAATCTCAGCCCCTGCCACTGTAGTCCTAAGATCGGGAAAGGAGAGCGCCGAGAGGTCATGTGAGCGCACAGCGACACTCTGAAATAAGGTATTTCACTGCATAATTTTTAAAACACACAGATACTGCACATTATATCTGTCTGTAATAGAGGGGATTACAGAATTTGTGATTAATGACAACCACTATAAGCTTAAAGTCACTAGTAATATGCAAGTAAAGATAATGATTACCAAATTAAGTTCCTTAATGTAAACAAGTGTGAACCTTGTGTATTGGTTTGTCTGTGTGGTTATAATGACTCTCCCATTATTATATTTATTAATCATAAAAATCATGTGTTTCAAATATAACCTATTTACTATAAGATCACTACCACCTAATGTTTGTTTATATTATATTCCTTTTCACATATTCGTCTTTTGTAGGAGTTTTATATATATACAAATAAATTGTATTTGTGATGATGTGCATACTGTCTGTTATTTGTTATTTTTTGCATATAAATATTTTATGTGGCATAAAAAGAACAATGGGATACAGAAGAAAACTGGGTTACAAAACAATTATGCAGGTTTTGTTCCTAAAGTCTGTAAATTGTTTGTATATGCAGGAAATCAAATAAACTACGGTACATAACAAAATGCCATTTTTTTTTTCTATTCTTTGATTGATATGTCAATAAACATATTTGTACAAAATGTGACAGTGTCTGCTGCATTCTATAGATTGTATGGGAGTCATCAAAAACAGTTAACCACAATAAATATGACATAAATTAAACTTCTACTGTAACACTTTTGTTGAGAAAAAAACATTCTCTTCAGGCTGATCTATGTACATTGCAAGGATTTTACCAAACTTTGTTGCAGTTTCTTACTTTTGGTATTCTGAAGGAATAGCTGTTTGTTTGTCTGTGTCCATGTGCTAAGTGAGGGTTGATTCACACCACATGCAGTCCGGTGCCTTTTTTTTTCTGCATCAGAAACGGATAGTAGGGTATATGGTTTACAATGGCATAGTTGACACCAGTGCTGTCAGTTCCAGTGCATTCCAGTTCCAGAAAGAAAAGTAGAACATGCTGCATTTTTTCTGCACTGAACTGTACTGGAACACGATAAAATGCATCAAAAACACAGTGGAATGCACCTAATGGCACCAAAAATGCACCAGAATGCACATGTTCCCATTTAAGGTGAGGAAAAAAGGGGTGAAAATGCACTGGAAAGCATCAAAAACGTACCGGAAACACATCAAAAATGTGCATGCAGAAATGCATCTGGAACGCATCCAGACTGCATTTCTATGGTTTGAACTGGCCCTGAGTCTTTATGGGAGTGGTTTTATAATAATCAATCTGCTGCACCTTCAGGGCTCTAATGAGGAAACCTGCAGGGCCTGCATCCCTTTAGAAGTGATTTCCCTTTGAGAGTATCACACCAAAAAATAGATTTTCATTGCAGGGGATACCCAAAATCTGATTTGTATTTTAGTAAAGGAAGGTAAGGGGGGATTTCTGTATTGGCAAGATACGTATCCAATTCAATCCGCGGCACTATCCCCAAAAAGGGACTATAGGAGAGGAACCCCCACCCTTTTCTCCGATCAGAGAAAAAGGCAGGAGAGAAAAAGGGGGGGGGGGATTTTTAGGTGCCTTACATTAATACACAGATATAAAAATCAGAAAAATTTATTGGTACATCAAACATTAAAATCACCAAAAAAGTAACAATAATTCAGTTCTCTATATAGGTAATGTATCTGACTAGGCAAAATCAGGTACATGCAATGTGGGTAATTTGGAATCAACGCGTTTCGCCCTATTCAAGGGCTTCTTCAGGATCCAAGTATTAAGAATTAACACCACTACAAATATAAAGATATAATTAACAAACAGGTATAATATTACAAAAAGCACAAATCCACACATATGTATATATGTATATAATCTCAATACACATAGTAACTGAATACATACATACATGTATAACTAGCATGAAAGAAAAAGAGGGAGATCCCAAAAAAAGGGGGGGGACCAAATTGGGGATAGTGGAGGGAAACCCGAAACGCACATAAGGGACTGGGGGAGCGAAAAGAGGGGGGTTGCCCATGTAAGAAAGCTCCTAAAAATGACACTCATAAAATTATAAATACATCATAGTTATATACCTTAAATGGCCTGAAAAAAATGCTAGTAACCTGAAAGATGAAGATCAAGTCCCCATCAGATAACCATATCCAATGTCAGATCCATCAAGATTGTTAAAAACAGAAGAACAAAATCCTGACGGGCTGATAGATGCCCTGTTATCTAAACCAAAATGCCAATTAAAGATAATAATTGTGCAAACAAAAAGAAGAAACTATTTTAATTAATCTATACCTATGGGAATGGTAGGCAGGATGTTTTATCCTGAATAATTTTAAAACCAACTTTATAATTTAACTATATAGACATACATAAACATGTAAAACACTATACCATTTTTTTTTTTAAATAAATAGACCACACCAGTTGGCTTGCATTTAAAAAGGCCGCGGCTGTTTTATTATTGACTTTACAT
Organism: Pelophylax lessonae; assembly: GCF_965119305.1. Taxonomy (NCBI): domain Eukaryota; kingdom Metazoa; phylum Chordata; class Amphibia; order Anura; family Ranidae; genus Pelophylax; species Pelophylax lessonae. The sequence goes on from NC_138779.1 coordinate 126,207,328, forward strand.
AAATAAATAATTTAAAACTGTGTTTACATTTCAGAGTAGACTTACATCAACAACAACCTAGCCAGACGGCTCAGGTTGACAAAACATCACTAGAACTTTTTTTTTCACATTATCCAACATCACATAGACTTCACCGATAAATAACATTCGTCCACCAAAGTATCCCGACTAAGGCGACAGCATTAGCCAATAATAATAACTAGGCCGCGACAATAAAAAGGGGGGGGGGGGGAGGGGAACGCTGAAGAGATCTGAGGTCCTGACAGGAACGAAGTGACCCGGAGTCCCGCGGTCGCTTCTTAAATAGCCCCTCTCTGGAACCAGCTTGAGCTGGAAATACTGACCAGGAGCGGGAATATTTGGGCGGGAGCGGAGCTCCACACTCTAAATCTGCCCAGTGATAGCCCTGAAAAGCAGGCGGGAAAAATTATACATTAAAAATAATACTCCTGTTATCTACCTCAGCCTGACTCAGGTCAAAAGTTCACTGACCCTGGCCACCTAAAGGGAAAACCTATTGATAACTCTTAGATTTTTTATTCCCCTGCCACCATCCCATAAAGAAAGGGGGGCTATAGCAGCACCCCTTTCTTTTTATTCTTGAAAATAAAGACGAAAATAAAGAGGAAGATCCTCCCACTCTATTCTCCACACCACAGACCAAAAGTGTGTGTATCCAAAATAAATAGTACCAGACCTCAATTCATAGATAATAGTGCACATAGAGTCCCCTTCATCCATAAACCAACTGAAAGTCACATTTTCCCCCAGAGGATGGACCAAGGCATCACCCTTCAACGTGCCTAAAAAGATGGTACAAATAGAAACCCCTGTTATTCTCTTCAAGTAACCTAACAAGGAAAGAGAGGACAAGCAGCCCAACATTAGGCAAAATCTGCGTGAGTATATGTACCTTTCAATAGCAATCACCTCGGTCCTACAACCAGCGCCCACGGTACACCCCCTCAGTCCTGCAGTCTCCATCAGCTGTTCCCAGCCTCACCAGCCCGATCCGTTGGCTGTGGGCGGAATGGGTGCACTTTTTTAACCCCTCCTACATTACCACATGTGAGCCCGACACCGCCTAGTGTCTCTCGCTCCCCACGCTGCGCTCCAACAGCCAATAGAGCGGCATGGAGATGCAGCGTTCTCACCGGAAATGACACACATCACTCTCTCGGAACCTAGCTAAACCCGTGTCTACATATTTGAAAATACCAGGTATCCGGCCAAGTAAATATGCTTGCATGAAAAACAGAAGCAAAAATAACTTATTTAATCAATTTAGATCACTATTCCAGAGAGGGTAATAGTGTCAAGATCCTGGTTTCGTGATCATGGTATCACTGTGCTTGATTGGCCAGCAAACTCACCTGACCCAAACCCCATAGAAAATTTGTGAGGTATTGTCAAGAGTTACCAGACTCAACAATGCAGACAAGCTGAAGGTCGCTATCAAAGGAACCTGAGCTTCCATAACACCTCAGAAGTGCCACAGGCTGATCGCCTCCATGCCATGCCGCATTGATGCAGTAATTAATGCAAAAGGAGCCCTGACCAAGATGCACCTGTATACTTCACTACCACCCACCAGCGAGCCGGTATGAGCCGTTAGTATACAAAATGAAAATGAAGTGCAAGTTCAAGAAAAAAAAAGGGGGGGAGGCAGAAAGAAAGGGAAGAAAAGACAAAGAAAGAAAAAAACAAGAAAGGGGGGGGGGGGACAAAACAAAAGGAGTAAGAAGAACTGTCTAAATGCCCGCCTCTTCTGCCCACACTCCTCTGTCAGAGGGAAGATGTGTTCATATTTTAAGAAGTTACCGGTGTCCTTATCCTTCAGGCCATCTATGCTATTAGAAAAATCAATAACAGGTAAAAAGACTTGTTGGAGCCTGTAGCTATAACCATGAGCTAAATAGATTCTTCCAGAATGACATTTTAACGGGGCAAAACCATACCAAACTGGTTAGATCTGGGTGAAAAGCAGAATACTCTGAGCACACCTAGGAGGAAAAAGTTTTTTAAAGTACAATTAATGGCATATGAACAATTTATAGCTGGTTTTAAAACGTCTGAAGATTAATCTCTATGTTATCTATTAAATTATGAAATGATTCACGTGCCAGTGAACTATTATCACATTGTCTACATAAGATATCTAGGTCTATTTATAATTTTCACACAAGATTCACAAAACTTTTGCCAAGATTCACCCATTTTTCTAATTAAATTCAATTGCAAAATTTGTCTGAAAAAAAGCCCAGTTGGCCTATCTAGCCTGTTTTTTTTTTTTTTTTTTTTTCAAATTGGTAGTTATCTTTATACCTTGCAGAGCCAGTTCTAAAACATTGTACACAGGTGGATCACATACTCATACATACATACATACATATGGCACTTTTCCACTGCAAGTACCGGCTAGTACCGGCTCGGCTCTACTCGGCCCTGCTTGGCCCGGTTTGCTTTTCCACTGCTGGTACCGCATGGTATAGTGTCGGAACGGTTCGGTACGGTACAGTATAGGTTTGCTTTTCCACTAAAGTAGTACTAAGTTAAGTGGGTGGGATAACAACGGGGTGGGTGGGATTCTCTGACCAATCAGTGGCTAGTAGTGACTGCATGCAAAGGATGTGGGATATGGTACCAGTTTGGTACCTGTTAGAACCACAATCGAGTAGGTACTGTTTTTTCAGAGCCGTACCGTACCATTCGGTTCCATGCAGTGGAAAAGCAAACCTATACCGTACCGTACCGAACCGTTCCGACCCTATACCATGCGGTACCAGCAGTGGAAAAGCACAAAAGGGTGCCGAACCGGTACGGTTCCATGCAGTGGAAAAGCGCCTATACAGTACATATCTCATACTATAGATGAGTATAAGAATGGAATGGAAACTTTCCATGCTAAAAAAAAAAGCTTTATCTTACAATCCCAAACCCAATTATCATCTGCAATGTTTGACTTTTAAATGGAAAATGAAAGTAAGTTGTTACATACTTACTGAGTTGAAATTTTGAGAAATTTACTCTAAATTTACTCTAAAGAGTGAACCAGCTGATGTAGTAATCTGGTTACAGGAAAATAACTATTGATTTAATGGAGTCATTCCAGGTTCTCTTGGGAAATTACCTTGTCTTGAAAAAGAACTTGTTTAACCTTCTCATGTCAGAAGTCCTAATGTCAAAAAAAGAATTTCTAGCATTACAAGATGTAAGTTCTTGTATGAAGTAGGGATCACACACATATTGTATATAGTTGTCAAATTGTGAAAATCTAAACTCTTAACAGGGGTCAGAAACCCAACAAACCAAGCAGTGTGACTCTTCTAAAATTAGAGACATGGTTAAAAGTCTTGACAGTGTGTGACGCAGATCTCAAAATAGCTCCTAATGAATGCCATCTTAGAAGAAAGCAGAGTCGACCTAGGTAGAAGTAAAGTGCTTTAACATCACGGCAAAACGTCTTACTGCATCAGCCATTTTATACTAAATTGATCATAAAGTCAAATCCATAGAATGAACATGAAGCATATAATTACCCAAATGGAAATCAATCTGCATCCAGTTCAGGAACTAACTGTAGAATTCACATGTGGATCCAAGACTAGTAAATCATCCTGCACAAGTTTGTCTAAAGTGTAAAAATATCATAAACCTCCAACTATGTACTCAAATGCTAAGAAACAGAGCTGCTATCTCCTTAATCGTCATCAGCTTGCAGGCATGATCTTCCAGCTAAAAAGGCCTCTGATAATCCAGAGAAAATGTAGAAAAGCTGGTGCTCTAGCGAATCTGTTATAATCAAATGCTCTTTTTTAAAGTTGGTGTAAAACTGTCATGTAATACTGTCATGTGCAAAGCCAACCTGTTTCGTCCGTCAGGTCTTAATCATGGCTTTGCACATGACTGATTTACAGTGGGTACGGAAAGTATTCAGACCCCCTTAAATTTTTCACTCTTTGTTATATTGCAGCCATTTGCTAAAATCATTTAAGTTCATTCTTCTTCCTCATGAATGTACACATAGCACCCCATACTGACAGAAAAACACAGAATTGTTGACATTGTTGCAGATTTATTAAAAAAGAAAAACTGAAATATCACATGGTCCTAAGTATTCAGACCCTTTGCTGTGACACTCATATATTTAACTCAGGTGCTTTCCATTTCTTCTGATCATCCTTGAGATGGTTCTACACCTTCATTTGAGTCCAGCTGTGTTTGATTATACTGATTGGACTTGATTAGGAAAGCCACACACCTGTCTATATAAGACCTTCCAGATCACAATGCATGTCAGAGCAAATGAGAATCATGAGGTCAAAGGAACTGCCTGAAGAACTCAGAGACAGAATTGTGGCAAGGCACAGATCTGGCCAAGGTTACAAAAAGATTTCTGCTGCACTTAAGGTTCCTAAGAGCACAGTGGCCTCCATAATCCTCAAATGGAAGACGTTTGGGACGACCAGAACCCTTCCTAGAGCTGGCCGTCCGGCCAAACTGAGCTATCAGGGGAGAAGAGCCTTGGTGAGAGAGGTAAAGAAGAACCCAAAGATCACTGTGGCTGAGCTCCAGAGATGCAGTCAGGAGATGGGAGAAAGTTGTAGAAAGTCAACCATCACTGCAGCCCTCCACCAGTCGGGGCTTTATGGCAGAGTGGCCCGACGGAAGCCTCTCCTCAGTGTAAGACACATGAAAGCCCGCATGGAGTTTGCTAAAAAACACCTGAAGGACTCCAAGATGGTGAGAAATAAGATTCTCTGGTCTGATGAGACCAAAATAGAACTTTTTGGCCTTAATTCTAAGCGGTATGTGTGGAGAAAACCAGGCACTGCTCATTACCTGTCCAATACAGCCCCAACAGTGAAGCATGGTGGTGGCAGCATCATGCTGTGGGGGTGTTTTTCAGCTGCAGGGACAGGACGACTGGTTGCAATCAAGGGAAAGATGAATGCGGCCAAGTACAGGGATATCCTGGACAAAAACCTTCTCCAGAGTGCTCTGGACCTCAGACTGGGCCGAAGGTTTACCTTCCAACAAGACAATGACCCTAAGCACACAGCTAAAATAACGAAGGAGTGGCTTCACAACAACTCCGTGACTGTTCTTGAATGGCCCAGCCAGAGCCCTGGCTTAAACCCAATTGATCATCTCTGGAGAGACCTAAAAATGGCTGTCCACCAACGTTTACCATCCAACCTGGCAGAACTGGAGAGGATCTGCAAGGAGGAATGGCAGAGGATCCCCAAATCCAGGTGTGAAAGACTTGTTGCATCTTTCCCAAAAAGACTCCTGGCTGTATTAGATCAAAAGGGGGCTTCTACTAAATACTGAGCAAAGGGTCTGAATACTTAGGACCATGTGATATTTCAGTTTTTCTTTTTTAATAAATCTGCAACAATGTCAACAATTCTGTGTTATTCTGTCAGTATGGGGTGCTATGTGTACATTCATGAGGAAGAAGAATGAACTTAAATGATTTTAGCAAATGGCTGCAATATAACAAAGAGTGAAAATTTTAAGGGGTTCTGAATACTTTCTGTACCCACTGTAAATTAAGTTTAATAAAGAGAATTTGGGTATAGCTGATTCACTGGAGTGCCAGCCTTTTCTACATGTACTCAAATGCTACCAAGAATTAATACATTTTAATGGAGATTCTCCACCAAAACTCTACTCATCTTTCATATTATTTCTCATTCTTTTGTGCAGAAGCAGCACAAAGTTCCCGATGCGATTCGGGGATCAGAGGGAAACAGCCTTCATACATGGATCAGGCAAATTAATGATATGTATGTACTGTATACAATCACACTGCACCAATGGAAATGTATCCCTTGGTTTGCATATGTGTTATCTAAATATATTTTGCTGTAATTGCAGATATGGTGACTATTCCTTGACAAAGGCATATTATTGTAACCAAGCCAAAACGCGTTGGATGTTTTTCGGATATTTTCTCTGCGGAATTCCAAGCCTGATCATGCGCATGGAACAACAGAGAAAATTGTTCTAAAAAGTGTCACCATTTCACCTATGTCACTAACTTTGATACTTTCTTCACCCTTTCACCAATGGGCCTTTAACCCAACACACAGGACATGTGTAAATCTCTTAATAATAATAATAATTAATAATAATAATAATATTTAAAAAAAAAAGTTAAAATTTTACATATTGAAAAATCTTAATTTCTATCTGCCCTCAAAGTTCCAATTCTCTTTTGGTTAGAGACACCAAACCCAAACAAATCAGTATACTAAGGGATGTTGGCAAACTCTTTATTTTCAGGCCACTTAGAGAATAGCAAACGCTCTTTAAAGAAAATGGTTTAGCCCTTTTGGGATTGGTGGTCTTCAGTGGAGGAAGGGACTGCTGGAGATCAAGTAGGAGGGTCTGAAAGCTTCCTGTATCCGGTGAAGAAGACACAAGTAGGAAGAACATTCCCGCCTGCCCACCCCTGTAATGGAGCAGTTATTCTTTGAGTGGTCATCTTGCCTTGGCGGTTGGGGTCTTTGGAGGTGTTTAAAATCTGCTGTGATTATGATATATGGGGACCCATCTGAGGTATGGAATCCCCTGTGGAAGGACAGGTAACGGTGGGTTAACTGGTAAGCTAAAATGAGAGGTATCTGCAGAATGTTGAGGTTGTCCCCAAGCCGGTGCGGTGCGGCTGGGGACCGTATAAGTAGTTGCGCCGATACCAAAGTGGATACTTGGTACTTGGGTCCGTCAAAGATCAGCAACCTTATGTTTATTGTTATGTCTATTGTTTTTGTATTATTTATTGTTGTTACTGTTTTAAGGAATGTTTGTTTTATTTGGTTATTAGTTAAAAAATGGCAGCTACAGCCAAAATTTTATTCCAAAATGGTGTCTTGGTGGTTATTTAGTTTAGTTGAGGTATTAGTGTTGGGATAGGTCAGCGGCCTTTATTTATGTGGCTGCTGATTACATCTGTGGTGCCTTAGTCATGCAAAAGCAGATGGAGTAGGTCAAATAACAGTCAATTGCACCTACAAAGAATTCTGAATTATCCCAGTAGCGACTCAAACTGATGTCAAAAGCACATTGTATTTTCCCATAGAAGTCCATCAACATAAGCCTTAACATGGCTAATCTAGTTTTGAACCATTCCTTCGCTTTTAGATATTTAAAAACATATATCAGCAACTTCAGAAAGGCATATGTACATAATATAGGTTTATTAGTGACTGGGCAATTGAAAAATAATGTTAGGCAAATAGAGGGAAAGCCGTCCCAAACATAAAGTGGGAAATAACAGGCTCAGTCACTAGATGGCAGCAGTTACCTTTACAATAAAGTACAGACATGTTCCTGCTTAGAACCCCAGGAACGGTTTTTCTGATATGTGTTGACATTTAGTAGTTCCTTTTGTTTTTTTGGGGGGGGGGGGGGTTTTCTGTGAAAGAAACCTTTTAGGGTTCATCTACACGGGACATTTTAAAACCTCTCCTGAACGCTGGAACTTGACAGCTAGTAACCGACGGCTAACAACGTCTGTTTTGCCACCTTTACATGCCGTGTTTATGCGCGTTTAGCAGCGTTTGCGTTTTGAAGCGCTTATAAACGTGAGTTACCCATTTGCACTCTGTTACAAGAATTTAGCATTTCAAATGCCAATAAACTTCTGTCTGAACGCATTTTTTGCTTTAAAAAAAATGCCACTAAACTCAACTGCCTCTAAGCGTTTATCGGCAGCTGTGTAAATGAGATCTTAGTGATAAATCACTTTCAGCAGTTTTCCGACAGTACTGATGATCCTACTGTATGTTCCTAATTTAAATGCTGTGGCAGATCTGTGTAAGAAGGTTGAATCATGGCTATACTCTTCCTGATCATGTGACCAGTGTGCAGCCTAGGGAGTACAGTCATGGAGCACAGCATTGTTTAGTGAGCAGCACTGTGGTTTAACCACTTGCCAACCAGACTTATTCTGGCACTTTTCGTTTGCAAGTTGAAATTATTATTTTTTTGCTAGAAAATTACTTCTAACTCCCAAACATTACCACTTTTTTTTTTTTTAGGTCACATGGTAGTTGGGCAACGGTTTTTAAATGCAATTTTTTGGGAATTTTTTTTTTTTTAATGAACTAAAAAAAACAAACACAATATAAATCCAAATTTTTTTGTATGGTATGAAAGATGATGTTACACCGAGTAAATAGATACCCAACATGTCACGCTTTAAAATTGTGCACACTTTTGGAATGGCGACAAACGATGGTACCTAATAAACCTTCATAGGTGATGTTTTAAAAGCCTCTACAGGTTACCTGTTTAGTACAGAGGAGGTCTAGCACTAGAATTATTGCTCTCGCTCTACCGTTCACAGCAATACTTTACATGTGTGGTGGGAAAACCATTTACTAATGCATGCGCAACTTACTTATGCGTTCGCTTCTGTGCATGACACGGAGGGATAGGGGTACTTTAATTTTTTTTTTTTTTGCCTATTAATTTTATTTTTATTTTCACACTTTCCCTTTATTTTTATTTTTTTTATCACTTTTATTCCTATTACAAGGAATGTAAACAAGGATTGTAATAGAAATGAGGATGACTGGTCCTCTTTATAAAGAGATCTGGGGGTCAAAAAGATGCAAAATCTTTTCTTTATCTTTTAAAGCAAAAGATAAAAAAATATATTATATTTTTTTTTAGATTTTTTGCTTTAAAAAAAAAAGCTTGGTTTACTTTGAACCTGGACCAGAAGTGACGTCATGACGTTGCTCCAGTCCTCCAAGACCCTAGAGGTGATCAAAGTGGCACCGTCAGATCACCTGAAAGTGTATGCTGTGACCAGTGGCGGCTGGTGCTCAAAATTTTTGGGGGGGCGCAAAAAGAAAAATGTAATAGGTATTGCTTCGCGTCAAAAAACGCAGTAAAAATTGCATGACTTTGAAGTCATGGTACAGGCATGGCACAGGTGATGGTATAGGCATGGCATAGGTGATGGTACAGGCATGGCACAGGTGATGGTACAGGAGATGGTATAGGCATGGCATAGATATGGTATAGGCATGTCACAGGTCATGGTACAGGAGATGGTATATGCCCCCTTTCAATGCAGTGACCAGCGTACATGCCCCCTTTTAATGCAGAGACCAGTGTACATGCCCCCTTCAATGCAGAGTTCAGCGTGCGTGCCCCCTTCAATGCAATGAACATTGTTCTGTGCCCCCTTCAATGCAATGAACACTGTGCTATGCCCCCTTCAATGCAATAAACACTGTGCTGTGCCCCCACAATGCAGAGTTCAGCGTGCATGCCCCCTTCAATGCAACTGTGCTGTTCCCCCTTCAATGCAATGAACAATGTGCTGTGCCCCCTTCAATGCAATGAACACTGTGCTATGCCCCCTTCAATGCAATAAACACTGTGCTGTGCCCCTTCAATGCAATAAACACTGTGCTGTGCCCCCTTCAATGCAATAAACACTGTGCTGTGCCCCCTTCAATGCAATGAACACTGTGCTATGTCCCCTTCAATGCAATAAACACTGTGCTGTGCCCCCTTCAATGCAATAAACACTGTGCTGTGCCCCCTTCAATGCAATGAACACTGTGCTGTGCCCCCACAATGCAATGAACACTGTGCTGTGCCCCCTTCAATGCAATAAACACTGTGCTGTGCCCCCTTCAATGCAATAAACACTGTGCTGTGCCCCCTTCAATGCAATGAACTCTGTGCTGTGCCCCAACAATGCAGAGTTCAGCGTGCATGCCCTCTTCAATGCAACTGTGCTGTGCCCCCTTCAATGCAATGAACACTGTGCTGTGCCCCCACAATGCAGAGTTCAGCGTGCATGCCCCCTTCAATGCAACTGTGCTGTGCCCCCTTCAATGCAATAAACACTGTGCAGAGTTCAGCGTGCGTGCCCCCTTCAATGCAACTGTTCCGTGCCCCCATCAATGCAGAGTTCAGCGTGCGAGCCCCTTTCAATGCAGAGCGCCACAGCATTGTCCCCAATCACTGCAGAGCGCCACAGCATTGTCCCCAATCACTGCAGAGCGCCACAGCATTGTCCCCAATGATTGCAGAGTGCGCCACAGCATTGTACCCCAATGATTGCAGAGTGCCACAGCATTGTACCCCAATGATTGCAGAGCGCCACAGCATTGTACCCCAATCACTGCAGAGTGCCACAGCATTGTACCCCAATGATTGCAGAGCACCACAGCATTGTCCCCCAATAATTGCAGAGCGCCACAGCATTGTCCTCCAATGATTGCAGAGCGCCACAGCATTGTCCCCCAATAATTGCAGAGCGCCACAGCTTTGTCCCCCAATTATTGCAGAGTGCCAGCATTGTCCCCCAATGATTGCAGTGTGCCAGCATTGTACCCCAATGATTGCAGAGTGCCAGCATTGTACCCCAATTATTGCAGAGTGCCCACAGCATTGTACCCCAATCGATGCAGAGACCAGCGTGCGTGCTCCCTTCAAACTTACCTGGCGGCGGCGCGGCTCAGCTTCTTCCTCCTTTTCTGCGGCGGGTCCTTCTCCCTCGTCTCGGCGGCGGGAACCAGCGGGCGGCCTCTCCTCTTCTCTGAGCGGCGGTGACAGTGAGTGACTGACGCACGCACCGGCACCGCCCCCATTGCGACGTCAGCGATATCCTGGATGATGATTGGTCCAGGCTGTAGACTGGACCAATCACAGCCAGGATATCAGAAAGTGGGGGTGTCCAATCGCAAAGACTTGCGCCCAGGTTACGCCCCCAGAAGGCAGCCAATCGGCGCCTCTTCTGGGACGTAACCCCACCCCCCCTAGCCACCAGTTCCTTTAGGCGAGGCCGGCGAACCCAATTTTTTTTTTGTACAACTTTATTTGTTCGTTTTGTTTTTTTTCTCTTTTTTTTTTTTCTTTTTTTTAGGGGTAGGGGGCGGCGCCCTGGCGCCCCCTATGCACGGGCCGCCACTGGCTGTGACTATTAACCACTTGGCGACCGCAATTTGTATATACAGTGCCTTGTGAAAGTATTCGGCCCCCTTGAACTTTGCGACCTTTTGCCACATTTCAGGCTTCAAACATAAAGATATAAAACTGTATTTTTTTTGTGAAGAATCAACAACAAGTGGGAAACAATCATGAAGTGGAATGAAATTTATTGGATATTTCAAACTTTTTTAACAAATAAAAAAACTGAAAAATTGGGCGTGCAAAATTATTCAGCCCCCTTAAGTTAATACTTTGTAGCGCCACCTTTTGCTGTGATTACAGCTGTAAGTCGCTTGGGGTATGTCTCTATCAGTTTTGCACATCGAGAGACTGAAATTTTTGCCCATTCCTCCTTGCAAAACAGCTCGAGCTCAGTGAGGTTGGATGGAGAGCGTTTCTGAACAGCAGTTTTCAGTTCTTTCCACAGATTCTCGATTGGATTCAGGTCTGGACTTTGACTTGGCCATTCTAACACCTGGATATGTTTATTTGTGAACCATTCCATTGTAGATGTTGCTTTATGTTTTGGATCATTGTCTTGTTGGAAGACAAATCTCCTTCCCAGTCTCAGGTCTTTTGCAGACTCCATCAGGTTTTCTTCCAGAATGGTCCTGTATTTGGCTCCATCCATCTTCCCATCAATTTTAACCATCTTCCCTGTCCATGCTGAAGAAAAGCAGGCCCAAACCATGATGCTGCCACCACCATGTTTGACAGTGGGGATGGTGTGTTCAGGGTGATGAGCTGTGTTGCTTTTACGCCAAACATAACGTTTTGCATTGTTGCCAAAAAGTTCGATTTTGGTTTCATCTGACCAGAGCACCTTCTTCCACATGTTTGGTGTGTCTCCCAGGTGGCTTGTGGCAAACTTTAAACAACACTTTTTATGGATATCTTTAAGAAATGGCTTTCTTCTTGCCACTCTTCCATAAAGGCCAGATTTGTGCAGTATACGACTGATTGTTGTCCTATGGACAGAGTCTCCCACCTCAGCTGTAGATCTCTTCAGTTCATCCAGAGTGATCATGGGCCTCTTACAAAAGGGTAGGCAGTATGGCGCTCATAGGTAGTGCTATCCAGTGTCAGCTGCAATGAGCGGTGGGACGTGTATCCTGGATGAACCCGGATACCGGTCAACTTAGAATTATGATGGGTATGCACAAAGAGGGCAGAATTAACAGTCCATGTGCAAGTCCCTGAATGAAACAAGGGAAATAAATCAACCTGGAATCCAGTGAGGGATGAACAAGTCCGGGATGGATCCAGGAGTGGATGGATGGATGGATCGAAGGGCACTCAGGGCTGCTGACCGAGGGAGTGAAGTCAACTCTGTGCAGGAAAGTAAAAAGATGGGAAAGCGCCTCTTGAGTGTGGTGAAAGTAATTTTTATTACAGCAATAATGTAGTAACTTACATATAAGTAAGGACTTGTGCGAGTCTGACGCGGCGCTCCAGGAGCGGCTGGTGGTGTTTAGCAGTTTCCAAGCGTTCAGGCAGTCCCTGGGTTCAGGAGGGCTGGGGAGACCTGCTCTTGTCCTCCGGATCTCCACGAGCAGCGGTGAAGGTGCTGGTGCTGCGGCCAGCGGCTTGTGGCGGCGTCTGACGTCACAGGAGTGTGGGCAGGAAGTGTGGGCAGTCTGGGCTCACAACGCGTTTCGGAGTCTGCGTGGAAGTCCGATCCTGGACATGCGCACTCCTTTGTCAAGTGTCCAGATGGAAGGAAAAAGGACAGTCTTCATAGTCCACAGGGGGGGCCTGTTCTATGATGCAGCAGCGTTGCAGATGGAGGGGATAAAATTAAAGCAGCAATACAGATAGTAATGTATCGGTAACTTCACAATAAAAGGTTATCGATTAAAAATCATGGAATGGACTCTAAAAAACGAACATTACACCAGATCAGCTGGAATTGTGAGAAAATAATGTGACACGAATAAACTTTAAAATCAATAAACAAAAAGCGATAGATAACAAGGGGAGCAGAAGTGTGGGTACATGCATGAACGTAGTGCTAAGGGGAGTTATGTAAGACTCCCCTCGCTAACTTTGTGGCTTGCAAGTGGGCAAATTAAGAATGTGTTAAATTCCTAAGTACACATATTCCCAAGGAGGGAGGGGGGCGGGTTATACTTACTAGGGGATCCTGATGGGATTAACAGATGTGATATACGGTAAGATTAATCCTGAATTAATAATAACAACAAAGGCAAGTTAGTAGAGGTGATGGATCAAGGGTGTGGGGCTTACAAGATGGTATCAACGTCTAGTTCCTCCTTCAACCCGTTAGGGCTGAGGCTATCTAGGGTGTAAATCCAGAACGTCTCTCTCTCACATAGTAGAGAGAAGCATTCTGCAGCGGTAAGATCCCTGGGGATGGATTCAAGGATCCAAACCCGTAGTCCAGTGGTGGATTTTTGGTGTGTCTCCAGAAAGTGGCGGGGAATGCTGTGTAGATCACAGCCAGTTTCAATGAAGCTTTGATGTTTGCCGAACCGCTGTCTTAGAGGACAGATGGTACTACCCACATATAGGAGTGGACATGGGCAGGTAAGGCAATAAACCACATGGTCGGTGGAACAGTTGTGAAAGTCATCAAAAGTATAAGTTTTACCTTTGTGAGAGAAGGATTTTTGGCCATGTTGGACAAATTCGCAGGTTTTGCAGAGGGCCTTTTTAAATTGAAACATCCCCATAAGGGGTACGAGACAAAGAGTGTTGGGTTTGGGATTTTTTAATTTACTGGGGGCAATTTTGTTCTTAAGGGAGGGAGCTTTCCGGTAGGTGATACGTGGTTTGTCAGGGATATTGGCAGAGAGGAGGGGATCTTGCTTTAGGATACCCCAGTGTTACTTTCCCTCTTTTTGTGGCGTGCGTGAAATCTAGTGATGAACCGAGTAGTGGAATCAGATGTGGGGTTATCTTTTTTAGGGGGTTTTCCAGGAAGATAGGTATTGTACGCTGCGTCAATGAGTGTGCTGGGGTAGCCTTTGTCCAAAAATTTCTGTTTGAGATGATTGCTTTAAGAAATGTAGTCTGAAACTCTTGTACAGTTTTGCCGTAAACGGCAGAACTGACCCTTGGGGATGTTCTTGACCCATAAAGGGTGGTGGCAACTGTCATAGTGTAAATATGAGTTGCCTGCGGTGGGCTTAGAGTAATTACGGGAAATGATGGTGCCACCATTGTGACTTAATTCTGGGTCTAGGAAAGGTAATACATCATGATGCCAGGCAGAATTGAAAGATAGGCCAAAGGGGTTGTTATTGCAATGTTGGTCAAATTCAGAAATGATAGTGGATGGGCCGTCCCAGATGATAATTAAATCATCAATGTAACGCCCGTAGAAAATAAGATGCTGGGTGAATGGGTTATTGTGCAAAATGTATGTTTGTTCCCAGAATCCCATGGTGAGATTGGCGTAGGATGGGGCAAAATTGGTTCCCATGGCTGTACCTGTAATCTGAAGATAGTATGTGTCTTGGAAGAGGAAATAGTTGTGTGTGAGGCAGAATTTTATGGCTTGTGATATGAAGATGGCTTGGTCTGGGTTGATCATGTTATCAAGGGATAGGAAGTGTTCTGTGGCTTTGAGTCCTATGTCATGGGGGATGGATGTAAATAGGGAGTTAGCATCGAGCGATAACCATAGGTATTGCCCCTCCCAGGTGTACGGTCTCAAAAGCTCCATGAGGTGGGCAGAATCCCGGATGTATGACGGGAGAGATTGGGCCAGGGGTTGTAGGAAGGTGTCTACATACTGGGAGAGGCCACTGGTAACGCTGTCTATAGAGGCGACTATGGGTCTGCCTGGGGGTGCAGTGGGATGTTTGTGTATTTTGGGTAAATGGTAGAAGTAGGGTGTTTTATAATAATCTCTCTTGAGAAAAGAGGTTTCCTTGGGATCAATGATGTGTTAGTGGCTGGCTGTAGTGATAAGTTGCTGGACCTCCACTTCGAAATATGGTAATGGATCTTTTGTTAATTTTTCATAAGTGTTTTTGTCAGAGAGTAGTCGGAGGGTCTCATCAATGTAGTCTGTTTTATTTTGAATGACTATATCTCCGCCTTTGTCGGCGGGCTTTATAGTGATGTCTGGGTTATAGATATAGATGGGCCTCTTGGCTGCATCTCTGATCAGTCTTCTCCTTGTATGAGCTGAATGTTTAGAGGGACGGCCAGGTCTTCGTAGATTTGCAGTGGTCTGATACTCCTTCCATTTCAATATTACTTACTTGCACAGTGCTCCTTGGGATGTTTAAAGCTTGGGAAATCTTTTTGTTTCCAAATCCGGCTTTAAACTTCTCCACAACAGTATCTCAGACCTGCCTGGTGTGTTCCTTGTTCTTCATGATGCTCTCTGCACTTTAAACGGACCTCTGAGACTATCACAGTGCAGGTGCATTTATACGGAGACTTAATTACACACAGGTGGATTCTATTTATCATCATTAGTCATTTAGGTCAACATTGGATCATTCAGAGATCCTCACTGAACTTCTGGAGAGAGTTTGCTGCACTGAAAGTAAAGGGGCAGAATAATTTTGCACGCCCAATTTTTCAGCTTTTTATTTGTTAAAAAAGTTTGAAATATCCAATAAATTTCGTTCCACTTCATGATTGTGTCCCACTTGTTGTTGATTCTTCACAAAAAATTACAGTTTTATATCTTTATGTTTGAAGCCTGAAATGTGGCAAAAGGTCGTAAAGTTCAAGGGGGCCGAATACTTTCGCAAGGCACTGTGTATATATATATATATACACACACACACACACACACACACACACACACACACATGTACATACACACACACACATGGCTTTTTTTCTCAGAAAATAGGTCCTGGAACTCCCCCCTTCTGTGTCACCCTTCGTCTCTGCCCCGCTACCCACTTCTGAGCACGGTCCCTACATTCAACCCCCTACCCATCTCCCAGTACTGCCCCTTTTAGAGAATACAGAACCATGTATCATTTTATGCTACTATGGAATTTCACATACCCCACCCTAGCAACAGTAGACTCCCTCCAACAACAATAGACCCACAAAATGACAACAGGCCTCTACCCAGCAACAATGGACCCCCCCACAGCAAAATAAGATCCCAGCAACAATAGACCCCCAGCAGCAACAACAGACTTCACAGCAGCCAACATCAATAGACCCTCCAACAACCAGCAAAAAACATCCTCCTCAACAGTAGATCCCTCCCAACAACAATTTACCGCAACAGCAACAGACTTATCCGGCAACAGTAGACCCCCACATAAAAATAGGTCCCCACCAGTGACAATAGATCCCCCAGCAGCCAGCATCAATAGACCTCCCAGCACAAAATAAAATAAAATACATTGAGTGCTGGAGGTGCTGGAGGTGCGGGGACTGCATTCCTCCACATTCCTGCTGAAAAAAAAGCGATATATATATATATATATATATATATATATATACTCACACACGCACACATATACACACACACACACACAGACAAACACTCTTATCAATAAATGTCAAAAGCATTTTAAGATGTATTTAAGTCTGAACGGTGTCAGTGGGGCAGTGGATGGTGTGAGAAGGGCAGAGCTTGGTGTCGGTAGGGCACTGGATGGTGTTTTTTTTTTTTTTTTTACAATTTGCATTTGTTTTATTATTTTTCACATTTTTTTTTTACCTCTGTTGCAGGGCTTTGGTGAAAAATCAGGGGTCTAGACCCCTGATGTCTCACTTTTGAGACAGAGAAAGGGACTGAGGACACAGATTCCCCAGTCCCTTTCTCTGCACCCTCAGCTACATTGGACAGTGAATGAATTTGCAGTGCTCTGTGCTAAGCAGCTTAGTAAACAAACAGTTACTATGCTTCCGTTATGAATGAACACAGTGAACTATTGGTACTGATCACTCACTGTGTTCATTCAAAAAGTTAAGAGACCAGTAAAGGACATCCTGTGCCTGCAGCAGCAGCTGCTGGGAGAGGAGAGGAGAGAAGGCGGCAGCATTTTTGGTGGGCATAGGTCGGGGGTGGGTAGCAGGTGGAATTTGCACCACACAGGGATGATTAGAGTGTGCCCAAGCACACCCCCTGCACTCCTACGATGTCATGCCCATATTGTGGGAACTCCCATGGAATAGCACATTGCTGTGTGGCAGACTGACAAATCACTGAATCTGGTGTATCAGTGTGCTGGGTAACAAATGTAATACTTGCTTCTCCTTACCAGAAGTCTATACAGGCATACCCCGCTTTAAGTACACTCACTTTAAGTACACTCGCGAGTAAGGACACAGCTTGTTCAGCTTGGCATGACACTACTCCCGGTTTTTAACATTGGCATCTATAGGAAATCTTGGTCAGCTTGACATGGCACTGCTCCCAAACCATGAATGACAGGGATACCAAACTTATGGAGCACCGAGAGGGGACCCAGGACTACAACATATCCTGTTTGTGGCTGGCCAGCTTGCCTAGGTAATCTACTATGTCATAGTCCTGGATCCCCTTAACATGCTCCCCAAGCTTGGTGTCCTTGTCCCATGGTTTGGGAGCAATGCCATGTCAAGCTGACCAAGATTTCCTATGGAGCTAGTGTATTTACATGCATTGAGAAATTAAAAAAGGTATTGCTTCACTGTAAGTACATTTTCGTTTTACATACATGCTCTGGTCCCATTGTGTACTTAAAAGTGGGGTATGCCTGTATTCATGCCAAGTTCATAGAGAAGTTGCTGACATTGGAACAACCATTTTTTTTCAATCCAGATTAGGTATGCCCTTTACAGCACATTTTCATTTATTTTTACAACATCCCAGTTGGCCTTGAATGGAAACCAGATAAATGCAGAATACATTTCCCAACAAAAACTGGTTGACCATAGCTTCCTAAATAGCATCTGCCAATCGTATGGTGGTGCATTTTTGGTTGCCAAATATTCATCTTCTTTTGGGTTTAAATTTTTCGTGTTATGACTTTTGCAGAATAAATAAAATAAAAGCCCAACTCCAGGAATTTTATAACGCTCACCCTTGCAGTGGGGGACTCCTCACACTACATGGGTTAAATGCGCATTATGTCCAAGGTGCACAGTGCTGGCTCCATAGGTTACACTTGTGCTGTATTTCCCTTCTATTCACACAATACAAGGGTTAAGCCATTCTAAATGGCAGAACATGTACAGTATCTCACAAAAGTGAGTACATCCCTCACATTTATGTAAATTTTTATTATATCTTTTCATGTGACAACACTGAAGAAATGGCACTTTGCTACAATGTAAAGTAGTGAGTATACAGCTTGTATAACAGTGTAAATTTGCTGTCCCCTCAAAATAACTCAACACACAGCCATTAATGTCTAAACCACTGGCAACAAAAGTGAGTACACCCCTAAGTGAAAATGTCCAAATTGGGCCCAAAGTGTCAATATTTTGTATGGCCACCATTATTTTCCATCACTGCTTTAACCCTCTTGGGCATGGAGTTCACCAGAGCTTCAAAGGATGCCACTGGAGTCCTCTTCCACTCTTCCATGATGACATCACAGAGCTGGTGGATGTTAGAGAGCTTGCCAGCCAATCATTTTCTAGGGAGCTGCCTTATCTTAAAATTCAGAATACCTCATATCAATGCCCAGCACTCCACCAATATTACTGTATCTCTGAAGATTACAACATGGAATAGTTTCATAATTATCCAATAAAGGGTACGTAACCTCCAAGACAAAACCCATTGCCCCCTTCTACTCCAATAAAGTCATTCTTTTGGTTGCTGTGTTCTTATGTCAGCTTTGGCAGAATCTAAATGTACCCCACAAATTCACATTCCTCTGATAATAGCACATGTAGAAAAAAAATATTTTGAATGCAGATTCTCCCCCATTTTATCCGAGTCCCCCATCATAGAGTCCACTCATCACATAACGAGCCCCACCTTTCCAATCAGAATCCCCTCATACATTAGAGACACCCCTGTATATGACAGCCCCATCATCACAGAGTTCCCCATCATGGACATCTTCTTATCAGAGTCCTACATTACAGCTTTAGCAGCATGACAGAGAGCTAGAGGCTTTCTACTGCGATGCACCTACATATTCTTGAAATTGGGTGGGGGGGCTGCAAGCCACCTGTTCTGAAACAGTGTTATGCATTGCCATAGTAAGAGAGGCCCAGCCATCAGCACTATAGTAATAAATTATGCCATGCATCTTGGACCTGGAGCTTGTACTGGTTGATAGGGTCGTGGCAGTCAGCCCGCCTGCACCATGGCAACGCATGAAGCTGATTTCGGGCACACTGCATCCTGTGTTTACAACACCCCAGGGGAACCCAAATGGCACCCAGGTTGAATCCAGTCATGGTAGGTGCCCTCGATGATGTTAGATGGGATGAAATGTATTGGGTGGAGCCATGTACACACTCTGCCACGCATGCACACCCAATTGTCGGCAATTTTTTTCACTGGAAGTAGCTCAGTCTGTTGGCATCTCCCACGCCTGTTTACATGCTTGTTTTTAAATGTTGGACATGTGAGTGTAACTGTTATTGCATATAGAAGCTTTACTATTTTACAATATCACACTATTTGGAGCATTTCTTCCATTTTATGTCCACTATGGCATTCTAATGAGAATTGTATTTTAAGCAAATACAGGGCTGCTATATTAAAGAAAGGGCACATAGACCGCTCTTGGGTCACATCTGTTCAGGTAAGCAGAACATTAGAGTGGATGGTGTCACCTTGGCTATCTTGAAGATCCACGGCTTTAGGGTTGCCACTTTTGCTTCTAGCCAAACCTGAAAACTTTAGAAGTGCACAGTATTTTAGTATTTAGCAAAGTTTGTAACAAACTTGGCACACCTTTGGGCACTCCAAAGAGAATAGTAATGTGAAGCACATAGTGCCCCCTCCCCCTCCTGTCAGGTCCTGTTCCGAGCCCCATTCCTGTCTATATAATGTGTCCTGGTTTTAGGTGGACTGAAATCTGGACACATGATTCAAAATCCGGACTGTCCGGGTGAATCCCAGGCGGGTGGCATCCCTACACGGCATGTGGGACTACAAATCTTCATTTCCTTTCTTTCTTTCTTTATTGGAAATTTCAGTTATCTTTGGTCACACATTTAGTTGTATGTACTATATAGAATTGATGTTTGTTTAAATCACAATTTATGTATTGGCTCACTTTACTAATGAATTTAGTATTTTATAGATTACAGTCACGGTGATCTGTATACCTGTTCTCAGTTCCAAAGCAAATCCCAAACTAAAAAGAACCAAGTGATTGGCTAAAATTGCACTTTTATTTATTTCAATTCAAGTGAAGAGCATGGTTTATTTGCTTAGTTCAATCTTGGGAAAAGAATTGTGGAATACGATTGGTCAAAGCAGAGGCAATGTTTACTTTTTCCTTAGCAATATTTAGTTCTGAGTCCTATAGGGTTACAAGATAGGAATAAAACACACAAAATAATTTTGGTTGTTTTTTTTTTTCTTAGAATGGTAGTATAGTGGTGCTAATTACCTGTGTACTAATTAGTTGAGCACCACAGTCTGGAAGACCAGTGGTTAATTACCGTGAAAGGCTAGAATTTGAGACAGAGGGCAGAGAGTCAGCAGCTATATTTATCCCATCTGTAACCTGAGCTGAGGATTCCTGGGGGAAGAGCAGATCTTGGGTCTGTGTTTGCTATACATACCCTTGCTTGACAGTTCATGGATCTAGGTATATGCACTGGCTTGTGGTCTTTCTCGTTGCCTTGATTTCTTCCGAAGACAAGTTAAATGGAATTAAGGAGTTTGAAATCTAACTGCGACCAGCTGCGTTCATAAAGAAGGTGAGGCCATATGTAACCAAACAGGACCTTGTAGTAACCTTATAGAATTCAGTAGCTTACTGTATATCATAGCATTGAATTTCTTCTGTACTGCTATACTTATAGATATAATACTGTGTGTTAATGTTGAAACATAACCTAAAAAAACAGTCACATTTTTTTGGGGTTGGGTAATGCTGTATCGTGAAGTTTAGCTAAATTAACCTGCTAACCCAGTTTAGAATAATTTATAATTCAAGCAGCTATTACGTTTCTGCAAAGGTGCCCAATTGTAGACGGAAAGTTGAGTCAGATCATACAGAAAAATCAGCAATTTTATGAACATACAGTTTTGTTTTTTTTATATCATGGAAACTCAGTTTTTGAGAACCACTAGCTTCTAGGTATGTACAGACATTACAGATCTGTAATGAGATTTGTACTCAATGCAAATTCCTTTTCTAGTTGGGTATTGGCCAACTGGCAAGACCATTTAAGATGTCAACAACCTAGGCATCGCTCTAGTATTGCACTGTGCCAGGGAGGCTGTCTACCTGTTGCGTGAAGACTTTTTTTTTTCTTTAGATGTGGTGGATAGAGTACATAAGACTCTTCTTCAAATTTTTATTGCTGTCTGTGTCCCCGCTGCAAAGATTCATCACTCAGCTTGTCCTGGTGACCACTGTCACGGGACATAAAGTAAGTCAAAATTCAGCAATTTTAAAGTGGTGGCCAGAACAATTGATGATCTTCCAATGAAAAATGTCTAAAATGGAAATTATCACTTTCAAATTATTTCCTGTTATGTCTTCAGGGGATGGAAAATTCCTGATGGAAAAATAAATTGATAGGGGCAAGGGGCTTATCCCTTTACTACTAATAAAGTTTTGGATTTATATTCACTTTAACCATTGATTTTTCCACTAAATAAATGTACTCACTCAATTCAAGTGTATGTAACATCCAAAACTTTTTTTTAACTTTTTGCTACAGTAGGGAAGAATTAGAACTTCTGTCAAGTTTTTATTTTTTGTATGAATTTCCTCTAATGCCTCATACACACGCAACGATTATCGGCCGACCGATCGTCCGACATTTGTCCAGAGTGGTGTTTTGTTGGTTGTAATGTGCCTAGACTGCACACGAATTTTCTCGGCCAACAAAAATCTACTTCAGAAGTGATGTCATGTGCTGGTTTACTTTCCGTGTGTTTTTTCTTCTCTGAGCATGCCCAGTCTTGCTCATCAGATTTTTGTCTGCCGAAATCTGTACTGAATGACGGAAAAATCGGCCGTTGTGTTGACGGCCAACAAAAATTTTATAGCCTGCACACCAGATTTTTTTCGGCCGAAAAGTCGGGAGTCGGTTGTCGGAAGCATCATACTAACAAGCCGAAAATCAGCCGATCGGACGTTGGCCGAAAATTCCCGACCAATAATCGATGCGTGTGTACGAGGCATAAGCAGTTTCACTCACTCTTTGTCCTGGTGACCATTGCCCATAGGACAGAAATTAATAGGAATCCACAGGAACACGTAAGAGAAATCTTCCTATGGTGGTGACCCCTATTTAAGAGGAAGTGATTTCCTCTTTCTGCTATATTTCTAGGACAGGAAGTGAAGGAAAATCTTCCAGATGGGACACCACAAAATATAAAGGACCGAAACCTGAACCCTTCCCAACTATATAAAATAAAATGACTTGGCTTTACATACACATTTGTAGACTATTCCCCTTCTTTTCTGGCAATGCATGTTAAATGAAAATCTGAGCATGGTTTATTATAATCCCAATTTGTTTAAGTATTTTTTATTTTTTTATTTATTGTATTATTCTTACATGCTGGAAAATCCTTTGTTGAGAAGAAAACACATACTATTGAAAGTATTCATATAAGCAGAATCCTGTTAAAATTACAGAAATTTTTCCTACATGTCGTTTTTAAGTGCATTTGGTGTGATGTTATAGTGTTCCGGATCACCAGCCAGCCAAATATGTAAAGCAAACACTATTTTATTACGTAAAACAGCCTGACAAAAAAAAAAACTTTCCTTCAGCATACCAAACAAAAACAGCCTACAACTCTGATATACAGAAAAGAAAAGTATGGCTTACTGCCAGTTTAAACCAATCCCACACAAGGGATTAAGGTTCCTGCCTGCTGCGGGTTGCAAAAAAAATGGCAATAGGGCCCAAAAGCCAAAGCGTCCATATCTCCCTCATAACTGTGTCCTGTTCAATGGGATTGTACACCCCATTAACACCCATCATACCATAAGAACATACCTAAAATATAAAATAAACACACAACAAGGATTGTGGAAGAGTTTAGGCCGCGGCCCCTTTATTGGGTTTAAAACAATTTAAATTATGAAATGAACTTTAACTTTTAATACCAAACAGAACCGCTGTTAACCATTAACAGACCAACATGCTTAGTCACTAAGACTCAAGCAGCAATATCTTATACCAACCAAATAACAGTTTACCAACCACTGTCCACCCACAAAGTGGGCGACATTACCCAAAAAGATTGACTTTCAATATCAAACAGAACTGTCGTTAATAACAGACTAGCATGCTTAGTCACTACAACTCAAGCAGCAATATCTTATACCAATAACAGCGTACCAACCACTGTCCACCCACAAAGTGGGCGACGTTACCCACATAAAGGTGGACCGCGACGAGGGGAAATAACAAAGGGGGAGGGAGGGTGGGAGAGCAGGTTAAAATATCCAGAAGGAAGGCTGAGGAGAATCCCAGCGGTGAGTCCAGCTGACAGACCTGAGGTAAATGCTGACTCCGCCCAGTGACAGGAGAGGATATAAGTAAAAGGTTACACTCATTGGCTAGATGTTTCCCGCCAAAAGATTTGTCACCAATACAGTGCTCAGCAGCTGAGGTAAATCTTCCTAGCAACAGCAGGCATCTTGTCACCTGAAACAGAAAACAAAAAGAACCAGCAAAGCAGCCATAGAGAGACCTGTACTTAATCAACATAGACCTCTATTAAAAGTAAAATTTATTTATAAAACAAATGGGTGTTAGGGATGACAATCCCATGGGGCCACTTCTCTATTTTATTCTTTCGTGGCCCTAACATTCTAAACCTCAGTCACCTGCTGACTGCTTACGCCCTTTTCAACCCTCTCTTGCAGGTGAGTTAACCCTTTCAAAGTATCCCTAATCTGGGTTGGAGGTTCTTTTTCACTCAAAATCTCTCTAAACTTTTGAATTCACATATTAGGACCTCTCAATCCTCGGAAAACTGTTAGGTATTCCCCTTTCTATTGGATTATTCTGAAACCCCTCACTCTGCATTGGTATGAACCCCTGAGTATTCCTTCTGTCTCTTGTTGTCCCCCCTGAAAGGGACCACAATCCAAATAGTGGGAAAACATGCCTGTCTTCCAGGAATTATCCCTGGTGTCCTTGATTTTCAGGTGTATTCATTAAAAAAAAAAAAGAAAATCGGTTGGAAAACCAATTGTGAATGTAATTACCCAAAGTTGTCCGCAGCTTTTCAACATCTCTACAAGTTCAAATGCCCCACTAGACAAACACAACCTGTGTTTCGAGCACAGCCATCTGTGTCATGAGAATAAAGCCTCATACACACGCACCGATTGTTGGCCGACCGATCGGCCGACCTTTGTCCAGTGTTGTTGTGTTGGTTGAAATGTGCTCTAGACTGCACACAAATTTTTTCGGCCAACAACCAACTTCAGAAGTGATGTCATGTGCCGGTTTACTTTCAGTGTGTTTTTTCTTCTCTGAGCATGCCCAGTCTCGCTCATCTGATTTTTGTCTGCCGAAATCTGTACTGACTGACGAACAATCGGCTGTTCTGTTGACGGCCAACAAAAATTTTATAGCATGCACACCAGATTTTGTTCGGCCGAAAAGTCGCAGTCGGTTGTCGGAAGCATCATAGTAACAAGCCGACAATCGGCCGATCGGACGTTGGCCGAAAATTCACGGCCAACAATCGGTGCGTGTGTACGAGGCATTAGTCAGTGTGACTTCTGGTGCGACTTTGAAGACATCTGTGTGGCTTCATGCAGGAACTACTTTTTCAAATCGATGCGGCACCACAAAGTTGGCTTTGCATCGATTTGAACGTGGCCATTGCCTACAATAGGGTGCGACTTGACAAGTTACTCCAATGTGAAAGAGGGCTTATAGTTAATGTTCCACATGAGGAATGATAGCACTGGTAATTCTGTGATAATGTTGTCAATTACAGTTGCAGGTCTCAGAAACAATCAAGAACCAAGTAACATGGTTCAAAATATGTCATTGTGCTCCTCTGCTTAGAACAGAGGAAGAGATACAGTGTTACAATGTTTAAAAAAATACAAAGTTAGGGCCCTTTCATACGGGCTTTCCGATCAGGTCCGCCTGTCAGTTTTTCAGGCCGACCTGATCCAACCTCTATGGAGTGGCGGATGTTAGCGTTGACATGCCCTCTGACTATCCGATCCTCTCTGTGAAATACAGACGGATGGAAATCCTATTTTCCATCTGTCTGGAGGATCAGATGGGATCGGATGAAAACGGACAAGTGGTGCATTTTCATCCGATCTCCCATAGAGGAGAGCAGGGATCTGACGGGTCTTTTTCTGCAAAAAGTATGCGGAGACGGACCTGTCATCCCGCTGAGCAAAACTTAAGCCCCGTACACACGCACAGATTGTTGGCCAACTGATCGGCCAACTTTTGTCCAGTGTTTATTGGTTGAAATGTGCTCTAGACTTGCACTGGACTTTTGTTGGCCAACAAAAACCAACTTCAGAAGTGATGTCATGTGATGGTTGACTTTCCCTGTGTTTTTTCTTCTCTGAAGCCCCGTACACACTTAACGATCGTCGGCCGAACGATCGGCCGTCTTTTGTCCCCGGGCTGTCGTGTCTGTTGAAAAGTTCAAAAGACTGCACAAGAATTTTGTCCGCCGACTACAGCCGACTGCAGAAGTGATGTCATGTGATGGTTCACTTTCCTTGTGTTTTTTCTTTTCTGAGCATGCCCAGTCTTGCAAATCTGCTGTCTGTCGGCCGAAATCTGTACTGACTGGCGAACAATCGGCCGTTCTGGTGTCGGCATACAAAAATTTTAATGCTTGCATGACAGATTCTGTTAGGCCGAAAGTGCGCTGTCGGCTGTCGGAAGCATCATACTAACAAGCCGAAAATCGGCCGATCTTTCGGCGGCCGAACATTTTCGGCCGACAATCGGTACGTGTGTACGGGCCTTGAGTATGCCCAGCTTTGCTCATCTGATTTTTGTCTGCCGAAATCTGTACTGACTGAGGAACAATCGGCCGTTTTTTGTTTGCCAACAAAATTTTTATAGCATGCACACCAGATTTTTTCCGGCCGAAAATTCGCAGTTGGTTGTCGGAAGCATCATACTAACAAGCCTACAATCGGCAGATCGGATGTTGGCCAACAATTTACGGCCAACAATCTGTGCGTGTGTACGGGGCTTAAGTCGGACAGCCCGTGTGAAAGGACCGTTAAAATCCAGTTTCCTCTCCCCCCCATTTCCCCTTAAGGCCCGTACACACGTACCGATCGTCGGCAGACAAGCGTCGGCCGACGAACGATCTGCCGATTGTACGCTTGTTAGTATGATGCCTCCGACAGCCATCAGCGCACATTCTGCCGACAAGAATCTGTCATGCAAGCATTAAAATTTTTGTATGCCGACACCAGAGCGGCCGATTGTTCGCCAGTCAGTACAGAATTCGGCCGACAGACAGCAGATTTGCAAGACTGGGCATGCTCAGAAAAGAAAAAACACAGGGAAAGTTAACCATTACATGACATCACTTCTGCAGTCGGCTGTAGTCGGCGGACAAAATTCTTGTGCTGTCTTTGCACTTTTCAACAGACACCGACAGCCCGGGGACAAAAGACGGCCGATCGTTCGCCGACGATCGGTACGTGTGTACGTGGCTTAAGGCCCCTTTCACACAGACTTTAGGATGAGATCTGACTGTGAGATCTTTAGACGGACCTGTCTGTTTACACCTACTTACAAGTCCAGGAAAAAAAGAAGGAATAAGGACTGTGTCCTTTCCAGTTTTCCAGACCTAAACATGACAGATTGAAAGCATTTGGCTTCCCATAGAGCTTACACGGGTCCGGGTGTCAAAAAACTGACATCTACCCCATTCAGCTTAGATTCAGCAGTGGATCTGCTCACAAACCCCCTGTTGATTAGAGGACCAGACCTGTATGAAAGAGGTAAAATAGCCATGGAGAGAGCTGCGCCCTTTATTCGATCTCTATAATAAACTCCCTTCCTACACTATGGAGCCCCTCTCCCTCTTTCTTTTCTGTTCACGGGTTTGGGGTTCCCAGCCTGACAGAGGAGGCAGCCTCGCTCAGCCTGTGGTAAGCTGATCACCAATTAGGAGTTGCTCACAGCCTCCAGATGAATCAAGCTGTCATTTGTATAGCTAGCAATTGTATTTTTTCTTTTATTGGTATTTGTTATGTACAGTGGGTACGGAAAGTATTCAGACCCCCTTAAATTTTTCACTCTTTGTTATATTGCAGCCATTTGCTAAAATCATTTAAGTTCATTCTTCTTCCTCATGAATGTACACATAGCACCCCATACTGACAGAAAAACACAGAATTGTTGACATTGTTGCAGATTTAT
This sequence comes from Pelophylax lessonae, assembly GCF_965119305.1. Taxonomy (NCBI): domain Eukaryota; kingdom Metazoa; phylum Chordata; class Amphibia; order Anura; family Ranidae; genus Pelophylax; species Pelophylax lessonae. Next base: position 126,234,772 of record NC_138779.1, read on the forward strand.
TAAAAAAGAAAAACTGAAATATCACATGGTCCTAAGTATTCAGACCCTTTGCTGTGACACTCATATATTTAACTCAGGTGCTTTCCATTTCTTCTGATCATCCTTGAGATGGTTCTACACCTTCATTTGAGTCCAGCTGTGTTTGATTATACTGATTGGACTTGATTAGGAAAGCCACACGCCTGTCTATATAAGACCTTCCAGATCACAATGCATGTCAGAGCAAATGAGAATCATGAGGTCAAAGGAACTGCCTGAAGAGCTCAGAGACAGAATTGTGGCAAGGCACAGATCTGGCCAAGGTTACAAAAAGATTTCTGCTGCACTTAAGGTTCCTAAGAGCACAGTGGCCTCCATAATCCTCAAATGGAAGACGTTTGGGACGACCAGAACCCTTCCTAGAGCTGGCCGTCCGGCCAAACTGAGCTATCGGGGGAGAAGAGCCTTGGTGAGAGAGGTAAAGAAGAACCCAAAGATCACTGTGGCTGAGCTCCAGAGATGCAGTCAGGAGATGGGAGAAAGTTGTAGAAAGTCAACTATCACTGCAGCCCTCCACCAGTCGGGGCTTTATGGCAGAGTGGCCCGACGGAAGCCTCTCCTCAGTGTAAGACACATGAAAGCCCGCATGGAGTTTGCTAAAAAAACACCTGAAGGACTCCAAGATGGTGAGAAATAAGATTCTCTGGTCTGATGAGACCAAAATAGAACTTTTTGGCCTTAATTCTAAGCGGTATGTGTGGAGAAAACCAGGCACTGCTCATCACCTGTCCAATACAGTCCCAACAGTGAAGCATGGTGGTGGCAGCATCATGCTGTGGGGGTGTTTTTCAGCTGCAGGGACAGGACGACTGGTTGCAATCGAGGGAAAGATGAATGCGGCCAAGTACAGGGATATCCTGGACAAAAACCTTCTCCAGAGTGCTCTGGACCTCAGACTGGGCCGAAGGTTTACCTTCCAACAAGACAATGACCCTAAGCACACAGCTAAAATAACGAAGGAGTGGCTTCACAACAACTCCGTGACTGTTCTTGAATGGTCCAGCCAGAGCCCTGACTTAAACCCAATTGAGCATCTCTGGAGAGACCTAAAAATGGCTGTCCACCAACGTTTACCATCCAACCTGACAGAACTGGAGCGCATCTGCAAGGAGGAATGGCAGAGGATCCCCAAATCCAGGTGTGAAAGACTTGTTGCATCTTTCCCAAAAAGACTCCTGGCTGTATTAGATCAAAAGGGGGCTTCTACTAAATACTGAGCAAAGGGTCTGAATACTTAGGACCATGTGATATGTCAGTTTTTCATTTTTAATAAATCTGCAACAATGTCAACAATTCTGTGTTTTTCTGTCAGTATGGGGTGCTATGTGTACATTCATGAGGAAGAAGAATGAACTTAAATTATTTTAGCAAATGGCTGCAATATAACAAAGAGTGAAAAATTTAAGGGGGTCTGAATACTTTCCGTACCCACTGTATATAAACAGATGCTCTGTTTCCAGCAAGCTGCTACACATCAACTCTCAGCCCCCGTTCACACCCGTGCGACTTGTCATGTGATTTGACAGTTCCAAATCGCATAACGAGTCGCACCTCGTTGCCAGCAATGGAACCGTTCATATTGCCGCGACTCATGTCACAGCGATTATGAAAAAGGTTCCTGCACTACTTTTTACCGATTTTCATTAGGACTTGCATAGACTTTTGTTAAGTCATAAGCTGCAATGAAATCGGAAGTGTAAATTGTACTGATGTGCAGCTTTGAAATCATGTTGAAGTAGCGCGAAAGAGCCTTTCGATTTTTTTTTTTTCCTTAGCAGGTAGAATTTGAGTTGCAACATGCATTTTGTTACACGTTAACGTACGTTGCATTAAGGCAGCCCATTCAACATGAATGGGCCACCAACGCCGCCTAATGTGTTTTAAACAAGCACATGACTTTTTTTAATGCTAAGCATCACTGCACATGGCAATGCGCTACAACACTGGTGCACTTCCTTCATTCCTAAAATGAATGACATTCTAACATAGGGCCATCAATAATATTGATTGGGCCCTCCCAAATCCACTTCACTATTTTCAGGCAGTGCGGGCTCAAGGGGCAGCTGCTTTAGGCCCCACAGTAATGATTGGGTTTGGGGCAGCTGTCCCTTTTGCCCTGCGGTAAAGACGGCCCTGCTGTAACACGTTCCATATATTACAGTGTTACATGCACGTGTTACCACAATGCAAATGTCTAAATTTCATATTTAGGTAATAATGTACACTTTGTGCTATATTTATAATATGTATTACATATTATTATTTTAGGTCCCCGCCAATGAAATTTTAGGCCAAAGGTTTGTTTATTGGACAAGCCAACAACTTCTGTCAAACATGAACAGCCATACACAGACTGAAATTTGTTCGGTCTCTGCTGAACCAGCCACATTTCTATCTATATCCAGCTTAAACCTATTCAAGGAAACGTGATGGCCTACCACCTCTTCTATTGATTAGGAGTAGACACATCATTAGTATAGTCTGTGCAGCAGCATGAGGACCTTTATAGGACTTCAGGACCTGTGCATGACTCACTTTTATCCCTCTGTCGATCAATACACAGTCAATAAGTGTTTTTATCTGGCTTGTAGTCAGTGGCAGCCTGTCCATTAGGAGCGCTGGTGCACCGATTTCCACCCCCCCTTCCATCCATGCGTCTGGCCCCCTAATCTACATGCGGAGCATCAGACGCATGGATTACGGTTGTTTTTTCTTTGTTGACGCATGTGATTAGAGCCCGAGGCTCTAATGGGCTTCAAAAAAGGCTGTGTTCCGCACATTCATGTCCATCTCCGGGGGAGTGTCGTTTAGTTTGCCACCCTCAAATTTGCATTGTGTATAAAGGCTGTTTGATCCTGTCTCTCTGATCCTCCTCTTCTTCCACTGTCTCCAAAAACACCTGATATTTAAAGAGCTAGGACAGGCTTAACATGCTCAGTTTGGTGTGTATTGCTAGAGAGTTTTTTTTTTTTCTCTTGGGAGAGTGCATGTGATCAGCACAGGGCCAATCAGCACTGTCAAGACAGAGGGTCAGGAGAGAATGAAAACTCCTCCTACAAGCTTTATTAGGAACTGATAGAAGTCACAAGGCTTCTATATACTGCTGAAGACAAAAAGTATTTAGCAGTTTAAATTTACTAAAATAATGTCATTTCTATGTTCTGTGTACTGTGGGAGACCAGATATAGTGAATGCAGGCTCCTGGGTTTAGTAACACATTACCCACTTCAGCCCCAGAAGGTTTTACCCTCCTAATGACTAGGCCATTTTTGCGATACGACACTGTGGTCCATTAACTGACAATTGCGCAGACATGCAACACTGTACCCAAATGTATATCCTTTTTTTTTTTTTTTTTTTCACACAAATGGAGCTTTCTTTTGGTGGTATTTGGTCATGTCTGCGGTTTTTATTTTTTGCTCTATAAACAAACAAAAAAAAAAAAAAAAAAAAAACACCCGTTTTGAAAAAAAACAAAAAACAATATATTTTACTTTATGCTATAAAACATACCTAATAACATTTTAAAAATCGAATTTATTTATCAATTTATGCCAATATGTGTTCTGCTACATATTTTTGGTAAAAAAAAAAAAAAATAATAATAAGTGTATACTAATTGGTTTGTGCAAAAGTTATTGCGTATACAAACTATGGGATAGATTTATGGAATTTTTTTTTTTTTTTTACCAGTAATGGCGGAGATCAGTGATTTTTAATGGGACTGCAACATTGCGGCGGACAGATCTAACACTAAGTGGCACTTTTTGGAGACCAGTGACACCAATACAGTAATCAGTGCTAAAAAAAATGCACTGTCCCTGTACTAATTTCACTGGCAGGGAAGTGGTTTAACATCAGGGGCGATCAAAGGGTTAAGTGTGCTCCTAGGGAGTACTTTCTAACTGTGTGGGGGGATGGGGGGTGTCCTAACTGTAGGAAGACAGATTGTGTTTCTGCTTAGCAAAAAAATACAAGACCACCATCTTCCTCTCTGACAGACTGCCGTTCTGCCTCTCCTCCATACTATCTGTGGGTCCCGGTGGACATCGCCAGGGGAGGACTGGGAAGGGGGGCAGGGGGGCAATTGCCCCCCGGGCCGCTCTGATACCAGGTAAAAACGCTGGATTCATGTAGGGGCCAGACACTGTATACAGCTGCTGGTTGCCGCTACACAATGTTATATTTGCAGAGCTGCAGCGGAGCGGTAGGAGTATGCAGAGTACGCTCCTGCATTTGGCCGGCACAATACTAACAGTCACTTCCCTGTCAGGCAGAGTGATCTCCACCCGACAGGAGCTTCCTAGGCCCCGCCTGGCGTAATGTCATGTATTTTTGTTAAACCTCCTTTGTTGCTATTAACATTAAATTAAGTTACCACATTGCATCATGTTTGTCTAATGCCTCGTACACACTTATCGATTATTGGCCAGGAATTTTCGGCCAACGTCCGATCGGCCGATTTTCGGCTTGTTAGTATGATGCTTCCGACAACCGACTCCGACTTTTCGGCCGAAAAAAATCTGGTGTGCAGGCTATAAAATTTTTGTTGGCCGTCAACACAACGGCCGATTTTCCGTCAGTCAGTACAGATTTCAGCAGACAGAAATCTGATGAGCAAGACTGGGCATGCTCAGAGAAGAAAATACACACGGAAAGTAAACCAGCACAAGACATCACTTCTGAAGTAGATTTTTGTTGGCCGAGAAAATTCGTGTACAGTCTAGGCACATTCCAACCAACAAAACACAACTCTGGACAAAAGTCGGACGATCGGTCGGCCGATAATCGTTGCGTGTGTACGGGGAATTAAAGTTGTATTACATCTTAAATTCTGTATTTTCAGTGAACATATATGCTGGATTGTTATAGTAATGTATATGGCCAGCTTGAGCCTCCTTGATTAGTCAGTATTCAAATAAAATATTAAGCATAAAGAGTGCATTATTTTCTGTCAGACTAATTTGTGGAATGCATTAAGAAAGAGTAGAGTGCCCATAGACACAGGGGGGTGGTTGACCATGCAGGCACAATCAAACCACAATCAGGCAACTGAAGGACCTGAGCACTTAATGAAAGAACATTCTGCTTAGCTTGTTTTGTAATCTTCATAAAAGACCGTTGCCCCAGTCTTAAGCTGGCAAGGTCAAGAGCCTCCCATAGACAAGCTTTTCATCTGATCCAACTGAAAGCATCTGAATCAGACTGGTATAGGCCACTTAATAAAAAACATTGTTTTTCACTATAAAGCATGACGTAGTGCCTGCATTATGTATGGAAAAATGTATCTGCTTCCATGTAGATGTATAACTATATGTTGTGCAATAGGTAATTATATTGCCACACAGAAGGAAAAAAATATTTTTCTGTTCCCCAAAGGAAGTCAAATCAATCAATTGGATCAAAATATTTCTCCTAGTCTTTAGCCCAATCTCTTCGACTCCTGGCCAAACACCTACTATCTGGCCAACTTCCCTAGGGTTGCCCCCTCCACACTCGGGTCTTATTCTGACTCCAACTTTTGTAATAGTGACCTATCCCTTGCCGAGACCTATGCCTGGCCTGTATAAGCAGATATAATCACTGCGGACAGCTGTTATCTGATAGCTAAACTCACCAAATCATCTCCCACTATTACACAGCCTAGATCAAGTCTTTGTGCATATGGGGCATTGTCAGATCCATTGCACTGCTGGTGAACTTTATGTACTGTTAGACTGTCTCTTCCCAGCAAGACTAATGCCTCATACACACTCCCCAATTGTTGGCCGACCGATCGGCCGTCTTTTGTCCAGTGTTGTTGTGTTGGTTGAAATGTGCTCTAGACTGCACACAAATTTTTTCGGCCAACAACAACCAACTTCAGAAGTGATGTCATGTGCTGGTTTACTTTCAGTGTGTTTTTTTCTTCTCTGAGCATGCCCAGTCTTGCTCATCTAATTTTTGTCTGCCGAAATCTGTACTGACTGATGGAAAATCGGCCGTTGTGTTGACGGCCAACAAAAATTTTATAGCATGCACACCAGATTTTTTTCGGCCGAAAAGTCGCAGTCGGTTGTCGGAAGCATCATCCTAACAAGCCGACAATCGGCCGATCGGACATTGTCCGAAAATTAATGGCCAACAATCGTTGCGTGTGTACGAGGCTTTAAGCTGGATACACACTATCCAACTTTTGTGGTTAGATTTCCTTTAGATTTACCTTTTCTATGTAGTGCAAGGGTCTGCCAGATTGCATACAAACTGAAAGTGTTTAGGTTTGACCTCATATTATATGGTTTTGGTAAGTCTAAAGGAAAAAGTCTTCAGAAAATCTTATAGTGTGTATGGCCCATAAGGCCCCTTTCACACAAGCAGACCGTTCAGATCTGCCTGTCTGTTTTTTTTGGCGGATCTGAACAGTCCCCCCATGCATCCCTATGGGGCATCGGATGTCAGCGGAGACATGTCTGCTGACATCCAATCCGATCCGTCAAATCTGGACGGATGGAAACCCTATTTTCCATCCGTCCAGCGGATGGGATGAGAACGGACCGATAGTCCATTCCCATCCGATTCCCCCATAGAGATGTATGGGGAACTGACAGCTGTGTCTCCGCACACAGTGCAGAGAACAGCGGTCATCCTCCTGCTCAGCGGGGGGGTCGGCGGATCGATCCCCCGCTGAGATAAACGGAGTCCGTCCAACAGGCGGGATGTGTGAAAGAGCCCTTAGATTTCAGCATCCATGTCCATTGGAGGAATCTCAGAAACCAGGTGCCTTAAGTAGGGATGGTGATATGCAGCTTCTGGAGTAGGAATTTCTTCCCTGTTGTCTGGTATTTGGTCACATTCAACTAATTTTGGTATCTGTTATCAAGTGCTGGAGGCCAATGGAGATAGGGCTTCCCTTGAAGCGAAGTTCCAGACTCCCATGGAGGTGAGACAGGAGGAGTGCCCAAAGTAGCACAGGTTGCCTGCAGAGTTGCATGCAGAAAAGGGCTTCAGGAACACCGCTGTTGTGCTGCGGGGCTACTGCAGGCAGGTTGCACCTGTGAGATGTAGCAGGTAACTAGGGTCGCTGAGACAGAGGATAGATGATTCAATCCAAGGTTTTTGCCAGGTGGGTAGCAAAGGAGACAAGGTCAGTTGGAAGCCGATGTCAGGACAGGTAGCAGGCAGAGGAAATCTGTTAAACAAGCGGAGGTCAAAGTCAGGGAGCGAGCCAGAGATAGATCTAGAACAAGCCGAGTCGGTAACCAGGAATCACAGGAAACAGGAAACACGGGAAAGTTGGTAGCGGCTGAAGAGCAAACAGCACTTTAGACATGGACTGGCTCCCTTTATAAAGGCCCAGGCGAGGTGCTGGCGGAGATTCTGGGTCCTAGAACCCTTCACTTGTCCTAGAGTCCTCCTGCAATTGGTGCCCTGATAGTTGGCAAGAGTATGCCCTTCTTTACCTTGATATGGGAGACCATGAACTCATTGACCCTTCTGCCAGAGGTTTCTACACAACCAGAATAGGTGTTGAGAGTATATGGTGTAGCATGACCCTTTATGCCAAAGATCCCAAAGAATTTAGGTTTAACCAGGGATCTGTTGCTCTGCTCATCTATTATGGCATACATCCTGGTAGCTTTCTCAGGTTGATCCTTTGGATATATTTTGACTAGACATACCCTGGCACAGCATTTGTGGCTTAATCCTTCTCCACAGACTTCAGTACATGAAGAAATATTTGTAGTGGCTTGAGCATTGATTTGTTGCTCCCCACCATGATTTTATGCAGAGTTCAATGTAGATGGCTGCTGTAGATTGTCTGGAAGTAAATATGGAAGGATTGGGAAACAGGGATTTCGGGCACAAGAGTTTTTTTAAAAAAGATTTCTTTTATTCAACAAAAAACTAAATATTTTAAAATCATAGAAAAATACAGGCAGATAATTGTGTATTAAGGACAGAGTGAGACCACACAACAATGGTCTATGTTGTACAATATCTCAGTGCATAGAACTTATAAAAGTAATTTACATACAGTTCAAATACAAGATCATTAATAGTCACACAATTCTTGGAAACGTGTTACTTGATATCAGAAGAACCACCGACGGACACCCAAGTAGTATGGTGCCGGTCAGCGGGGTCGACTGAAAATATAAGTTAACATTCACCATGTAATATATGACCTTTGCTCGACATGTTTCGCTTTCTTAGACAAAAAGCTTCATCTGGAGCATATCATTTCTTTTATCTGTGTGAAAAATAACAGTGTTTAGATAAATTACATATATATGTTACCTCATTTTCAGTGTGTTATAATTACAATTGCATATCATTTATCTCTCCTTTTAATTACATACAATCGTCTTACACATCTCAGATAAGTCCTTCTATTTTTGCAATATCAACACAATATAACATTGGGTCTTAAGTTGCATTCAGACACTCGAGGGGTTTAGGGGAAAATGCAATGGAGGCTGCCAATAGTGAGTATATGTGGGGATCCATGCTGTAGTTATAGTATAAGCATATATATCCTGTTTATATACCTAGTATATGGACAAGAAAATGTATACATACCTGTACATATAGTAATCAGGCACATATCTCAATTTCCATAGAGAATTCTTTAACGAGGAGGACTGTGCGTTTTGGGAAGCTCAAAAAAGGCAATGTATAGTGACATAGTAGTGAGGGTAGTCACTCCATGTCTCATATCTGAGTGGATAAGAGCAGAAGAACAATGTTTCTCAGAATAGTAGGCGTTTTTTTATTCTATGATATCACTTTAAGGGAGAGCCCATAAACGTGCTAGACCATAAACTCAAGTGTTCCAAAGTGGTAAAATCAGTGTGCCTCATGCTTGTTATAAGAGTATGTAAGTACCTATAGAGCCCATAGATTATCTGCCTTGAAAGGGGCAAAAGAAAAGACATATAGTCATTCTGGACCGTAAGGATGGACAGGTGCCATGCGTTTCTAAACGATTATACACCAACATACAGAGTTTACCCATTCGTGTATGGGCTACCCCTATAGTAAAATACATATCATGTATATTGGTTTGCTTTCATATACATATGTGAGCATGTGTGTGTAGTCAATTTGGTATCAGTTTGGAACTTTCGTACTGCATAGGGATCTATTATATTGGGTGGCACTCTATATATTTACCACTATGTTTACTACCTATGTTTATTCTAAGTACGCTTTGCATGTACTCATCTTGGACCCTATGTGGCAACTGTCTATCTATATATAATCCTGGTCACCCCCTACTATTATGGAGGAGGGTGGGCTGGATACCAAATTGACTACACACACATGCTCACATATGTATATGAAAGCAAACCAATATACATGATATGTATTTTACTATAGGGGTAGCCCATACACGAATGGGTAAACGAATGGGTAAACTCTGTATGTTGGTGTATAATCGTTTAGAAACGCATGGCACCTGTCCATCCTTACGGTCCAGAATGACTATATGTCTTTTCTTTTGCCCCTTTCAAGGCAGATAATCTATGGGCTCTATAGGTACTTACATACTCTTATAACAAGCATGAGGCACACTGATTTTACCACTTTGGAACACTTGAGTTTATGGTCTAGCACGTTTATGGGCTCTCCCTTAAAGTGATATCATAGAATAAAAAAACGCCTACTATTCTGAGAAACATTGTTCTTCTGCTCTTATCCACTCAGATATGAGACATGGAGTGACTACCCTCACTACTATGTCACTATACATTGCCTTTTTTGAGCTTCCCAAAACGCACAGTCCTCCTCGTTAAAGAATTCTCTATGGAAATTGAGATATGTGCCTGATTACTATATGTACAGGTATGTATACATTTTCTTGTCCATATACTAGGTATATAAACAGGATATATATGCTTATACTATAACTACAGCATGGATTCCCACATATACTCACTATTGGCAGCCTCCATTGCATTTTCCCCTAAACCCCTTGAGTGTCTGAATGCAACTTAAGACCCAATGTTATATTGTGTTGATATTGCAAAAATAGAAGGACTTATCTGAGATGTGTAAGACGATTGTATGTAATTAAAAGGAGAGATAAATGATATGCAATTGTAATTATAACACACTGAAAATGAGGTAACATATATATGTAATTTATCTAAACACTGTTATTTTTCACACAGATAAAAGAAATGATATGCTCCAGATGAAGCTTTTTGTCTAAGAAAGCGAAACATGTCGAGCAAAGGTCATATATTACATGGTGAATGTTAACTTATATTTTCAGTCGACCCCGCTGACCGGCACCATACTGCTTGGGTGTCTGTCGGCGGTTCTTCTGATATCAAGTAACACGTTTCCAAGAATTGTGTGACTATTAATGATCTTGTACTTTGAACTGTATGTAAATTACTTTTATAAGTTCTATGCACTGAGATATTGTACAACATAGACCATTGTTGTGTGGTCTCACTCTGTCCTTAATACACAATTATCTGCCTGTATTTTTCTATGATTTTAAAATATTTAGTTTTTTGTTGAATAAAAGAAATCTTTTTTAAAAAAACTCTTGTGCCCGAAATCCCTGTTTCCCAATCCTTCCATATGAATTAGTCAATTGAGGATAGGGGCACACCCTAAATTGGATACGTCATGGCCAAGATGGCTGCTATCTGTGGACACATGACTTGTAAAATAATGTCTGGAAGTAAAGCAGGATGCATCGCTGTAATGTGCTTGTCACTACTATAGTCTGTGCATTCGATGACAACTTTACAATCTTTAGCAAAATGGTCATAGGAAGCACAGCACCTATAGCATACTCCAAGCTTCTGGAGAATCTACCTGTGTCCTTGGACAGTCTTTGCCCTAAGCCCACAATATTTCTTAAGAGGGTGAGATTTGTTGTGAATAGGGCACTGATGATGAGGATCTTTATCTCTATCACCTGTATCACTCTGGTGAACAGGAGAGGATACAGAAGGTAAAATATCTGTCTTTATAGCAGATCTGTCTTTTTAGAAGCTATAGCTCAATTTAAGTCTCTTATGTTTAGCTGCTTTGTTTGATTGATGATTGATGATTGGAGATGGAGATGATGATGATGACGATTGGAGATGGAGATTGATGATGATGACGATTGGAGATGGAGATTGATGATGATGATTGGAGATGATTGATAGACATAATGACTGATGATGGAGATAATGATGGAAAAGGAGACAGAGATGATGATTGATGATGGAGATGGAGATGATGATGGTTGGAGATGGAGATGCGGATGATTGAAGATGGAGATGATTGATGATGGAGATGGAGATGATGATTGATGATGGGGTTGATAATGATGATGATGGAGAAATGGATGAATGGAGGAATAGATAATGATGAATGGATGATGGAGGAATGGATGATGATGATGATCTAGACTTGCTGAAGCTTGGATCATTTCTTGTCCAGGCTTGTTCACTAATGAACCTGCAAAAATATGAGAATGGAGGAAAAGATACATTATAGTCTTTTATATCTTGAGCCCTGTTGTGTCCATTTCTCCTGCAGGTTGTATGGCAGTTTAGATGCCACTAGATTCACGCCATGAGCAGTGTCCAGATAGCTTACCCCACAGATAGCTCACAGATAGCTTTGCCAACTCTAGCTCCATGAGGAGGTCGCTTAGTACTTGAAGCTTGCAATGTTCTTTGTTACCAATTTTTGGAAGGTTTTGCTGTCTTTTGAATAGAGTGTTTTTGTTTTTGCTACTCAAGTACTGAAAGTAAAAGTACAAGTACTGTGTTATGTAGTTATTAAAGAAAGAAGTCAAAAGTTTGAACATCATATTCTTTTTTTATTATTTCAAATGCAGCTTTTATTTATCCATACATTACCTTTTATTTTCGTATGCGCTGATAATACACATGTTTTGAGCTTCATGAAACCTTCCATCTACTGTTCTGGCAGTGGTAATTTTTACAATTGTAACGAGTAACTATGCAGCACAAAAAAAAAATATCGGAGTAGAAGTATTGAAATCATTGAAAAAATGTAGTGAAGTAAAAGTGGAAGTAGGAGAAAAAAATTCTACTCTAGGAAAGTACAGATACCGCCTTTCGGTACTTAAGTACAGTAGTGAAGTAGTTCTACTTAGTTACTATACATCTCTGGATCTCTTTGTTGGTTTAGTTCATCTATCTTAGTCAGTTCTGCTAAAAAGCCCTATATATTAGAATCCTTTAAGAAAGCTTTGTATTTAGCAGACGGCCACTGGTAGCGTTCATAGGCAATCTGTAGAGTTTCATAATACACCTGGTTGATTAAAGTGTGGCAAGACTGATATGCAGTATGTAGTTTTGTCCCACAGATCTGACAGATTGCCCAGAGAACTCTTCTATAGTGGTTTTGTAGTTTTTCTCTAAGTTTCTGTGTTGGTATTATTGTGCATTTAGGTCTTTTGGTTTGTTCTGTGATATATTTAGAATCTGCTTCCTGTGCATCTGTGTGGTCAGAGGCATGATGTATCTGTGTTGATTCAGCGATATAGTGCTAAGAGCCTTGTGCAGACATTTTTTAAAGCGTTGCAAAAAATGATTACTGTCTCTTTAAGAAGAACAGCAGCCTAGACAGATGGGATAATGCAGTCCAATGCAGAGAAACCATATTCAACATTCACAGATAACTTGCCGTAAGCTTGTGCAACCATGTGCTTTCACAAGATGACGGATGGCACTGAGCATTAGACATACACCTTTACAGAGCAGGTTGTAGGAATTCTGGCGCATGTTTTGACTATTCTGACTCCAACTGTGGTGATAGTGACTTATTCCTTGCTGAGAACTATGCCTGGCCTGTATAAGTAGATAAAATCACTGCGGACAGCCCTTATCAGATAGCTGAACTCACCAAAATGTATTTTTCCATCCATGTAGGTGTTATTGCAAGCAGTAGGTGTAGCAGATGATTGAAAGACGATATTTTGGAGGTCAAAACATGCTAATGTGTTCCCGGATGCAAGCAGATTGCATGAGGCCTATACAGAAATAGCCATCTTCATCCCCAAAAGTACATCACAAAATGGGAGGGGTAGAGAATATACAGAAGGGAAAGGCAGGTGCAACAACCAAAATAACAACAAAATGGCAGTATAATAACCAATTATATAGACATTACCATAACTATGCATTACTTTATATCTTACATATAATTGTAAAAGCACAGGTCTTGTTGCCTCCTCTCTCTCCTTCCTTCACAATCCAATCACTAGTTTGCTGCCTTCTCTTCATCCTCTGCTTTTTACAATGCGATGATCAAAACTGGACCCCCATATAGAAGATGTAGTTAAGCTGGGCTGATATTTGCAGTCCTACCTGGATTTAGTGAACTAGTAAAGTGAGTATGGTCTCCTCACCCATCTAAAGTTTACAAAAGTGGCCTGGTTCAGTAAAAATAAATATTTGGAGGGAGGGAACCAATTGGGCCTAGGGAAGTAAAGCATAAAAATCTGTTAAGCCCATGATACCATATGTGTGTACGTCTACTATGTATTAAAGCAATTTTGCTTTACTAGTAAAAAGTTCCATTTATAGCAGCTATCTGCCTTTCCTACGCATGTTGTCTTTCTATACTGAGAACACTCTGTTATTGAAGTAGTGCGATCTATTACAACATTACATTACAACTTGTTTTAAAAATAACACACAACTTAACTCATTTTGTCATGAAATGTTTCCTAAATGATTCATACTACACAAAGCTATAGAGTGTGCATTGCACAAGTTATAAATGCCATAACTGAATATAAGCTGCAGTGCTTGGCATGGGACTGCCTTTAGTAACATGGTACCCACCATGTGGGTGAAAAAGCTAATTTTGCACACTTCCAGTGATGTTGACACAAGTACAGTACAAACCTTTAATATGGAAATCCTCTCAGAGCTCTCATTCCACATTACAATTTTTTCATTTTGCCATTATATACAGGTTGTATTTTATCGTTGACTTATATTGAATAGGTAAATGATAAAATATTTCCATTTAACTGATCATTAGGGTGATCACAAAGAGGGCAATGTAACAAATGGGCATGCAATGATGCAAAATTTTCTGGTGTCCAGCGGGTGGTGCTATGAGAGGGAGAGGAACACAGTTTGCCCCACATGGATTGGGGACCCTTTCAATTTCCTTGCTGCACCTCTTCTTCATTTGTATTCTAAACTGCTTTAAGACTATGGATGCTGAACTTCTTTTCATCCCACTCCAAAAACATGCTGGATCAGCTGGCTTCTGTCTAAATTTGATATACCGTATTTCTCCGAAAATATAAGACCTACCTTGAAAATAAGCCCTAGTTTAACCACATCAGCCCTGAAAGGATTTGCCCCCTTAATGACCAGGCTCTATTTTGCGATTCGGCACTGTATTATTTTAACAGACAATTGCGCGGTCGTGCGACGCTGTACCCAAACGTTATTGTTGTGTTTTTTTTTTTGTAATGGCGGCGATCTGTGATGTTTAGCGGGAGTACGACATTGCGACGGACAGATCAGAACCCTAACTGACATTTTTGACACTTTTGGGGGTACCAGTGACATTACTACAGTAATCAGTGCTAAAAATATGCACTGTTACTGTAATAATGCCATTGGCAGGGAAGGGGTTAACCCTGGGGGTGATCAAAGGGCTTAATGTATGCCTGTATGCTTACTAACTGTGTAGGGGGGGTTCTGTGACAGGTACAGACAGATCGCAGTTTCAGCTTAGCTGAAACTTCTGATCTGTCCCTGCCTGTCTCACAGAAGATCCGCCTGCTTTGTTTACATAAGCAGGCGGGTCTTCTCTCCGTTTACCTGACGATCACAGGAGGAAGACAGCAATCGCTGCCTTGCCTCCGGCTGTATCGAAACCCCTTCCCCTCCAGTCATGTAGTACTACGTGACTGGACCCAGGGGAGCCGCACTGCCGCATATTATTGTGGGCAGTCAGCAAGCAGTTAAAGTGTTTGTAAAATCCTAGAATCCCCTCTATTACTGTTTTATATAATGTCCAATGTGTGTGTGTTTTTGTATTATAATTGTGTCAAAGCTCAGCTGACCTCCCACTGCTCTCCTCCTCCTTCTCCCAGCTGTCAGCGGGGATCTCAGCCCCTCCTCTCTGCAGTGCTCAGAGCGTAGAAGAGCTCCGCCGGGTCACGGAAGCGCCGAACAGTGCTGTAAAGAAAGGTATTTGGCACAATTATAATAAAGGAACACACACATTGGACATGATATAATAATAACAGAGTGGATTCTAGGATTTTACAAACACTTTTTTACTCTGTTCACACAGGGGATTCCTGACAGGCAGGGAGGGAAAAGGGGGAGAGAAGACAGCACATTACATGTTAAGACCTACCCCGAAAATAAGCCCTATTGTATCATTTGGCACCAAAATTAATATAAGACCCGGTCTTATTTTCGGGGAAACACGGTAGTATGTAAGCTCTAATGAGCAGGGCCCTCTGATTCCTACTGTATTAAAGTTTATTGTACTTGTACTGTCAACCCTCAAGTTGTAAAGCGCTGTGTAAACTGACGGCGCTATATAAATCCTATATAATAATAGTATATGTGTGTATATGTATGCATCAGGGATGTTAACTGTCAGTACATTTATGAACAGTTTGTAAAATCCTCAATTTTTGCATCTGTCTGTGAATGCTCATTACGGATATGCAGGCTTACGGATTTTACACAATGTTTGTAAATTTAATGACAGTTGGCAACCCTGGTGTGACTGAACCGCCCCACAATGTGCTTGTGTGCTTCCGTCAGTATACTGCTTCCTTCAGTCTTGAACATCGTTATCAGATATTCCAGCCGCAACATACAAAACTAGCCGAGCATCTCTTGTATAAGATCTGGAACCGTTTATTGAACAAACTCATACAGATTATATACCCCACAGGAGGACATCCTTCTCCTGATCATATTACCCTAACAATACAAACTGGAACCAGAAACATAATTACCTGAGCAAATTAGCAAGCCATCTGGACAGAAACAATAGGTGAATGGGATTTCACACCTAGACAATGCTTTGATTAATCAGGATCTCACTACAGGGCAGACTTTCTGGCATCAAGCTCATAAAGTTATTATAAGTGTAAACACATCCCCCCACAGTAGACAATTAACAATGGTACAGACATGCTTAGCAGAAAACACATCAATACATAGACAATAGCAGGAGACCACCAGTAACAGAATGTCAATCTCCTACATTGAAGAACATAGAACAGAGGCCAATGTGACCAGCTCTTTCAATGAACATGTATAGTTCAAAATCAAGCAAACCAGGAATAGTATTCATATATTTCTAGAGGGATTTTGTTGATAAATATTACTGTCCCATTTTGAAGAAATCCAAACCACATTCTCAGTGTCCATTAAGTAGTTATCCATCATTTTTTCTTGGTCACCCTGTGCCCCTAATAGACACAGTGTGACTTACACGTAAGAGGGGCCTGGGGAGCTGATTTCCCAACCTCTCTAAGGTAAGTTGGGTTCCACGGCCCTCCCAACCAAAGTGACTCCCGTCACACCTGGTATGCATGTAATGGCCTTGTACTTCAGGAGCACACACCTTATCCACTGCCTGTTGCCTGCATGATGCCTCAGAGTAACTTCATGCAAGCAAAAATGTAGTACATCCACACACAGCTCTTAGTATTACATGATTTTCACTTTATTGCAAAAGCATGGCCGACGTACAAAATAGTCAAGCTCCTATTTTAAATAGCAACAATTTAGACCTCAAAGACTATGCTCCGGTGGGCGGGCGAAATGCATCAGAGGGGCATGTCTTACGTGGAGTTCCGAACTGAGGTCATTCACATTCCTCTCCACCCGTTGAGCTAGTGGTATGCCGTGCTTCTCATCCCTTCAACATTTCAGACCAGGTCTACCTCTTTGTCAGGCTAGGAGCAAACTGTGCACAATCAGCAAATGTGTCCTCCGTAGCAAGAAAGTTTCTTCCTACATTACTGCTGTAACAAGTTGACTGTTGTCTAGAATTATACAGCTTCAATCACAATGTTCCAAACGTTTGGGGAGGTTTGTTTGCTATATAAATGGGCTCATCTGACCCAACATATTTTCACAGCATATGGAGTGATGCCTCATTGTGATGTCTGCTATTAAATGCCCTTTCTGGAGTGTGCTTCCATGACTTAATTTTTAAAGAACACTGTACATCTAATTTATTTGTCAGATTGGTTGTATATAGATATTAATGAAGGGATGGAGGCACATCACTGGGTGCACCAGGCCACATTCTATCTTTTTGCATTTAAAGATTTCAGACGTGTTTATATGGATATCATGCAGGTGGTTTATCCATAGCTCCCAACTGTCCCTGACTTGGAATAAAGTCCCTCTTTCCTCCATTTGTCTCATTTTGGTCTGATCTATATACAGTAGTTGTATATAAAAAATACTTTTTAGCTTTCAAAATGTGTTTCCCAGTGCAAAACCTTCCATCCAATTTCTAATTTGCTACATGTGTACATTTGTACAAAGCCAGTATAAAGGAATAGTAGTGGTAAAAAAAAACACTTACTGGTTTTACCAAATAATTTTTTTGTCTATTAATCCTTTTAAGGGGTGGCGTGTGTGTGTGTGTGTGTGTGTGTGGGGGGGGGGGGGGGGTATCCTATGCCTACATACTTTTTCTAATAGTTGTCCCTCATTCTCATCTCAAAACATTGGGAGGTATGGGTTTATCCCTTCTAGGTTTATGTTGCAAGATCCAAAAGCCAAGTGTGCCAGTTGCTGGAATCTTTTTGGATGAATGCCTGCTTGACTTATTGTTGATGTCCAGCTCATTTCCACTCCGTAATTCAATTACATGCAGTATTTAGTTGTCCAGCATTCACTAGGCCTATAGTCCATTAAGGATTGTCCTCTGGCTCATATTTCAGCAGAAACAATATACTGCCCTATTGTAATCGTAAAATGCTGTTCCTTGGGATTTTCTTTATTTTATTTCAGGTACTTATATAGCGCCATCAATTTACACAGCGCTTTACATAGGCATTGTACATTCACATCAGTCCCTACCCTTAAGGAGCTTACAATCTAAGGTCCCTAACTCACATTCATACATACACATAATAGTAGACAGGAGCAAATTAACCTACCAGTATGTCTTTGGAGTGTGGAAGGAAACCGAAGGAAACCCACGCAGGCACAGGGAGAACATGCAAACTCCAGGCAGGTAGTGTCGTGGTTGAGATTCAAACCAGCGACCCTTTTGCTGCTAGGTGAAAGTGCTAACCACTACACCACTGTGCGATTTTACCTAAAGAATAACTTATGAGTAGTCAAATTAATATTGTTTTATACATTGAGGGAGATTATAGTACTCTGATTAAAATAATGTAGTTTTTTTTTTTTTTTTTTTTTTGCGCAATTCCTTGATTTTTTATTCTTACTGAGTTTGCTGTTCTACTCATCAGTTTCTACCAGGGGTTAAAATTGTTTTAATTGTTTTAAATTGTGAGTTATGGTTTTGGGGTACAATCATAGGAATAAAGATAGTTTTTGCACATTATTGAATGTTCTGGTTTTGTGTTTATTAGGTATCGTGGGACTTTTGATGTTCTTCACATAGTGTTACTTCCAATATTGGAGTCAGGATGGTCCCCTGTCTTTAGTTGTTGGAGTTATAGCCTCTAATAGATGTGTTAAACAAAAAAACAAACTACCAGATGACAAAATTACATCTTTTGCACACATTTTATATATTTAAAAAATATTTTTTTTTATATATGATCTTAAAACCAACAATGCAACTCTCTCTGTTAAGGGGCCATACTGTACCAAACAGATATTACAAAAAGTTTAGAAAAAAATCCCCATATTTTTACAAAAATCACCCCAATGGAAAAGTTCAAAGCAAAAAACTCTTTCCACTGTTGCTGCAGATAGTCCCTTAATAATATAAAAAAAATACATTTAAATATAAATAAATGCAGATGGAGAATTCTAGTATACATGATAATTCATACCCCCATTTGAGCCAATGTAAGTGAAAACTATCCAAAAAGCTGCCTCTTTTGGTAATAATTTTCATTTTCATTTTCATTTTAACCGCAGAATCGAAAAACAACCATTTGGAACTCCAATTCAGAAAATGCATGCCCTTCCTAAACAAAATTAAATTCAATTGCCTGCTCTAACTAACTCCTATAAATGGCAGATTATGTGCAGAAATTCTATCCTCTCTGGGTTGTCTGCCCTATAAACAATGAATCGCATGTACGTTGGTTAAAATAGACCACATAGTCTGCACTCCACATAAAATTATTTTGAATGTTTGTTTTAAGAGATGCCTGTCTGAGAATGATAGACCTTATCCCCGTTTAATAATATTTCTACAGTGCACAAACTTAAGACGAGGAAAAAGTGCTCTCCCCTCTCATATAATAATCTCTGATTATTCACTTTACCTAAACCAACATCAGCTTTTACTAATCTGTTCTTTATGGAGGGCACTCATTTGTGAGAGATTAACAAGTTTGGACAGAATTAAGGAACATAAAGTAGATTATCCTGTTTAAATCTTCCACTTTCTGTACAATGCACGTGTTTTGTTTTGTTTTTTGGGGGGGGGCAGAGATTGAACTGTGCCACAAATAGGATGGGTGTCCCCCCCCCACCCCCCATCTCCCCCTCATTTCTTCCTCTTACTCCCTCTATTTTCCCACAGCTCCAGAGTGTCCAAATCCAAAAGCTTTGGCAGACAACCCAGGGATAAGAATCTATCTATTTTTGATTGATAGCCTTGCCTGCTTCCTTTTTGGATCCGATTGACCTTTACCGATTGTTCCTTAGAGGTGTGTGTGTTTTTTTTTTTTTTCTGTATGGAAGCTTTGAAATCTAAGAATCAAATTTCTGTCTGTTGATATAATAAAGAGATCATTCTCAACCTTGTCCCACTGTAAGTCATCATATCTAAAAACAGAGTCTGTCCTTGAGTTGAATGTGCCATCAGCCTGATGATGTAATGTTTAGCACGAGGAGAATCAACAATGTCTAATACAGTCGAATGAGTCCCTGTCCAAAGCAAAAGTTTGTCTATATAGCGTACCTAGAAAAGAGCAAATATTCAAAACCATTCACTTATGTAAATAAACACCTTTTTTGGTTTCAACTATTTTGGAGCTAGAAAAATATAGGAGTAAGAGGAAGATACGGGAGGGCATGTTTCATTTTTTTACACAGTTCAATTCTCTGTTTCAAAAATACCAAGAATTGTACAGAATGGGTAGGAAGATCTTGCATGACAATCTCCTCTAAATTCTTGCTCTATCAGAAACTATTCATTTCTTACAAATGAACACCCTCTAAAGGAAAGGTTCGTGAAAGCCAACACGGTTCAGGTAAAGTGAATAAGCAAGGATTTTTTTTATGTGAGAGGAGAAATACCTGACTGTCTTTGGAATAGAAAAAGAGTGCAATAAAGTTTGTTAAAGAGTATCTCCAGGCTCCTTCAGAAAAAAATTAAAAGTCAGCAGCTACAAATACTGTAGCTGCTGATTTTTAATATAAGGACACTTACCTGTCCAGGGATCCAGCAATGTCCTAAACCGAGCTGATTCTTCATTCAGTTTCAGGTGCAGGCGCTGGCCTCTCTAGTAAAGGAAACAGGCCTTGCGGCTTCACAGCCTGTTTCCTACTGAGTTGCGCTGCATCTTGCGAATGGTCCCATAGTCATCTGGGACCTGTAATGTGTCCCAGAAGGCTGCAGAGGAAGAAGGGGGGGGGGGGCTGAACTTCCAGCTCAGATCACTGCGACGATCTGAGCTGGAATTGAGAGTGGGTACCTGTCAAAACCAGGTACCTGCTACCCCCTCCAAAAGTGCCAGGAAGGAAGGGTGCAAACTAGTGGAACTTCCCCTTTTGTGAATTATATACAGTTTAATGGATGGAGATTTTTCTTTTTTTTCTCTGATCAAATGTAACCGTTTCACATTTACTGGACTGACAGGAAAAAAGTACAAATGATGCAAGATTCCGCTCCTCCAAAGAACTCTATGAACCTCACCACTCTCACATTGCAAGGGACCAGCAAGGTTCCAGCTATCAAGCCACAGGAAAGGGAAGCATAGTGTAAAGCCCGTATATACGAGAAGAAATTCGGCCGGGCAATTTCGTCTGACGACCGATCTGCCGATTCTCGGCTTGTTAGTATGGTGCTTCCGACAACCGACTCCGACTTTTCGGCCGAAAAAATCCTGGTGTGCAGGCTATATAATTTTTGTCCTCCGTCAAAACACGTCCGATTTTCGTCTCATTAGTACAGATTTAGATGGGGAAAAATCTTATGAGCAAGACTAGGCATGCTCAGAGAGTAAGAACACTTAGAAAGCAATCCAACACATGACATCACTTCTGAAGTAGAATTCTGTCGTACGGGAAAATTCGTGTGCAGTCTAGAGCACATTCCAACCAACAGACACCACCAACAGACACCACTCTGGACAAAAGACGGACGACCGGTCGGCAGAAATTCGTTGCGTGGGTACGAGGCTTAAGAAAAAAAACGATATTTACAACTCAAAGATGGCAGCATTAAAGGCCAGCAAACTGAGTCGTGTTCACCAATTTCAAATTGGTCTGATTTTTAGATTTTGGTCATTTACTAGTAGAATATTGTTCAAAAGATTTTTGTTTTGGAACATTTGTTCGATTTTCTAATAGTTTATCTTGTACCTATAATAAGGCTTACCTGTAGGTACAGTAAATACCTCCAAAACATGCACCATTTATGAAAAATATACATGTGTAGTAGCTGGTGACAACACCGTCACATGCGCACTGTGTCCTCCATAGCGTCCATTGAGAGAGCTCATTGTGGCTCGGCCATTCACATGGCCTGAGCCCGTGAACCCGGAAGGAAAACTGAGTAAATATGGATTCCCTGTAGCCACATACTAGCACATGTGATATGAGCCTGCGGGGGGGACCAGTTTGTTTGTAACTCCACTTTCTTGAGAAAAAACATTCCCTTTGGGTGATCTATGTACATTACAGGGATTTTAACAAACTTAGTTGCAGATTCACATGCGCACTGTGTCCTCCATAGCGTCCATTGAGAGAGCTCATTGTGGCTCGGCCATTCACATGGCCTGAGCCCGTGAACCCGGAAGGAAAACTGAGTAAATATGGATTCCCTGTAGCCGCATACTAGCACATGTGATATGAGCCTGCGGGGGGGACCAGTTTGTTTGTAACTCCACTTTCTTGAGAAAAAACATTCCCTTTGGGTGATCTATGTACATTACAGGGATTTTAACAAACTTAGTTGCAGATTCCTGCCTTATGTTATTCTGAAGAAATCATTGTTTGTTCCTCTGTGCCTCTTTGCTGAGTGTGTCTAATGGGAGTGGTTTCATAATTATCTATCAGCTGTGGCAGCTGCAGGGCTCTAATAAGGAAAGCTGCTGGGCCTGCATCCCTTTTAGACGTTTTCCTATTGGGAGTATCTCACCAAAAATGACATTTTTGTTGCAGGGGATGCCAGAAATCTGACTTGTATCTTATGGGCTATACACACTATACAATTGTCTTTAGATTTTTTCCTTTAAGTTTACCAAAACCATATACTACGAGGTCAAACCTAAACACTTTCAATTTGTATACAATCTGGCAGGCCCTTGCTTTACATAGTATATGTAGATCTAAAGGAAATCTAACAACAAAAGTTGTATAGTGTGTATCCAGCTTTAGGCAAACTTCTGGGAAAATTTGTGTGCCAATCACACAAGCAGGAAATTATGTTTATGGGGTGTGGTCAGTACACATTCTGTGTACAGAACAGCTCCAGGTAGCCATATTGCATTGCATTTTCAGAACATTACAACAGCTGCAGATTGAATAGGAAAGGTAATTGTTAATACCATTCGAATACAATATGATTTGTGTTGCAATTGTATACGCTGTATTGTTTCTGTTTTCAGATTTTTTTTTATACTCCCCCCCCCCCCCCCCCCAACAAAAGTGGAGTTAACCTTTTAAAGTGGTTTACTACTACTACTAAACAATAATTTGTTTAATAATAAAAGTAAAATCTTCTAGCAGTATTTCTATACCTAAAGGTGTGCCCTGTGGTCCCAATTTACATAATTTATGACCTTATATTATTTGCCATGAATATGCTAGCAGATACAGTATCTGATAAAGTGAGTACACCCCTCACATTTTTGTAAATATTTTATTCTATCTTTTCATGTGACAACACTGAAGAAATTACACTTCAGTGTAACAATATAAAGTAGTGAGTGTACAGATTGTATAACAGTGTAAATTTGCTGTCCCCTCAAAATAACTCAACACACAGCCATTAATGTCTAGACCGCTGGCAACAAAAGTGAGTACACCCCTAAGTAGAAATGTCCAAATTGGGCCTAGTGTCAATATTTTGTGTGGCCACCATTATTTTCCAGCACTGCCTTAACCCTCTTGGGCATGGAGTTCACCAGAGCTTCACAGGTTACCACTGGAGTCCTCTTCCACTCCTCCACTCCTCCATGATGACATCACAGAGCTGATGGATGTTAGAGACCTTGCGCTCCTCCACCTTCCGTTTGAGGATGCCCCACAGATGCTCAATAGAGTTTAGGTCTGGGGACCTACGGGGGGAGGGAAAATGGCTAATTGGGCCAAATTCTCTTGTCCCCTCCCATTTCTGAGGGCTGCATGCTGGGATAAGGGTCTGGTATGAATTTTGGGGGGAGCTCATGTTTTTTTCTGATTAGATATTTATTTATTTTACTTGTTTATTTATTTTTTATTGCCGGCAATTCTCTCCTTTTACATTCAGCTGTTGACTCATTGGCCGTTAAGGACACGGCAGCCAGCTTCCTGACCCGCTCCTTAACAACCAGCTATTCACAGTTTGTGAAAAAAAAAAAAAAGCAAAACTACATGCAAAAATTAACCCAAAAACGCGGGTTTAAAAATGCAAAACGCACTGGAAAAATGCATCAACCGCAGCCACGTGGATGTCAACCTAGGTTTAGAGATTTTTAAAATGTTTCTATTTATTTTTCATTTTACTAGTTTGTATTCACAACTGTTTCTAAAGTCTTCTACGTCTCCTAAATTTTGTACCTTTTTAAATTGGACATGGATGATCCCAAGGTTTCAGTACATGGGTGTTTCAAAATACTCCTATGTACATTGTATCTTTTTGCCAGGAACATGACAGACAAACACAGCGGAAAAAAATGCAAATTTTGGCATAATTGCACAAGTTTATGCACGTTTACTGGTGTATGGCATTTGGAAGTGTATTCCTGCTCACTCATTCTCTTCTGTCCCTGATGACGTGGTTTGTCAGGAAATGCGTTGGGTGGAGCTAGCTTGTGACATCACTGCACATGCCGCCGGACGGCGTTGGCTGTTACATGCTGTTTTTACATTGGATGTTTGTGAGTACATTTTTAACTTAATAAATCCTGCTAGTTTGAGATTTTGGGCCATGGTCTGTTGGTTTGTTCTTTCTGAGTGTTGCTGCAAGGACATCCCTGGTGGGGTCAGGTGAGTTTGGGAGTGCTGAGGAAAACGACTGAGAGTTATCTGTTGCTGTGGAGTCCATGAGGGGTGTTAATGCTGTGTTAACCTTTTTATAATCTGGAGGTTAACTATTTGGTAAGCAGCTGAGTTTGAAGGTGGTGGTTCAAAGTGGTGGAAGACAGTGAAGATTCACAGTACTGTATAATATACAAGATGTATTATGGACTCGGGATCATCATGAATTAATTTGTGTTGCACATGAGCACTTTATTGATTGGTTACATATACACACTGGCACTTTGTTTAAAGCGTAACTCCACGTTTGTTGAGAAAAAAAATCCCCTCTGGGTGATCTATGTACATTGCAAGGATTTAATAAACTTTGTTTAGATTCCTACCTTTTTGTTATTATGGAGAAATCGCTGTGTGTTTCTCAGTCCTCGTGTGGGAAAGTGAGTCTAATGTAAGTGGTTTCATAATTCTCAACCAGCTGTGCATCTGCAGGGCACTGAGGAAAGCTGCTGGGCCTGCATCCCTTTAGACGTGTTCCTATTTCGGGTATCTCACCAAAAATGACATTGTTGTTGCAAAGGATGCCTGAAATCTGACTTTTATCTTAGTGCAGACTTCTGGGTAAATAAGTGAGCCAATCACACGAGCAGGAAATTAAGTTTTCTGGGGTGCATTCTGCACACAGAATATGTACAGAACAACTCCCAGTTGCCATATTGCATTGCGTTTTCAGAAAATGACAGCCGCTGCAGATTGAAAAGGAAAGGTAATTGTTAATAACATTCAATTACAATATGATTTGTGTCGCAATTGTATATGCTACATTGATTTTTCTTTTCTTTTTTTTCCCCATGAAAGTGGAGTTACCCTTTAAGTAGATGTATATGAATTTATTAATGCACAATATAATTATATATTGATATTTGGGATATCAGCAGTCTCGGGGCGGCCTGGAGGAGAAAGGGGGTGACGTCACTGGTTGCTAGACTCTAAGCGGCTCTAGCCTAGCAACCAGTGCAGTGTGTGGGCTCTGGCTGCCTCCCCGCAGAGAGAGCGCCGCCGCGGCCACAGGCAGGGACAGAGGCAGAGAGCCAGAGCGGATGATACACATGGTCACAGTAAGGCGGTTCGGCGAACTTCCAAATGTTTAGTAACCGGTTCTGTGGAACCGGTGCGAACCGGCTGAATCCCACCACTGACCTGGCTTGTTTCACGTCCTTTCTTTCTGTTGCTGTATGCTACTTTTACAGATACAGATTTTGTAACGATAAATAGACATCAATAAAAACTATTTGCTTCATTAAACAATGTTTGCAGTACCCGGGTCTTATGCCAGGCACTGGAGAACAATCTTTCTAGAAAGGTCTACTAGCATGATAATATCACCTGCTGACATGGCTCCTTACTAAAACTTTCTATGGGAAGGTTTGAGAGTTTTTATGGGTTAGGGAAGTATATAATGTACATTTTGTACAATTGTATTTCTTCTGTTAGCCAAAACTCTATATTTTATTATCTGAGCTGTGTAGCATTTACATTATGTTGAGTTTCCTTTTTGGCTTTTGATACTATCCAGATTTTAAAGACATACATCACTTTTGGTGGGTCAGCAGTAATTCATTCTGTTTGGTGTGCAATTCAATATTAGGAAACTTAGGAATGTGTCTATTCCGAGCTTAAACTTGCCATACACCAAAAGATTTCTATAGAAATCAAAATGAAAAGCCATAGATTCTCCCATCCCTGCTAAGCAGCCATTAATGTTTCGCTGCAGCTTTTGTATTTAGACAGCTGACACCCATAGTTTTCAGAATACCCAAACAATTACTGCATTTGATTAGCTGCAGTCACTGTTTGGCTGACTTTTCTCCATCAAAGTCCTTTGAGTCAGCTGGTATCAACAGAACCCCCAAAGGCTTACGTTTAATTTGATATACAGGAGCTGGGCAAAATTGGAGCCATGTATGGCCAGCTTAAAATTGTTTAATTCCCAATATATAACAAAAGTTCTTTAACAAGGGTGTTTCAAAAATTACTTTGTATAAATAGGGGGGGGGGGGGAGCGGGGACCGTAGTCCTCAAAATAAAGGCAAAATACAAGATATTGTAAATTTAAAGTGTACCTGGAAGTGCGGAAAATCTGTAACAGACAGACAATAACAAACGCTGACAAAAAGAATATCATTGTTCGAATTCACTTTAATTAAAATTTAAGCATTTTTACTTTTGTCTTTTTACTTTACTTTCTGTCTGATGAAAACGTTGTCCTTGAGACATGTAGTAAGTAGAAATCTAGCAGAGCCCCATACAGCAATAAAACTTGACAGGGTTCTAATCCTCTCCACTCTATCCAAAACTGAAAAAAAGCAGTTTGGCCTATAGATAAAATATACACAAAACTGTCATCACAAGCATATCGAAAATCCAATCAGAGGGTGTCTTGGCACCTTCATGACCTGGATAACCAAATACCTATACAGCACTGCACAACACAATTTTCATACATTTTCAATAATAAATGAAGTCTGAGGTAGTACACTAGGCTGGCTCATCCATTTGCTGTTTATACCTGCCCAGAATAGAAGATTTCCACTATCTGAAGAAGGTTGCAAAGTTGTGAGTGGACCCTCAGCTCCATACAGCTCTGAGTTAATGAGCCACTTCCAGTCAGCATCCAATGCTTTGTTTTTATAGCACTTAAGTGCGCTTGTTGTGTTCGGTGTAAACTTTAAATTAAGATTTAGACAGTTAGGGGAAGGCCTTGCAGAACCCAGAGCAGGTGAAGGGAGAAACGCCAATTGCTGACTATGCTATGATTTTCATATTATTATCAGCCATACTATCCTTTAAGGGCTCATTCACATGGATGTTCATCCTAGGGTTGCTACCTTTTTTCAAGCCAAAGCTGAACACTTTAACAGCCTGGGACCCCTTTGGGTGCCCCAAGGAGAGTAGCAATGCGGTGCGCATAGTGTGCCGCAGTGAACAGTGGGTGTAGCCAAATTGCTCTTGCTGACATCACCCTGCCCCCCCCCCATTGATGCCGAACCTGCCCCCCGGACAGCTGCACGCAGCCCCCGGATGGCAATAAATTTGTGTTGTAATGAAAAGTAATCTATGCGCTACCAAAAGAGAAAATAAGTGTCGGAAGGATACTGTGCAAGCTTTTTTTACAATATTGTTTACAATGATGTATGGTTCACCGTTTTAAAGGGGTTTCAGTGCTGGTTGTTCTTTTAGACTAATAAATTTGTGTGTGACTATCTTGATTACTTGAGGAGCCATAGCCTGGTCTGAATAATGTGTCCGGGTTTCGGTCCACCTGAAACCCGGACAAATGATTCAAAACCCGGACTGTCTAGGTGAATTCCGAACAGGTGGCAACCCTAGTTCATCCCCATGCAGTGTCCAGAGCCATGTGTGTACTATCTTTATTACCACTGACCTGTATGTAGGCAGCCCATATAAAGTAAACTGGTATACATGAGCTGTATGGATAGCTAAGTTTGACAAGTAGGCAGAGCCTGGGCATCCAGGTCTGTGAGTAACTGTCAAACTCTGCTGTGCTGGTGGGTCTGTACAGCCGATGTCTAGACATTTACTATATAGATATAGATATAGATATAGATATATAATGGGCTGCTGGAAGACAACTCAGAAGTAGTAAAAAAGTAAAAGAAACAACTGTTCATGCCGCACGGGGCTGAGCACCCCCATCTGAAACATACATATGTAGGACGGAGTAATTAGTTACCCCTTTAACCGCTTGCCGACAGCTGCAAGTAGATTTACTGCGGCGGTCAGCCCCTCACAGGCAAAGTGACGTATATTTACGTCACTAGCCTGTGAGGCTCTAGGGAGCGAGCGCTCGCCGGCGGCGGCGCGCTCCCGCTCCCGCGCGGTCACGGACCCCCCCCCCCCGCGCGTGTGACCGGCGGACCCGATGTCCGCCGCTCACTCTGCGATCGTCGGGGGAGAGGGAGAAAGGCAGGCAGCTTGTGTAAAAAAGCTGCCTGTCATTCTCCCCTGTGTAGAAACACAGATCATACGGTTCTACTATGTAGGACCGTTGATCAGTGTAACTACAGCTCAAGCCACAGCCAATCACAGTTAGAATCACGCCCCTAGGGACACACACAGCCCCTCCCTCTCAAATAAAGTTAACCCCTTCACTGCCAGTGTATTTTTACAGTAACAGTGCATATATATAGCACTGATTACTGTAGAAATGTCACTGGTAACCCCAAAAGTGTCAAAAATGTCAGTCAAGGGTCCGATCTGTCTGCCCCAATGTCGCAGTACCGCAAAAAAAATCGCAGATCGCCGCCATTACGCGTTAAAAAAAAACAACAAAAATGACAAAAATCTTTCCCTTTGTTAGTAAACGCGATAACTTTTGTGCAAACCAATCGAAATACGCTTTTTGCATTTTTTTTTACCAAACATATGTAGCATAAAACAAATTGGCCGAAAATGTTAAAAAATTTTGATTTTTACTTTTTTTGGGGGGGGAATTTCATATAAAAAAAATGTGAAAAATATTGTTATTTTTGCAAAATTGACGCTCTTTTTTGTTTATAGTGCGTGATCAAAAAATCGCACAGGTGATCAAATACCACCAAAAGAAAGCTCTATTTGTGGGAAAAAAAGGACGTCAAATTTGTTAAGGTACAGCATCGCACGACCGCGCAATTGTCCGTTAAAATCACGCAGTGCCGAATCGCAAAATACCCCCTGGTCAGGAAGGGGGTAAAATCTTCCGGGGCTTAAGTGGTTAAGGAAAGTTTCTACTTTTAAATTCTTCCAGGAAGTGAGGTGACTTCACATCTTTCCTGGCAAGATCCTATTTAAAATGTGGGTGTAGACTAGTTTGGGGCAGACTCTATCGGCTGATGGGGGATAGAGTGCCTATCAGAGAGAGATGGGATATAGACCTGAATCTTTTCTTGCAAGCCCAGGTTGGGCACCCCGCTATTGCAGTCTGAAGGTACACTGAGATACTGAAGGTACTGAGCCTATGGCTGCTTGAAGTGTATGAAGTGGATCCCTGGAACTTTTGAGGATGCAAAGTGGGATAGCACCCTTGTTAAAGGTTTCTAAACCCTCATTTTTACATTTTTTTTTTTTTTTTTTAACAAAAATAACAAACATGCCAGCTCTTGAGTCACTGGATTTGATTAACAGCAGTGGGAGCCAATGGCTCTTGCTGCAATCAATCTGTCCATTGAGGAGAGAGACAGTAGCTGGAGCCTCTGCGCTTGTGCACATCGCTGGATTAGATCGGGCTCAGGTAAGAAAAAAGGGTGGGGTCTGGGGGGAGCTGCAGCACAGAAGGTTTTTCACCTTAATGCATTAAGGTGAAAACCCCTGAGGCTTTACAACCACTTTAAAGCTACTGCCAGGCTAGTGCATTGAAGCAACACACATTGGGAGGTAGGGTCTAGGTGGAACAACTCTGTGCAAATCCTGGTTAGGTAGGGGATAGTAAGGGATAGGGAAGTAGGAGTTCTATCCTGCATAGCGCTTCTCTTTGAAAGGGCCATTTGGAATGTGCCCAAGCTCTTCCAAATAGTACAGGCTCTGCCAATCACATAAACTCAGTCCCACACAAACTGACAATTCAGGCTCAGTGTAGAAGATGTATTTTAGGGTTCATTGCTGAAGAACTTTAACAGGGAAGGGGTTTAATGCCTCAATAAACTCCAAAAGAATCAGTAGCATCAATAGGAGGAAAAATTTCTCCCTAATCCTCCAATAACAGCTTTCTGGTTAGTTCCTTTCTGGCACTTCCAACACGAACAGTCACCAGCAGAGTCTTTACTCAGTGTCCCACGAGCTGTCTACCACCCAGCATCCACAGGTAGATCCTTAGTGGGGAGATAACAAGAACCTTCTCCACCTGAGAAGACCAACACAATCAATCACTACTTCGTTCGTTACAATAGAGCCAAAAAATAAATTTACCTAGAGGCCTAACTAGAAGAGGATGCTACACCGGTAACCACATGGAAGACGTTAGGCCTGATGGAAGAAGTGTCCCCAGCCAGGGTCATTACTAATGGTGACCAAGAGTGCGGTGAGTGTGTTCAGGGGCACACCACGTCTAAGATACGCTATATGTGCACACAGTGTTTCCAACCTACCAGAGTGAAATTTACTGACTCATCACTCAAATTTTACTGCCACAGTCAAGCTTTTATTGGCATTTCCAAAAGTTAACAAAATTACAGTTTTAAGTGCAAATTTTAGTATTTAGGCTACAAACAAGTACAATATGCAATTAGCAAATTGATTTAAGGTAGATATTAAGGTAAAAAAATATATTTTATTTTCAATATGGTAAGTAAGAAGCTCAGGGACAGGACTCAGGAAGGCAAGAAATTAGGATGGGCAGGCACACAGACACACACACACAGATGAAATTGACTCTCACAATGACAGCAGTGTGCAGCAGCACAGATGATGACAGCTTACTGACCCGACACATCCCCTCCTGAGTCACAGTGACAGTCCCTCTCTACTCCAGAAGGTCCCCTCAGTCCACTCCAATAAAAATAGCACTGACAGTCCTGCTCCCAGCTTGCCTTGCGCCATCCAACAGACTTGCACTTAAGGTTCCAGCTGCTCTGCTCGGCTCCTTTGTACCATGACCTCACACGACATGATCAGACACTGACTACGCTAGACCCTGCCAGTGACGCCCAAACACACTGTAGCAGGCACTAGGTTGGCTCTGGACCAGAACTGCCATATTTTTTACTAGCAACCTGTTCCTGCCACTGGTATTTACTGGTGCCTGTTTTTTAATGGCTGTCAGTAAAAATACTGCTGGCAGGCAACACTGCGTGCATGTGTGGAGGGCTGTGGACTGTCGGTGGCCTAAGTACTAGGCCTGAGTCAGCTCTGTGTTAGGTAGGTCTTGGTAAAAGATGCGTGGGCACCTAAGGCACGGTTGGATCCACTTACACCTAACCAATGCTGTAATCATACACATGTGGGAAACTGATAAGTGCAAAGTGCAGTAACCTATAGTAATCTATCAAAATTCTCTTAACTAAGGTCAGCCCGGTAGGTAGATTTCACATGGTCACTATGATTTATTATAATAATAATGTTATTATTATACAGGATTTATACAGTGCCAATGCAACACTTTACAAAATAAAGGGAGACAATGCAGGTAAAATACAAGAGGGTTAAGAGGGTTCTGCTCAGAAGAACTTGCAATCTAATAGGGTGGGGCAAGTGGTACAAAAGGTTTTAACTGTGGGTGATGAGCTGATGGAAGTGATAAGATTAGTTGGAGGCATGATAGGCTTCCCTGAAGAGATACGTTTTCAGGGATCGCCTGAAGGCAGCTAGATCGAGGTAGAGAGTTCCAGAAGATGGGAGAGGCTCTGGAGAAGTCCTGGAGATGAGCATGGGAGGAGGAGGAAGGGAGCTTGAGAGCCGGAGTGTCAGAGAAACAGCCATGCTGCAACTGGCGACTCTGCCAGTACTTCCAATGGCTGCAATGGACTCAGGCCATAGACTCATTGTCAGTGAAATGGCTGTGCTGCAAACTGGCAACTTTGCCAGTACTTCCCATGGCCGCAATGGACTCAGGCCATAGACTAATTCACTGGCCTATAAAAGGGCTCTGCTCAGCCCATCAGATTGCTGGATTGTCTTCAGCTCTTCCTGTTTCCTGTGCATTGCTACTTCCTGGATTCCAGTTTGACCCGGCTTGTTCCTGACCTGTCTGCTCTCTCTCCTGGCTTTAACCCTCGGCTTCGTCTGACCATCCTGGCTCCAGTTTGGCTCTCCCGTTATCTGATCTCGGCTTGGCTCACGGACTTGCTTCCTGTCTACCTGCCCTCCAGTACCTGATCTTGGCCTCCCCATGGACTTGTCTGCTTTTGGCTTTCCTACTATACCTTTGGCTTGCACCTGTTGCAGCTTCCTGTGTTTGACCCCCGGCCAGTCTTACACCTACTGCCTGGTTGTTCCTGGTTCCTCCTTGGACTGTCCGGTGTATTCCTGCCCAGCACTCTGCTAGAGACCGCCTGTCTACCATCAGGTGCTCCGGCAACCAGTGCTTCTGTGGGCGCTACACCCTCTGTCTAAACCCCAGGGGTGTGCCGCACTCAGCCGCAAGGGGAGCCCTCTCTGCATCTCGGCCTCGGATCAGGTACGTGACAGTACAATCCAGCCATGTCAGAGGCCGACAGAGGTGCTTCCCCCAATTGAGGCTTTGTGCCAGCAAGTCACCGCCCTCACTCAGGCAGTGCAAAGACTCCAGGAGGATTATTTCCAGTTGGAAGGTCGCCTGCAACACCTGGCCGTTTCGCCTCCTACAGACTCCAATCAATTGCCTGCCAGCACCTCTTCATCCCCGTTACCACAAGGACATGCTAGCTCCGCCCACTCCATGCTAGCCCCGCCTCCTGAACCACGAGTACCCACGCCTGAACGATTTTCTGGATATCGAAAGAAGTTCAGGGCCTTTAAGAACGCCTGCTTGCTATACTTGGCCTTGCAACCCCGGACCTTTTCTCTGGACTCTGTGAAAGTGGGGTTCATCATCTCTTTGCTGTCTGAAGAACCCCAAACCTGGGCTCATAACTTAATGGAACAGAAGAGCCCTGTTCTGGACTCTGTGGACACATTCTTTGAGGCTATGGCTCAGCTTTACGACGACCCCCAGCGCACGGCCACCGCAGAGGTCGCCCTACACTCCCTGCTACAGGGCAAGCGCCCAGTGGAGGACTACACGGTTGAATTCCGAAAATGGTCTGCTGACACTGATTGGAATGAGGCTGCCCTCAAGTATCAGTTTCGCCAAGGACTTTCTGAGACATTAAAAGATGAGCTGGCTCGAGTGGAGACCCCTGCTACCCTTGAGGGTCTCATACAACTCGCCATTCAACTTGATAGACGTCTGCGGGAGCGACGCTCGGAGCGTCTCCAAACATTCCGGCCTACCTGGATGCTTCCCAAGATCTCTTCTGCTCCACCTGCACCTCCGGTCTCTTCCCCCATGGCAGCATCTGAAGGGGAACCTATGCAGCTGGGCCTGGTCCATTCCTCCCTGTCTCCTGATGAGAGACTACGACGTCGGCAGGCCAACCTATGCCTCTACTGCGGCGGGGCTGGACATTTTCTTCGGAACTGCCCCGTGAGACCCAGTAAGCCTTACTCTCAGCCCCCATTTAACTGCCGAGTTTCTGAGCTTTCGCTCTCACCTTATTCTCCCGGTCTCCTTACAGGTGGCGGAAGGGGAGGTCCAACTTCGAGCCATCGTTGACTCTGGGGCCTGCAGCTGTTTTCTGGACATTTCTTTGGCCAAGAGACTCCATATTCATCTTATCCCTAAGACACAAAGGCTCGAGGTCCATCTCGCCGATGGGTCCCTACCCAGTTCCGGACCAGTTATCCTAGAGACTGGACCCATCCTCACCACAGCAGACTCCGGTCATCAGGAGTTCATCCGTTTTGATGCCCTTTGTTCCCCCATGTTTCCCGTCATACTGGGACTTCCTTGGCTGCAAGCCCATAACCCCCAAATCGATTGGGCCAAGAAGGAACTCAACTTTTCTTCTGCCTACTGTCAGCAGCATTGCTTCCCTCAAAGACCTAGTGGGCCTGCTAGTTGCTTGTCTGTTCAACCAACACCTGAGCCACTCCTGGATATCCCATCTGCTTACCAGGACTTCAGGGACGTCTTTGACAAGAAAAAAGCCGATGTCCTTCCTCCCCATCGGCCTTACGATTGCCCTATAGAAATGCTTCCCGGAGCTGAGATCCCGTTTGGAAGGATATTCCCCCTTTCTGAAAAGGAACTGGAGGCCCTACGGATCTATATCGATGAAAATTTGAAAAGGGGGTTTATTCGCCCATCTTCTTCTCCTGCAGGTGCTGGTATATTTTTTGTGGAAAAGAAAGATGGCACCTTGAGACCCTGTGTGGACTATAGAGAGCTGAATAAGGTCACTATCAAAAACCGGTATCCGCTCCCCCTTGTCCCCGAACTCTTCCAGAGGTTCTGGACCGCCCAGCTCTTTACCAATTTAGACCTGCGGGGAGCTTATAACCTTGTCCGGATACGGGAGGGAGATGAGTGGAAGACCGCATTCAGAACTCGTTTTGGACATTATGAATACCTTGTCATGCCTTTCGGCCTGTGTAATGCCCCAGCCACATTCCAGCACCTGGTAAATGATATCTTTCGGGAGTTTCTTGACCACTTCGTCATCGTATACCTTGACGATATCCTAATTTTTTCTGCTTCACTGGAACTCCATCGGGTTCACATTAAAAAAGTCCTTTCTACCTTGAGAAAACATGGACTCTATGCCAAGGTGGAGAAGTGTGACTTTGAAAAGGGGTCCATTCAGTTTTTGGGACTCATTATTTCCACCGATGGGATCGCTATGGACCCACAAAAAGTAATAGCGATCCTAGATTGGCCTGCTCCTTGTGACAAGAAAGGTGTTCAGAGATTCGTGGGCTTTGCTAATTTTTACAGGCGTTTTGTGAAAAATCTTTCTTCCATCATCTCCCCCATCACCCAGTTAACCCGCCATCAGGCCCGCTTTCTGTGGTCTCAGGAGGCCCAATTGGCATTTGACAAACTTAAACAGCTGTTTATTTCTGCACCCGTCCTACAAGACCCTGATCCGGCTCTGCCCTATGTGTTGGAGGTCGATGCCTCGGAAGTGGCAACTGGGGCAATCCTGTCGCAACGTCAAGGGCCCAAATCTCTCCTCCATCCTGTGGCCTTCTTTTCTAGGAAAATGTCACCTCCGGAGAAGAATTATGACGTTGGTGACCGAGAACTGTTGGCCATTAAATTTGATATCTATTGGAAGGAGCCACTCATCCTATTATTATCTTCACGGACCACAAAAACTTGGAGTACCTCAGGACTGCCAAACGGTTGAGACCCAGACAAGCCCGATGGGCACTGTTTTTACCAGGTTTAACTTCCATATTTCTTATCGACCTGGCTCCAAGAATGGGAAAGCAGATGCTCTCTCCTGGATGTTTCCAGATACCCCAGAAACAGCAGAACCTGATACCATAATTTTCTCCTTATCCAGCCTGACATGATGACGGCAATCTGACAGGCCTCAGCCCTTTGCTTGGATCCTGAAGTACCCTCCCTGAAAAAACAGGAAGGCTTGCTGTGGCATCAGGATAAAATCTTTGTCCCTCGCCAAGTAAGACCTCAAGTTCTTAAAATATTTCATGACAGTAAACTTGCTGGGCATTTTGGGGTGCGGAAGACCTCGGAGCTTATCCAACGCTCTTTTTGGTGGCCCAACCTTGGGCAGGATTGCAAGGATTACATCGGCTCTTGTACCATCTGCCAACATAACAAGGGGTCAAGTACCAAGACTTGGGGTTTGCTAAGACCACTTCCCATTCCTGAGCAACCCTGGAAAAAGATATCTATGGACATTATTGTTTAACTACCCCCTTCAGAAGGATTTTCCACCATCTTTGTGGTAGTGGATCGCCTTTCCAAAATGGCCCATTTTCTACCCATGGTTCAGCCCTGGACACAGCCAACATATTCATAAGGGAGATAGTCAGGCTACATGGCCTTCCAGACAACATTATCTCAGATAGAGGAGTGCAATTTACCTCCAGGTTCTGGAGGGATCTCTGTAAATCCCTGTCCATTGAAGTTTCTCTTTCTTCTGCATACCATCCTCAGAGCAATGGGCAAACAGAGAGGACTAATCAAACTCTAGAACAATACCTACGATGCTTTTGCACCTGTTCCCAAGACGACTGGGTCTCGCTCCTCCCCTGTGCGGAATTTGCTTACAACAATTCTCTTCATGCATCCACCAACCAGTCCCCTTTCTGGGCAAATTATGGATTTCATCCCTCCTTTCTGCCTAATACCCTTCCGGAAGCATCAGTTCCTGCTGTCCAAGATCGGATCAGCTTCATTCATACCAACTATCAAACCCTACAGAAAGCCATGCGTAAAGCCCAGGAGGACTATAAACAGTTTTATGACTGTAAAAGAAAGAAGGGTCCGAATCTCAAGATTGGAGACCAAGTCTGGCTGTCAGCCTTGAACCTTAAACTCTCATGCCCATCCAGGAAGCTCGGGCCAAGGTTCATTGGTCCGTTTGAAGTCAAGAGGGTGATCAATCCTGTGGCATTTGAGCTGGCACTTCCCGACTCCTTTAAGGTACACCCAGTTTTCCACATCTCCTTGCTCAAACCAGTTGTCCCCAGTCCATTTCCTGGGATAGACGAGCTACCTCCACCTCCTGTCTCGATCGAAGGGGTCCAGTCCATACTGGATTGCCGAAAGAAAGGGAGACAAACTCAGTATCTTATTAAATGGAAAGGTTACCCCCCTGAAGACAATTCCTAGGAACCCGCTAGTAACCTGCATGCCCCCAGGCTGGTACAGGAATTCCACAGGAGATTCCCGGGAAGCGTGGCCCGGTTGGGCATCCGGAGGCTGTCCCTTGGGGGGGGGGCAGAGAAACAGCCGTGCTGCAACTGGCGACTCTGCCAGTACTTCCAATGGCTGCAATGGACTCAGGCCATAGACTCATTGTCAGTGAAATGGCTGTGCTGCAAACTGGCAACTTTGCCAGTACTTCCCATGGCCGCAATGGACTCAGGCCATAGACTAATTCACTGGCCTATAAAAGGGCTCTGCTCAGCCCATCAGATTGCTGGATTGTCTTCAGCTCTTCCTGTTTCCTGTGCATTGTTACTTCCTGGATTCCAGTTTGACCCGGCTTGTTTCTGACCTGTCTGCTCTCTCTCCTGGCTTTGACCCTCGGCTTCGTCTGACCATCCCTGCTCCAGTTTGGCTCTCCCGTTATCTGATCTCGGCTTGGCTCACGGACTTGCTTCCTGTCTAAAAGGCTTAAATACCAGTGCTATGGAGTCTCAGTACCTTAATTGAACCAGGATAGTGGTTACAGTGGTGTAAGCTGCCCCCAACCTACCTCTGAGGTAGTATGTTGGAAAAAAAATGCAAGAAAGTTGGGACCGGCGCTACCACTTTAAATCAAAAAGTTGTGTGTTTGTGCAGTCTCAAACCTGCACGAATCATACGTATTGTGTAAGTGCATTTAGTGCATACAGTGCGTTTAAAATTGCCAAAGTGCTGCGTGATAATAAAAGCTTCAATAAATTATCATGGGCTGTGCTCAGTGTGCCATATATCACATATACATAAGCATAGACAAAAAAGTGCTAAGTGCTGTTAATACCATTAGCCACGTGAGTGATTATAAGTTTGTGACAGTATATGGCGCCGGTGGATCTCCACCTGTACCGCCGCTGCTTACCGCACTTGTAAAGTAGATCACTCAGTCTTCCTCAGTCACTGAAACAAAAGATAAGCCTCCATTGCATAGTATGTGTTGGTAGTATTAAAGTAGCATAGCATCCACTCACATTTAGGGAGTTCACTTTCAGCTAAGGTGTTCGCCGAGCCGCTTCCGCGTTCCACCGGCTCAAACCACCGTTCCCGGAAGTGACGTGCTGACGTACTACAACCACGCCCTACGCGTTTCGTCATTCAACGTCATCTGGAGCTTCCTGTCTACCTGCCCTCCAGTACCTGATCTTGGCTTCCCCACGGACTTGTCTGCTTCTGGCTTTCCTACTATACCTTTGGCTTGCACCTGTTGCAGCTTCCTGTGTTTGACCCCCGGCCGGTCTTACACCTACTGCCTGGTTGTTCCTGGTTCCTCCTTGGACTGTCAAGTGTATTCCTGCCCAGCACTCTGCTAGAGACCGCCTGTCTACCACCAGGACCCTGCCGGCAACCAGTGCTTCTGTGGGCGCTACACCCTCTGTCTCAACCCCAGGGGTGTGCCGCACTCAGCCGCAAGGGAAGCCCTCTCTGCATCTCGGCCTTGGATCAGGTACGTGACACGGAGGTCTTGGGAGGAATTGAGAGGAGGGTTTGGTTGATATTTGGAGACAAGATTGGTGATTTGGCTGGGCCAAAGAGTTGCGAATGGCTTTGTATGTTGTAGTTATTAAAATTAATTCACTGGGCGATAGGAAGCCAGTGTAGGGATTGGCAGAGAGGGGTGGCAGACTGGCGGCAGCATTCATGATAGACTGAAGAGGGGATAGACTATGGAGAGGTAGGCCTGTGAGGAGGGAGTTGCAGAAGTCAAGGCGAGAGAGAACAAGGTAGTGAATGAGTAGCTTGTTGGTTTCATTTGTTAAAAAGTGGCAACATTTAGAAATGTTACAGAAGTGTCTACATGCTTTTGACAACGATTGGATTTTGGGCTGAAAGGACAGTTTTGAGTCTAGGATAATAGCTTGTACCCTGGCACGAGGGGGGGATTGATGATGGCAATACTTATTTTGATGGAAAAGTCATGGAGGGGGGCACATGCAGGAGGGAATAATATCCGCTCCGTTTTAGATTTCATTTAAGGAAGTTGTGCGACATCCATGCTGATATGGATTATCCAAAACCGAACTTATAATTTTTCCTCCACCACGTGCCCCTTCCCCTGATCTCTCTGTCAAAATCAATGGCACAACTATCAGCCCATCCCCGCATGCCAAGGTCCTAGGTGTAGTCCTGGACTCTGAACTTTCCTTCAAGCCCCACATCCAATCACATCCACTCCTCTGTCAATCCCTCCACTGGCTTCCGCTCAACCAACAAAATAAATGACAACATCTTAAAAAGCCATTCACAATTTAGCCCCCAGTTACATCACTAGCCTAATCTCAAAATACCAACCTAATGGTTCTCTTCCTTCCTCTCAAAACCGCCTGCTCTCTAGCTCCCTCGTCACCTCCTCCCATGCTTGCCTCCAGGACTTTTCCAGAACCTCTCCAATCCTATGGAACTCCTTACCCCAATCTGTCCAATTATCACCTACTCTATTAGCTTTTAGACGATTCCCGAAAACCCTCCACTTCAGATAAGCCTATCCTACCCACACCTAACAACCATACTTCCATTTTCTCCATCAGCTCATCTCCCACAGTTATTGCTTTCTGTTTCACTTGACCCTCCCTTCTAGATTGTAAGCTCTAATGAGCAGGGCCCTCTAATTCCTCCTGTATTGAATTGTATTGTAACTGTATTGTCTTCCCTCATATTTTAAAGCGCTGCGCAAACTGTTGATATGAATCCTGTACAATAATAATAATAATAAGGATCATTCACTTGTGTACTGCAAACTAACTTCATGAAACGTAGCCGTAAAATAGACTTTAATATGAGGAACCATGGGTACTACAGTGTCCCTAGTATACAAAGCCACTGGACCCCTTGTACCATTTATTGAATGAACCCGCATGAGTGAATTTATTCAATAAAGCCCAGCAAGGAATTTCGGGAAAGTACAGTAGCTCAGAGGAAACCATTAGATGCTACTTTACTGTTGCCAAATGAGTTAGGATTTTTAATTACCACAAATTGCTCAGTTTTGCGTATTATATAGGCTGTTTGTTTTTAGGACAGGCCTGTACTTGCTCATTGGTAAACACTAGGTAGAATTTAGTAAGTCACTGTGTGTACAGCTCTGTCAAAGAGCAGCATGAAAAGTGTTTGTAATCAGGGTCATTCCCAAGGTAACAGGGACTCAACAGCCATGTGAGTGAGACACGGCGTCTCCTATTACAGGACTAAGAAGAAAACAGGCCGAGGAAAACACAGAAAGACGCGGACAGACAAAACCGAAGACAACCGATCAGACACGAAACATCAAGATTAGAACATTTAGGGATTTATATGAATTCTACTAAAGAACGAAGAAGAAACTTAAAGAAGGGATTTTAGGAGAAAAATCACCCATGCATCAGAGACAACAATGAACTGAGCTGGAGGACGGCGTTCAAAGCAACAACCCCACAGAGAAAGAGAAGCCACTTCAAAGACCAGCCTGAAGGAATTTTTAGGTAAAGAAATTATTTAAATGCTTTTAAACAAAACTTAGACAAGTTTAATGACATTGTGGACATTTTCTTCTGTATAAAACATACCGACAAAAAAGAAAAGGCAAAGAGGAAAATATCACAAAGTGAAAAATACTAACCAGAAGGAAATTTCCTACTTCTGGAAAATTAACACAGCTATGTGATTTTAAGGAGAACCTACAACTCTTAGGAGGTAAGTAGCAAGCTCTGCTTATAAAAAATCATTTATCTTTTTTTAAGTCTATGTCAAAACAAAACCTTTTTTATTTTATTTTTTACATTTTGATTAAGTGAGGAAGGGTTGAACTCTACTTTCTACTGCTCTCCAGGGCTCTGCTATGGAGATTTCCAGTCGCATCCTGTCCTGATGACCACCGTTTCACAAGACCGGAAGTGAGGGAAAATCTGCAACAGGGGCACAGACAGAAATTAAAACTGGAGACGGGTTCTAGGCTTCCCTTATGCTGCTAGAAAATAGCATTTTTTTTTCAGTCTGTGCCTATTTGTCCTATGTAACCATATTATTTTGTCTCATTACCATACATTGCGGCACAGTTGCATGTGTAAAGTAGCGGGCCGAAGTTTTTCAGATACTTTTTATATTAAAGTAACTCCAAATCTACAACTACAAATCTAAAGGGTTTCTACTGGACTAGAGTTAATGTAAGATCTTCTGTACCATTTCCTTGGAGTTGTATATTTGCTTGGTTGTCACAGCTGTCACATGGTTGGAAGCTTACTTGTATTTTGGGACCGCATGAATGTCTTTATGTGGTTGAGTTTTCTTCCTCTTTTTGTTGGTTAACACTATATTAAAACTGTAAAATCTCACTAAAAAGTGGAAAAAAATAATAACTCCACTTTTGTTGAGATGTATTTCTGTCCATCCAGTCTTGAGATTTACACAGACAGCACAGCCAGTCTGGTGAATTGACATTTCTCCTTTGCAGTTAAGCATCATAACTAGGGCACCTCCTCGCCCCCAGCCTCAACCTGTAGGCATGTTCCTTGTCACTGAATGCAGGACAGGGTTGCCAACTGTCAGTAAATTTACAATTTGTAAAAATCACTGATTTTTTCCAGCTCTCTGTACATATCAGGGACTGATAATTTGTCATGCTGTATTGACTTTTTAAGTGTAAATCAGGCAAATTAATTGTTATGGGTATTTTAAGGGTTTTCTATATGGCGTTTATATTGTTTAAATATCGTTTTTCTTTTTCTGTCATTTTTTTTAGGTTGTAAAAAAAAAAAAAAAAGTTCTGCGTCAGTAAATTTTTCATGCTTTGTCAGTAAAAAGTGCTGTGGAAGGTTGGCAACACTGATGCAGGACACATGATTGCCTGCAAGGTCTGCCCCTCCTTCTGCCAGTCTGTGTTCTGTTGTACAACATATTCCAAAAGGATGCTACCAAGTCCAATTTAGATGAGTTAAATCCAAATCTATTTAAAGCTGAACTCTATACAGTTAAACAAGAGACCAATAATGCAGCTCAGTAATCGTTAATACATCATTAAATGTATTTTGTTAAAAGCAAGCAGGGTAAGTACCTTACTTGATACTAGCCTCCTGCAGTCTTTGTACAGCAGAACTGCTGGGAGAGGGAGAAGCAGCACAAG
The DNA here is from genome assembly GCF_965119305.1 of Pelophylax lessonae. Lineage (NCBI taxonomy): Eukaryota > Metazoa > Chordata > Amphibia > Anura > Ranidae > Pelophylax > Pelophylax lessonae. The sequence goes on from NC_138779.1 coordinate 126,276,887, forward strand.
AAGCCAATCAGTTAATGTGTTAACAAGGAACAGATTGATAAAAGGAGAAATTAGAGTGACAGATGAGCTCATTGGCCTGCTGCTTTCCCTTGATGCTGGGTTTACCCTAGAGGGAACAGCTGCAGGAGCACTTTACCTGTCCAGCAGCTGTCTTCTCTCAACTGGGCTAGGGGGCAGTGTGGTGCACACTTCAGCACATCACATGGCTCCCTTTTTTTGTTTTGGTCTTGGACAAACTTTATTTGAAGTGTATAAAATGTACACTTCATTCGTGGTGCTGTATTGCATCTCAATGCACTGGTGCTGCTGTACAGTGCCATACGATTCTGCACAGTGTGCTGCGATAAAATGCAGCACGGATGCAGTGTGAGGAACACAGGAAACAATTGTTTCCTTGCAGTGACAGGCATTTTGCAATGCTTACAATGTAGTAAAACATCTGTCACTGCGCAATGTGTGAATTAGCGCTCGCTGTCAAGTCACAAGCTCGGGGTGGGGAGCAGAACTGTAATTATTCAATTTTTCTGAAAAATGTTAGCAAAATAAAAAAATTGCTAAACAAGCTGTATTGTAATTTATTGTTATTAAAATTACCTTTTCTTTTTTTAATCTGCAGACAATGTAGTTTTCTGTAACAGTCAATGCAATATGGCAACCTGGAGGTGTTCTGTACAAAGTTGGGGTACAGAACGCCCCCAATAATGTAATTTTCTGCTTCTGTGGTTGGCTCACTGATTTTTCCAGAAGTCTGCACGAAGATGCTATTCAAATAATTGGTATGCCCTACAACCAGGACTTTATTTATTTTCAGTTCGAACGTGGTGGAACGCAATTCCAGCACCTCCATTACTGAATGTAGGTAATGGCAAAGGGTGCTGGGGTGTGTTGGAGGGTCTATTGAGGCTGGCTGCTGGGGGATATATTGTTCCTGGGGAGATCTATTTTTGTGTGGTGGTTTATTGTTGCTCGGGGGGTCCACTGTTGCCCGAAGAGGTCTGTTGAGGGAGGAGTCTATTGATACTGGCTGCTCAAAGGTCTGTTGTTGCTGCCAGTTATCCAATGTTGTTGGTATGGTATTTTGTTGCATGGTCTATTTCTCGATCACTTTCCCACTCAATTTGTATATTTGCATTTTTTTCTAAGCATACCTATTTTTGCGCTGTGTACTACCTCATAATTAGGGTTTTTTTTGTTGCTGGGTGGTCTATTTTACTGGTTATTATCATTTAACAAATTCCATGCAAAATTACATTGCACCACAAAATGACACTTGTATTCTCTAAAAGGGGCAGTACTGGAAGGAGGGTAGGGTGTGGAGAAAAGGGATGGTGCTCAGGGGCCGGTAGGGTGAAGGGGCAAGAATTGACTCAGAAGGGGGGAGTTTCTGCACCTATTCACTGCCTACAACAGAAGGTTTGGTGATGTACACTACAAAGGTAATTACTTATATAGAGATGCAGACAATGCAACTTTCCTCATCAGAACACTGAGCGTGCACCAGCTGATTATATTTAAGCAGATCCTCCTATTCAGAAAAAGTACCCAAAAGGGATGGTTAACGCCTTGGTGCCTCCCGACCCTTTAAGTGTTTTCAGACACCGGGAGGTAGGCCGGGGTCTATGATTATGTGATCGCCATGATTGGCTGTCATGGCCGTCGCATGATTGGGAAGCTCCTGATCACAAGCAGCAATAGGGATTTTACTTTAGCCACCAGTAACTGTGCCAGGAGCACAGGGCGTGCTATCTTGACACAGCTGTATTTGCAATGTGGTATACCAAGGCCCACCCGCTGGGAGGCTGCATATTTGTGTGCCCTCGAAACCAACAGGTTAAACAAGCAGCTTATTCTGCAGGGAGTAGGAGTTTACAACAAAGCAAGCTCTACCGCCCACGTAATGCAGATTTGTGGCGGCAAAACGCATGGGCTTTTAACACCCACACGCTGCACATGTGTTCATGGGCGGCAGAGCTTTCTGTGTTGAGAGCGTGCTCACTGTGCGCTCAGAACACTGTGACCAAGCTTTCAAAGACCACTCTCAGTCCATACTAATGGTCGGGAGTTGGCAGGAATGGCTCCAGGTCATGTGACCAATGAGACTGCCAATCACAGTGGTCATGAGCTCATGGGCTCCCCCCGGCAAACAGCATACAAAACTTATTAAAGAAACACCAGCTGTGAGTGGGCAGGGGTTAAAGTCCCTGCAATGTATGTTGGCCACCCAGAAGCCATTGTCCTTTTCTTAGCAAAAGTGGAGTTTTAAAGGACTCATTTTTAGGGTGGAACATGTAACATGTTCCTGCTCCTGCCGCCGCTCAGGGATCTGAGCACCTGGTGTGACAGCAATATGGGGAGAAGTTCCCCGTACCAGCTGTCACATTTTGAAAAACAGCGTGCCATTTTTTACCTGCAAAAAAATGTGTATTTATTTAAACTTAACCATTTTAATTCTTTTTAAATAAATATATACCTGCATTTGTTGGCATTTTCTAAATATTAGCCTGGAGTTTCGTTTTAAATCAAACCTTTACTTTGTACAGGCTATGTTCAATAACAGGTGTTCCTAATAGCAATTCCACTAAACATCCTGCACATATCTTCCCTGTGCCAATTTCAAACCCGAGTAGCAAAAAATAGTCACTTTGATGTTCCCCCTATGTCTGCCTTGATACAGCGCTTGGTGCCTAAATGCTGTCACTTGAGCTTGGAGTGGGGTGTGTATAACCCTGTCTTAGCTTCGACTAGCAAAAGCTGGCCATACACTGATCAAGTTTCAGCTGATTCCAGCTGAATTTGCTGAAATTTGTCCTGTGGATGGCCCTGTCAACACCACCCAGCTCAACAAAAGTTGACTGAAGAGGCCAGGTGGAAAATTCATGGTCAAACAGTGGCTACATCCAATCAGATGCAGTCAATGTTCAGGTATATTGTAATTTGACAACCACAGGTTAAGGCGGCCAGACTACAATAGCCCACACTGCAGAATCCTTAGTTTCCCCCATGCCCACATTTATTCAGTTACCCCACTTTTCATTCGAACTGGAACCCATAATTATATTGGAAATTGAAACTTAGGTCTTACTAATGCTACGTCTAATAGCAAGATTATGTCTTTTTCACCTGAGCCCAGGCCTCTTTAAATTCAAGAAATTTGGAAGCTGTAGCCTGGCATTCCATCATAAGAATAGAAAAAACTGTGCCTGATCAAAAATATATTTCTCTGTCGCTCATTGACAGACGCAGGACTGATATCTTGATATCCGTAGGGTTATACTGCCCCCTACAGGAGTAGGACACTAGGCAGGAAAAAAGTTCTGGCCACACCCATGGGCAGTCCCAGGGGGTATATCCTCTCTCTCCCTGCTATAGGATGTCAGTTTTTTTCTGCCTAGTCAGGAGTAAGGACCTAAGTTCCTTGCTGGGATCTCTGGTCCTGGCAAGCTTTTTTAGATAAATCTTTTTTTAGTTAGCTTTTTTCTCCAGTTGTTCCTGTGAGATCTTCAAGCAATTATGCCGGATCTGGGCGACGGGCTGGATGCTGAGATCCAGTGGTCACCCCAGCTGGCCTACGAGCGCGTGCAGACCCAGCTCCGCGCTGGGTCGGCCGCGACATAGTCCCACTGGACGGGGACTGGCCCGCGGGTTAAACGTCCCGCCGAGTCGCATACGACCGGTCGACGGCTGAGTCGCAGCGTCTCCTTTGGCCGACACCCCCCCCCCCACTTGGCGGTGAGGGGTTTTGTCTGGAGTGGCGCCCGCTCTGTTCCGGTATGGTGAGTAAATGCTTCCCCCCCTGCTCCTCATGGCTGACTCTGGGGTGAACCCGGGCCCCTCCCTGGGACGGTCGGACCCACACTAATCTGGGTTCCCCTCTGTTCCTGTCAGGGTACCAATAGCAGGAGGGCTCTAGGACCCAGTGTCCGTCAGAATAGGAGAAGGGCTCTAGGACCCAGCAACTCTGTCAGCCCCTTACCTGGGCCTTTATAAGGAAGCCAGCCCTTCTCTAAGTGCTGTTTGATCTTCAGCTTCTACCAACATCCTGTTTCCTTTTTCCTGTGATTCCTGGTTCCTGATTCGGCTTGTTACACCTCCATCTCCAGCTTGCTTCCTGACTTTGACCTCGGCTTGTTTAACGGATCTCCTCTGCCTGCTACCTGTCCAGACCTTGGCTACCACTTGACCTTGTCTCCTCCGCTACCCACCTGGCATCGAACCTCGGCTTGAATCAACCACCCTCTGTCTCAGCGATCCTAAGTACCTGCTTCATCTCACAGGTGCCACCTGCCTGCAGTAACCCCGCAGCACCACAGCGGTATTCCTGAACCCGTTTCTGCAAGCAACTCTGCAGGCGACCTGTGCGACTTTGGGCCTAACTCCTCCTGTCTCATCTCCAGGGGAGTTTGGCACTTAGCTGCAAGGGAAGCCCTCTCTCCATTGGCCTCCAGCACTTGATACCTGATAGTATCAAACAGCCAGGATGTCTGAGGCCGAGAGAGGTGCTTCTGCACTTGAAACCCTATGTCAGCAGATGGCGGCTCTGACACAAGCAGTCAAAAATCTGCAGGAGGGTTACTTCCAACTTGAGGGGCAGTTCCATGCTCTCACAGGTTCCATGACTTCCACCGAATCCAACCAAGCCTCTAGCCCCGCCTCTACACCAGCGCCATCCACATCAGCTGTTGCCGCTCCACCCGCTGTGGTACTGCCTTCTCCAGAGCCCAGAGTTCCCACTCCTAAGCGTTTTTCAGGGGACCGGCGGAGGTTCCGAGCTTTCAGGAATGCCTGTGAACTTTACTTTGCCCTGCAACCTAGGACCTTTGCTTCAGAAACTGTCCGAGTGGGGTTCATCATCTCCCTTCTATCTGATGAACCACAATCCTGGGCCCATAACCTCCTAGAACGACAGGATGAGGTGCTGAACTCAGTCTCCATGTTTTTTGAAGCCATGGCTACTTTATATGATGACCCACAGAAAACTGTCACCGCAGAGTCTGCCCTTCACTCCCTGGTGCAGGGAAGACGACCAGTAGAGGATTACATAGGGGAGTTCCGTAGATGGGCAGCTGATACCGGATGGAATGATGCAGCTTTGAAGTATCAATTCCGTTTAGGCCTATCTGAAACAATCAAGGATGAGCTGGCCAGATCTGAAGCTCCCGCCACGCTAGAGACTCTGATCCAAACTTCCATCCAGCTAGATAGGCGTCTGCGGGAGCGACGCTTTGAGCGTTCTCAGACCTTTCGGCCAACCTGGGTACTGCCCAAGGTCCCGGCTCCAACACTTCCTGCCGCTGCTCCTCTAAATACCTCCAATATAGAACCAATGCAGATTGGTCTGCTTCGACCCGCTTTAACCCCAGAAGAAAGAGGACGCAGGAGGCAAAACAATCTCTGTCTCTACTGTGGAGCATCAGGACACTACCTTCGCAACTGTCCGATTCGGCCAAGTAAGTCCAGGCACCTGTACCCTACATATCTTCAGCTGTCCGGATCACTATCTACTCACATTATTCTCCCCATCTCTCTGCAGGTGGCTGGAAGGGAGGTCAAACTGCGGGCAATAATTGACTCTGGAGTTTGCAGCTGCTTCCTGGACATCAACCTGGCTAAAGACCTGCACATTCCTCTGACTACCAAGGATCAAAGACTAGACATACACCTAGCTGATGGAAGTCAACCTAGTTCAGGACCTGTTACCCAAGAAACAGTCCCTATTCTCACAACCACAGACACAGGGCACCAGGAACTTTTCTGTTTTGATGTGATCAGTTCTCCAATTTTTCCAGCTATTCTTGGAATCCCATGGCTACAAGCCCACAACCCATCAGTGGACTGGTCCCAAGGGAAGGTCACCTTCTCATCCAGCTACTGCCGCCAGCATTGCGGTATCCCCACGCTAACCAACCCCCATACCTGCCTGACCATACAACCAGCAACAGACACCAGTCTAGTAGTCCCTTCAGTCTACCATGACTACCTTGACGTCTTCGACAAAAAGAAAGCCGAAACCTTGCCTCCACACCGATCATATGACTGTCCTATTGAATTGCTCCCTGGAGCGGAAATTCCCTTCGGGCGCATCTTCCCTTTGTCCGAGGTGGAATTGGAGGCTCTCAGACAATACATAGATGAGAACCTAGCCAAAGGTTTCATTCGTCCCTCTTCCTCACCTGCTGGTGCAGGCATCTTCTTTGTTGAAAAAAAAGACCACTCCCTCAGACCCTGCATCGACTACCGGGAGCTCAACAAAATTACCATCAAGAATAGGTATCCTCTTCCCCTCGTTCCGGAGTTGTTCCAGAGGTTTCGAGCGGCCCGGGTATTTACAAAACTGGACTTAAGAGGGGCTTATAATCTAGTTCGCATCAGAGAGGGGGACGAGTGGAAAACGGCCTTCAGAACACGCTTTGGCCACTTCGAATACCTCGTAATGCCATTTGGGTTATGCAACGCCCCCGCAACATTTCAACACCTGGTCAATGATATATTCCAAGAATACCTTGACTTATTTCTGATCGTTTACCTGGATGATATCCTGATCTTCTCCCCCTCTCTCGAGCTCCACCGAATCCACCGAATCCACGTCAAGAAGGTATTGAGTACCCTCCGCAGGCACGGTTTGTATGCCAAGGCCGAGAAATGCAATTTTGAAAAACAATCTATTCAATTTTTGGGCCTCGTAATCTCCGTTGGGGGAATCTCTATGGATCCCCAGAAGGTCACAGCAATCCTAGACTGGCCTGCACCTACAGACCGAAAGGGTGTAAGGTTCTGGCACTCTCAGTGCCTCCTATCACATTTATTCCAGGTGATTTCCATCTACCTAGACAGAAGAAACACATATAGGTGTGTTTCCCTTTAAGGCTGAAGCTGTCATCACCCAGCGCCGGACTAGATGGCTATTTAGGGCGTCGGTTCTCACTCACATGTGTTCGTTCAAACACCAGTACCTGGATACTAATCTTGCTTGAAGCTTCCATGCTTGCAAGCTCTCCTCGCTGACGAACCTCGCTGCGCTGATCCCTGCATCCTGCTACTGGATCATCCGCATCTCCTGAGCGATCCTTCGGCTATCGCTATTAGTGCTAAGTACCCCACAGGGGAAATCTCTATAGACTTGTACTAGGCTTACACTATTTAGCTCTGCATAGCAAGGACTGTCTTTTACATCTGCATAACTAGATTGCTAGCTCTTGAGGCTACTGCTACTATTTCCTGCAATGGGTTGATCTCTCCTGTATGCACCTGCTACTCTGTCATCTGTTATCATACATGATCGCTAACCCTTCCTGCATCCATCTGCACTGTCTCACCTCAAGTGTCTGTCACCTACCATTTCCACTCAAACCTATCCCTAAGACCTTTATCATTGTCTTACCACATGTATATAAAGTCACACTAGGAACCAGCTTAATTACTGTGTGTATTTACTGGCTGAAATAAGACCTTCCATACATGATGAGTCATTGAGGTTGGGATTGGTATCTCAGCATATCTCCTACATGACTACTGACGTGGAACTACTTCTGCAGCTGAAAATCCACACCTTATAAGAAACGCAAGGAGCGTTACAGATTGAACGAACCTAAAAAATGGATTCAGCAGAAGTAGCCACTCAGGTGACACAATTAAAACAGCAGGTATCTGCGTTAATACACGCACTTGCTGAATTGAAAAACGACAATCAGGCTCTGTTGCAGCAGGTAATTAGACTGACACAACTTACCTCTGCACAGTCTCCTGAACCCAAGATAAATCCCCCTTTGGTATTTACAGGCGATCGCAAAAAATTTCGCGAATTTAAAAACGCATGTGAGTTACTTTTTTTGCTAAAACCTCGTACCTACCTTACTGATCACATTAAGGTTTGTACTATTATTTCCTACCTATCAGGCGATCCTCGAGCCTGGGCAGATTCTCTTTTTGAAAAAAACGACCAGCTTCTCAACTCCTATGCCTTGTTCCTGGCAGAGCTCACTAGCCTATATGATGACCCCAATAGGCAGAGTACTGCCGATCTTCAGTTAAGATCCTTGAAACAAGGAAAAAGGCCTGTAGAAGACTTTGTCGCAGAATTCAAGAGATGGACCCTTGATTCAGGATGGAATGATGCATCTCTGAAAACCCAATTTAGGCTTGGCCTATCAGAAGCCGTCAAGGACGAGCTCGCCCGAGCAGAGATGCCAAAAACTCTGGATACATTGATACAACTCAGTATCACCATAGATAGAAGACTACGAGAAAGGAAGTCTGAAAAAATGGAAATGCCATTATCCAGTTCTTCTCAGAATTCAGCTATTGACCCCACTCCTAAACCCGCTCCAGGTAACCACAGACCCCGGCTACCTAAGGAAAAAAGGAGACCTAGTAGATATGGTGATCCTGCCTGGTCATGTTCCGAGCCTGCCTCAAACAGTCGACCTTGTCACTCTGACACATCCCATTTGGACCCTGATCCTACAGAGATGGATGAGGAGCCTATGGAGATTGGTGCCATACATGCTAGGTTGTCCTCACAAGAAAAAAGAGATCACAGGAGAATCTGTGGCCTTTGTTTTTATTGTGGTGAAGGGGGACATTTCATTACATTCTGCCCAACCAGACCCCATAGGCCTAAGGCTCTCCCAATGGAGGCCAGGCGAATCCGAAGGGTCTTCCCTGAAAAACAGCCTGGAAATTATCAAGGCTGTTGCCAGCCCTGTCCCCGTTCTATATCAGTGAAGGACACCCAGAAATTAACAAATATTGGAATAGATATTCCTTCAACTCCAGTGAACTTTATACCACGTTCAAAAAACCCTCCTGTACCACCTCCTGAGGATACTCCTATTTTTGCAAGCACATTTCTGGCTTCCGATGAAAATACAGAGATTCTTGCACCTGACTGCGTACGTGCTTCTAATGGCACGGTGGTCTGTAGGAAGGATCTGAGGATGTTTGAAGAAGCATTGGTTGCTAGGTCTACTAGGATTACTTCGGATGGTTATGCGTCCGATTCTAGTGAGGGGTCCATGTAGCAGACACCCTAACAACAAGTCCTATCCGATTTTCATATCGGCAAACAAGTGATCCGATTTTCATATCGGCAAACAAGTGATCCGATTTTCATATCGGCAACAAGTGATCCGATTCTCAGATCGGTTACCAACCTGATCCGATTCTCATATCGGCAACAAGTGATCCGATTCTCATCGGTTACCAACCTGATCCAATTTTCATATCGGCAACAAGGGATCCGATTCTCAGATCGGTTACCAACCTGATCCGATTCTCATATCGGCAACCATTTTTTTTTTTTTTTTTTCTTCCCGATTTTCATATCGGCAACCAGTCTTATCCGATTCTCGCATCGGCAACCAGTCTCATCCGATTCTCGCATCGGCAACCAGTCTCATCCGATTCTCGCATCGGCAACCAGTCTCATCCGATTCTCGTATTGGCAACCAGTCTTATCCGATTCTCGTATCGGCAACCAGTGTTATCCGATTCTCGTTTCGGCAACCAGTTTTTTCCGATTCTTATATCGACAACCAGCCTTAGAGGCCTTCCGGAGCCGGCCTTACGGGGGGGGGGTAATGTAAGGTTCTGGCACTCTCAGTGCCTCCTATCACATTTATTCCGGGTGATTTCCATCTACCTAGACAGAAGAAACACATATAGGTGTGTTTCCCTTTAAGGCTGAAGCTGTCATCACCCAGCGCCGGACTAGATGGCTATTTAGGGCGTCGGTTCTCACTCACATGTGTTCGTTCAAACACCAGTACCTGGATACTAATCTTGCTTGAAGCTTCCATGCTTGCAAGCTCTCCTCGCTGACGAACCTCGCTGCGCTGATCCCTGCATCCTGCTACTGGATCATCCGCATCTCCTGAGCGATCCTTCGGCTATCGCTATTAGTGCTAAGTACCCCACAGGGGAAATCTCTATAGACTTGTACTAGGCTTACACTATTTAGCTCTGCATAGCAAGGACTGTCTTTTACATCTGCATAACTAGATTGCTAGCTCTTGAGGCTACTGCTACTATTTCCTGCAATGGGTTGATCTCTCCTGTATGCACCTGCTACTCTGTCATCTGTTATCATACATGATCGCTAACCCTTCCTGCATCCATCTGCACTGTCTCACCTCAAGTGTCTGTCACCTACCATTTCCACTCAAACCTATCCCTAAGACCTTTATCATTGTCTTACCACATGTATATAAAGTCACACTAGGAACCAGCTTAATTACTGTGTGTATTTACTGGCTGAAATAAGACCTTCCATACATGATGAGTCATTGAGGTTGGGATTGGTATCTCAGCATATCTCCTACATGACTACTGACGTGGAACTACTTCTGCAGCTGAAAATCCACACCTTATAAGAAACGCAAGGAGCGTTACAAAGGGAGTCCAAAGATTTTTAGGCTTTGCCAGTTTTTACCGGAGATTTATTAAGGACTTCTCCACTATCATCGCCCCAATTACTCAACTCACACGTCTCCACACCCGTTTCCTCTGGAATCAGGAAGCCCAAGTAGCCTTTGAAAAACTCAAAACCTTGTTTACCTCTGCTCCGGTGCTGCAACACCCGGACCCAGCGCTTCCTTTCGTTCTTGAAGTAGATGCTTCTGAAGTTGCGACGGGAGCCGTGCTTTCTCAGCGGACGGGCCCAAAAGCTCTACTACACCCAGTAGCCTTCTGCTCTAAGAAATTAAACCAGGCTGAGAGAAACTACGACGTAGGTGACCGAGAGCTTCTGGCTATTAAAGTGGCCTTTGAAGAGTGGAGATATCTATTGGAGGGCGCCAATCACCCGATCATGATTTTTACGGACCACAAAAACTTAGAGTATCTGAGATCCGCCAAACGCCTAAGACCCCGACAAGCTAGATGGGCATTATTCTTCTCACGATTCAACTTCCATTTAACCTATAGACCAGGATCCAAGAACGGGAAGGCAGACGCCTTGTCCCGGATGTTCCCTGAATCCACAGAACCTGCTCCACCGAGCACTATTCTTTCAGCCCAGAACTTTTTATTGATTCAACCCAGCTTGAAATCGGTCATTGAACGAGCCTCTGCTTCATGCCCTGAATCTGAGCAGGTCTCGTTAAGGAAACAAGATGGATTACTCTGGCACCAGGATAAGGTCTTCGTGCCTCAGGAGGCAAGGCTTCAGGTCTTCAAGACGTACCACGACCGCCAGTTAGCCGGCCACTTTGGAGTTCGTAAAACAAGTGAGCTCATCCAACGGTCCTTCTGGTGGCCCAACCTTAGTCGAGACTGTAGAGCCTATGTTAAATCCTGCTCTGTGTGCCTACGTAGCAAGGGAGACAAGACAAGGCCCTGGGGACTACTGAGACCCTTACCTATTCCTAACCGTCCATGGGAAGGTATCTCAATGGATTTTATTGTGGAGCTTCCGCCCTCGGAGGGTTTTACTGCCATTATGGTGGTGGTGGATCGCCTGTTGAAGATGGCCCATTTTCTACCCTTGGTAGGCACTCCTTCAGCAACTGAGACTGCCCACATCTTCCTCAAGGAAATTGTGAGACTCCACGGCTTTCCCAGAAGCATTGTTTCTGATCGGGGGGTACAATTTACCTCCAAGATTTGGAGAGCTCTGTGTAATGCCCTGAAAATAGAACTTTGCCTCTCATCAGCATACCATCCTCAGAGCAATGGACAAACAGAGCGTACGAATCAAACCTTGGAGCAGTACCTCCGCTGTTTCTCAGCCTTTTCACAGGATGACTGGGTCTCGTTGCTTCCATTTGCGGAGTTTGCTTATAACAATTCACTACACTCAGCCACAAACCAGTCTCCATTCTGGGCCAACTATGGATTCCACCCACTTGCCTTGCCTGACGCTATATTCGAATCTGCAGTACCTGCTGTCCAGGACAGACTTACTTTTATACAGCAAAACTATCAAACCCTTCAAGAATGCATACTGAAGGCTCAAACCGACTACAAGAAATTTTTTGACAAGAAACGCAGGGGGAATCCCTCCTTTAAAATTGGGGATGAGGTATGGCTGTCTACGGCCAATCTGAAACTGCCTTGCCCATCGAAGAAGCTAGGGCCTAAATACATTGGTCCGTTTCCAATTAAACAAGAGGTAAACCCAGTGGCTTTTGAATTATCCCTACCGGATTCTTATAGGATTCACCCAGTTTTTCATGCCTCTCTCCTAAAAACGGCCATTCCAGATCCATTTCCTGGGAGAGTGGAACTTCCTCCACCATCAGTAACTGTTGGTGAAGAAACAGAATATGAGGTGGAGTCAATATTGGATTGCAGGAAACAAGGCAGGCAAATCCAATATCTGATCAAATGGAAGGGGTATCCACCCGAAGAAAGCTCTTGGGAACCAAAGATCAACATTCATGCCCCTAGACTCCTTAGGGAATTTCATGCCAGATATCCAAGGAAGATGGCCCGGTTGGGCATCCGGAGGCTGCCCATTGGGGGGGGGGGGGCACTGTCAGGGTACCAATAGCAGGAGGGCTCTAGGACCCAGTGTCCGTCAGAATAGGAGAAGGGCTCTAGGACCCAGCAACTCTGTCAGCCCCTTACCTGGGCCTTTATAAGGAAGCCAGCCCTTCTCTAAGTGCTGTTTGATCTTCAGCTTCTACCAACATCCTGTTTCCTGTGATTCCTGGTTCCTGATTCGGCTTGTTACACCTCCATCTCCAGCTTGCTTCCTGACTTTGACCTCGGCTTGTTTAACGGATCTCCTCTGCCTGCTACCTGTCCAGACCTTGGCTACCACTTGACCTTGTCTCCTCCGCTACCCACCTGGCATCGAACCTCGGCTTGAATCAACCACCCTCTGTCTCAGCGATCCTAAGTACCTGCTTCATCTCACAGGTGCCACCTGCCTGCAGTAACCCCGCAGCACCACAGCGGTATTCCTGAACCCGTTGCTGCAAGCAACTCTGCAGGCGACCTGTGCGACTTTGGGCCTAACTCCTCCTGTCTCATCTCCAGGGGAGTTTGTGGTGTCCCTCTCCCCCCTCCCTTCCCCCCTACGGGGGGTGTTTGTGTGTGTGTGTGGGGTGGCTCGCCGTTCATGCAAGCCGCTAAGGGGGTGGGGGGTCCCGAGTGCGGACAGCTGTTGTGCGGGGGCTTCCTCCCTGGCTTTCCAGGGCCTACCTGACGATCGATCGTCTGTTAGTGAATGTGGGGACCCCCCTTCCCAACGCAGCGCACGGGGCCGCCATTTGTTTGGAGTCCCTCATGGGGGCGGCCATCTTGGTACACCCAGCTCATTTTGTTTGCAGAGCTGGGCAGCTGTGGGAGTTACTGAGGGTGTGTGAGGGGGCGGAGCCCCTCCCTAGACCCGGGAAGATCGCTCCACAGGACTTCCTTGTCATGTAGACAACGCTGAGAGCAGTCCTTTTGAACTCTGGTGCATCGTGTGAGCCTTTTGGGGGTCTCTCTCTCTCTCTCTGCGGGGGTCTCGAGGCACGCTGTCTCATTGAGGGGCGCTGTAGCGCTGGGTGACATTTTGCGAAAAAAAATTTTTTTTTTTTTTTTCAATTTTTTCATACTTTGCTGACGGGTTCCCCTGGTGTTGCCATGGACCCTGCTGCACATGTGTCCCCACCTGATCCCCTCGAGGTGGCCGCAGGGCCCTCCGATTCTTCTCTCACCATTGATGCGCTTTCGGCGGTCCTGGAGTCATTTGTGTCCCGGGTGGAGGTGGCCTGTCAGGGATGGGGGGGCTAAAAAGCGACCCCCGCCTACCCCTGTCTTGTCTGATACCTCAGATTCTGATCCTGAGCCAGTCGCTGCTGCAGGTTCCTCCTCTGGGGCTGCTGTCTCGCGCCCCGTCTCCTCTGATAGTGAGGATGACCTTTCTGCCTCCGCCATAGAGCAGGACAAGACACTGGTGGACGCACTGATTGTGTCTGTCCGGGAGACCCTAAAACTGGAAGTTGCACCTGCGGATGCAGCTCATACGGAAGTTGCCTTTGGCACTCGCAAGCCCTCCAGGGTAGCGAAGGTGTTTCCCTTTCCCAAATGCTTTGACGATATCATTAAGAAGGAGTGGGTCCATCCAAATCGACCCCCTGGGATGCCCAAACGGATTGCTAGGCGCTACCCGTTTGAAGAGTCCCTCCTTAAAAAATGAACGGTGCCACCTTCGGTGGATCCGCCGGTTTCCAGACTAAATAAGGCTACTGTTATCCCGTTGAAGGATTCCCCGTCCTTTCGGGATCCAGTTGATCGTAGGGCGGAATCTGTGTCCCGTTCCATATTCTCCCTGGCAGGGTCGGCCTTGAGGCCAGTGTTTACCATTGCTCTGGTTTCACAGACGTTGACGGAATGGGCCAAGCTGTTACGCCATGACCTGGAGGGGAGAAGTCTTCCCCCCCTGCCGTGGCGGAGTTGCTGGAGCAAATGGTGCAGGGGCTACAGTTTGTTTGTGACGCCGCACTGGACGCTGCTCCATTGCTGGGCGTGTGTCGGTCTTGGCGGTGGTCCTCCGGCGCATGCTATGGTTGAAGTGCTGGTCGGCGGATTAGGCTTCCAAAAAAGCCTTGACTGATCTCCTTTTTTCAGGGGGATCACCTGTTTGGTGCTACCTTGGATGAGATTATCAAGGATCTCACTGGGGGCAAGAGCACCTTTCTACCACTGGCTAATAAGGGTCGCAGACAGGGACCTTCCTTTTCAGCTCACAAGAAGTTTTTTCGCTCCTCCGGGGCGGGCGACAAGGCGAAGCCCTCCAAAGCCCCCCCGGGGGGTTTCAAGAGACCCTGGTCTGGTAAACAAAAATACGGTCCTTCCAGACCTGAGGATAAGACCGCTTCAGCCTGAAGGTGCGCCCCCACCCAGATCAGGGGTGGGGGGGCGTCTTCGCCGGTTCCCGGACCCGTGGCTCTCCAGGATTCAAGACAAATGGGTCCACGAGGTCATACGGTCGGGATACAAGATCGAGGTTCGATCGCTTCCACCGGCGCGGTTCTTCCCTTCCAATATGCGACTGTCCCCGGATCGCCTAACGGCTCTGTTGGGGGCAGTGCAGGACTTGATGCAACAAGGAGTGGAGTCCATTCACACAGTGGTAGCCTCCATGCATCAGGGGGATTTTCTGGCGTCCATAGACATCAAGGATGCCTATCTTCATGTTCCAATTTACGCAGGACACCAGCGGTTTCTGCGCTTTGCTGTGGGAAAGGACCACTATCAATTTGGGGCGTTACCCTTTTGGTCTCGCCGCTGCTCCCCGGGTTTTCACAAAGGTTTTGTCCCCAGTTCTGGCGCTGTTGCGGCAGCGGGGGCATATTGATTCTGGGCTACCTGAGCGACCTCCTCCTCTGTGCGGAGTCGCCGCAGGCTCAGTTTCATACGCTGACCCTCCAAAAGGAGATTCTTCCCAAATGGAACCGGAATCCCGATTCCTTGGAAAAATCGGATCCGTCTAAACGAGCGGACCAGGAAATCTCTGGTTTGGTGACTTCGGTCTCCGATGCGATGCTCAGTCAGGAGAAGTCCTCTCTTCTGATCTATTGGTCTATACGGGTGGGGAGGGATTCTCGGCAGGCTGTCTGCTCAGGGGCTCTGGTCCCTGGAAGAATCCAGGTTGCCTATAAATGTGTTGGAACTGAGAGCGATCAGGTTTTGTCTGGTTCACGGGACCGAGCATCTTCAGGGCTGCCCGGTTCGGATTCAGTTGGACAATACCACGGCTGTGGCTTATGTCAATCACCAAGGGGGCACCAAGAGTGTCCCAGCGGCCGTGGAAGTGGCCGACATTCTTCGTTAGGCGGAACGGTTTGTTCCGGCGCTTTCCGCAGTTCACATTCTGGGCGTGGCGCTGGTTGCTCCGTGGGGGCAGTATCAGCTGCGGTATGCCTTTTCCTCCTCTCAAGTTGCTGCCGAAACTTCTTCGCAGGATAGAGGCGGAGGGAATTCCAGTCATCCTTGTAGCTCTGGACTGGGCTCGTCGGGCCTGGTACGCCGACTTGGTCAGGCTGGTCGCGGACTCTCCTTGGCTACTTCCTCTCAGGGAGGATCTGCTGTCTCAGGGACCGATCTTCCATCCTGCTTTACGATCGCTGCCTATGACAGCTTGGCTGTTGAGAGCCAGGTGCTGAAGGATAGGGGTTTGTCTGTTTCAGTTATTTCTACTCTTCATTAAAGCGAGGAAAGCAACTTCCAGAAAGATCTATCATCGCACATGGAAGTCTTATATCGCGTGGTGTGAGTCCCTCGGGGGTTCCTCCACGTTCTTACTCGGTGGCTCGGATATTGGCGTTCCTGCAACGGGGGGTTGAGCAGAAGCTGGCCTTGAGCACTATCAAGGGCCAGGTTTCAGCATTGGCGATCTTCTTCCAGAGGCCACTGGCTGCTCATTCTTTGGTGCGGAATTTCATCCAGGGGGTGCGGCACCTGGCTTCTCCGGTGCGCGCGCCCTTGCCGCCCTGGGATCTTAATTTGGTGTTGTCGGTTCTCCAGAAACCTCCCTTTGAAAATATTAGGGAGATTCCCTTGCTTACCTTATCCCAGAAGGTGGCCTTTTTGGTGGCTATCACTTCTGCACGCAGGGTGTCGGAACTGGCCGCGTTGTCCTGTCTCTCCCCATATCTGGTGGTTCATAGGGATAAGGTGGTTCTTCGTCCGAATCCATCCTTCCTTCCTAAGGTGGTTTCCGACATTCACTTGAATGAGGATATTGTGTTACCTTCCCTGTGTCCTAAGCCCAGTCATCCTCGGGAGTTTGCGTTACACTCCTTGGATGTGGTTCGGGCGATCAGGGTGTACTTGGCTACTACTGACTCTTTTCGTAAGGCTGATTCACTTTTTGTGATCACGGATGGCCCTAGAAAGGGGTTGCCTGCGTCTGCCACGACTATCTCCAGCTGGATCAGACAGACGGTGGTGCAGGCTTATTCTATTAAGGGTCGGGTTCCTCTGTTCCCTGTTAAGGCGCACTCTACTCGGCTCTTAGTGCTTCCTGGGCCTTCCGCCATCAGGCGTCGGTGCTTCAGGTTTGCAAGGCGGCTACCTGGTCGTCGGTTCATACCTTTACAAAATTTTATAAGGTTGATGTGCTGGCATCGGCGGATGCCTCTTTTGGGCCGCAAGGTTTTGCAGGCTGCTGTTTGAGGGGACCTTTGGTCTACCTCGGGGGTTTTGTTGTTTTCAGGTGGGTCTCATCTTCTTGTTTCGATGAGTCCTCTGTTCTTCTGGTTGGCTCTGTTTTGGCCTTCTGGATTGGATTTTATTTCTGTTATCCCACCCCTCATTTATGGCACTGCTTTGGGACGTCCCTACGGATATCACGATATCAGTCCTGCGTCTGTCAATGAACGACAGAGAAAACTGGATTTTTGACTTACCGTAAAATCCTTTTCTCTTAAGCTCATTGACAGACGCAGTACCCGCCCCTCTATTTTGAGTTGGGTTGGTATGAGTCTCTGACACTGCTTTGTTACATAACTGACATCCTATAGCAGGGAGAGAGAGGATATACCCCCTGGGACTGCCCATGGGTGTGGCCAGAACTTTTTTCCTGCCTAGTGTCCTACTCCTGTAGGGGGCAGTATAACCCTATGGATATCAAGATATCAGTCCTGCGTCTGTCAATGAGCTTAAGAGAAAAGGATTTTTCGGTAAGTCAAAAATCCAGTTTTTTACTTTAATCCTCAAGGTGTAAAATCAGAAAAAGTGCAATTAGTGTAGAATGCCAACAATTTTCAAATGCACAATAAAGTGCTTTCTGTGCTATAGATAAAGTATGTGCAATTCATAATAAATGTGTATCACATCAGACTATAAACAGTCTATTAAAAAAAATATATAATAGTCAATGTCCTGTGTTCATCCTCATTATTATGCTATATTCCAACAGCCAAAAAATGTAGTCCATATATAAAATTGTCCCCACCAGTGGGTAATTTGTGCTTGCTTATATTTGCAGTGTGCTTATCCCTCAACCAGTATAATACCGCTCTCACCTCACAAGATGGACCTAATGTATATCAGGCCAAACACACTTTTTTACCCTTTTACATAGGGTTATTATACGTATTTGTATGTATCCTTCCAGGTTAACCACTTCAGCCCCGGAAGGTTTTACCCCCCCCTTAATGACCAGGCCATTTTTTGTGATTCGGCACTGCGTTACTTTAATGAAAAAATGTGCAGTCGTGCAACACTGTACCCAAATACAATTGATGTCCCTTTTCCCCACAAATAGAGCTTTCTTTTGGTGGTATTTGATCACCTCTGCGGTTTTTAGATTTTGAGCTATAAACAAAAAAAGAGCGCCAATTCTGAAAAAAAAAACACAATATTTTTTACTTTCTGCTATAAAACATTCCCAATAACAAAATTAAAAAAAAATCCTATTTTTTTATCAGTTTAAGCCAATTTGTATTCTGCCACCTATTTTTGGTAAAAAAAAATCCCAAAAGCGTATATTAATTGGTTTGTGCATAAGTCATCGCGTTAACAAACTACGGGATCGATTTTTGGACTTTTATTTATTTTTTGTTTTTATTAGTAATGGCGGCGATCAGCGATTTTTAGCGGGACTGCAACATTGCGGCGGACAGATCGGACCCCTATCTGACATTTTTGACACTTTTTGGAGACCAATGACATTGATACAGTAATAAGTGCTAAAAAATATGCACGGTTACTGTATAAATGACACTGGCAGGGAATTGGTTAAAACTGGGGGTGATCAAAGGGGTTAATGTATGCCTAAAGTGCTTACTGACTGTGGGGGGAAGGGCTCTGTGACAGGCACAGAGGGATCGGGGTTTCAGCTTAGCTGAAACTCCTGATCTCTCTCTGCCTGTGTGACAGAAGATCCGCCTTCTTTGTTTAAATAAGCAGGTGGGTCTTCTGTCAGTTTCTCTGACGATTGCGGGAGGCTGGCGGGGATCACGGCCGCTCTTCCCGCAGGCTGCCTCCCACTGTGTCTAATCCCAGTGGGAGCTAGACTTCGGCAGCGCACGCACAAAACCACTTGCGGCCGGCAAGTGGTTAATATGGATCTCTCATTATTGCTGCATGGGCTTCTTCAATGTTAACCACTCCCAGACTGCCTGCTGCATATATATTGCGGCAGGGTGGCCCAGCTGTGCACCGGTTTTCGGGGGCATCGCCGGTGAGCCGTTCCTGCTGTTATTGGACACAGCGGGAGCCAGTCAGCGGGTCCAGCGGCCACAATTGTGGCCACTGGGACCCGCCGATCGTTCGGAGGAACGGTGGTCTGCCTATACTGTCAAAGAATGCATTAAAAACCTTCTGTCTTTAGAACCACTTGGTAGTAAAAAAAAACTTCCAATACTGGTCCCCCCCCCCAAATCTCTAAACACTCATGTACTCCTCTCCATCCAGGTCTGTCCTGCCTGCAGCACCACTGCTTCTTCTTCCTGAATTTACAGGAAGCTCTGAGAGCAGCAGGAGTCATATTCTGTGGAGAGGGAGCAGGGAGTGTGGCTGAGCCGTGCTGTGTGTGTTTACGGACAAACACAGCCCGGGTCAGAAGCACACCCACACGGGCACTCAAAGAAGAGAAAGAGCTGAGACTGCTGGCGGGGGACTCCAGAAGAGGAGATAATTGACCTCTCTGTGCACTACCAACGCACAGAGCAGATAAAATATAACTTTCTCTGTCGCTCATTGACAGACGCAGACTTCTTGATTATATCAGTAGGGATATACTGCCCCCTACAGGAGTAGGACACTAGGCAGGAAAAAAGTTCTGGCCACACCTTATGGGCAGTCCCAGGGGGTATATCCTCTCTCTCCCTGCTACAGGATGTCAGTTTTTTTCTGCCTAGTCAGAAGTAAGGACCTAAGTTCCTTGCTGGGATCTCTGGTCCTGCAAGCTTTTTTAGATCTTTTTTAGTTAGCTTTTTTTTCTCCAGTTTGTTCCTGTGAGATCTTCAAGCAATTATGCTGGATCTGGGCGACGGGCTGGATGTTGAGATCCGGTGGTCACCCCAGCCGGCCTACGAGCGCGCGCAGGCCCTAGCTCTGCGCTGGGTCGGCCGCGACATAGTCCCACTGGACGGTGACTGGCCCCGCGAGTTAAACATCTCGCCAGGTCGCCTACGACCAGTCGGAATCTGAGTCGCGGCGTCTGTATTGGCCGACAGCCCCCCCACCTCAGTGGAGAGGGGTTCTGTCAGGAGTTGGTGCCCACCTGTTCCGGTATGGTGAGTAGAATGTTCCCCCTCTCCCCCTGACGGGTTTTGGGGTGGACGTGGGCCCCTCCCCAGGAGGACCCTCATGATTCCGGGTTCTCCTCTGTCCTATTACGCACCCCCACCTATATGCCCCCCTCACTAGTGGGTACAGGCCACATATGGAGGCGGTGGGGGGGCACCGCCGGTGTTACCCTAAAAACGATCAGGGGGGGTTAATACCTGTGCCTTCAGGCCCATCTATGATCGATCCGTAGGGTAGGCTCACGGGGGTCCCCTGTTGACACTGCGGACCGCACGAGGCCGCCATTTTCCCACGGGCCGCGTGGGCTGCCATTTTGTTGTAGCCTGCATGTCCTCAGCATGGTGGCGGCCATCTTGGTACACCCAGCTCGTCCTGCTTGAGAGCTGAGCAGCTGTAGTAATCACCAAGGGCGTGTAAGGGGGCTCCTCCCTAGACAGCGCTGAGAGCAGTCCTGGCTTCAGGGCGGCTTGGTTCGGATTCAATCGGACAATGCCACGGCCGTGGCCTATGTCAACCATCAAGGGGACACCAAGAGTGTTCTAGCGGCCGTGGAAGTGGCCGGCATGTTTTGGGCAGAACAGTTCGTTCCGGCTCTGTCTGTAGTTCACGTTCTGGGTATGGAAAATTGGCAGGCGGACTTTCTCAGCCGTCAGACCTTGGATCAAGGGGAATGGCCTCTTCAGGTCAGGCTGGTCGCAGACGCTCCTTGGCGACTTCCTCTCAGGGAAGAGCCGCTGTCTCAGGGACCGATCGTCCATCCTGCTTTACGATCACTGGCTTTGATGGCTTGGCTGTTGAGAGCCAGGTGCTGAAGGACAGGGGTTTGTCCGCTTCAGTTATTCCTACTCTGATTTAAAGCGAGGAAAGCGACTTTCAGAAAAGTCTATCATCGCACATGGAAGTCTTATATCGCGTGGTGTGAATCCCTTGGGTTTCCTCCACGTTCTTACTCGGTGGCTCGGATATTGGCCTTTCTGCAACGGGGGGTTGAGCAGAAGCTGGCCTTGAGCACTATCAAGGGTCAGGTCTCAGCATTGGCAATCTTCTTCCAGAAGCCACTAGCGACTCATTCCTTGGTACGGAATTTCATCCGGGGGGTGCGGCACCTGGCTCCTCCGGTGCGCGCGCCCTTGCCGCCCTGGGATCTTAATTTAGTGTTGTCGGCTCTCCAGAAACCTCCCTTTGAAAATATTAGGGAGATTCCCTTGCTTACCTCATCCCAGAAGGTGACCTTTTTGGTGGCTATCACTTCTGCACGCAGGGTGTCGGAATTGGCCGCATTGTCCTGTCGTTCCCCATATCTGGTGGTTCATAGGGATAAGGTGGTTCTTCGTCCGAATCCATCCTTCCTTCCTAAGGCGGTTTCAGAGTTTCATTTGAATGAGGATATTGTGTTACCTTCCCTGTGTCCTAAGCCCAGTCATCCTCGGGAGTTTGCGTTACACTCCTTGGATGTGGTTCGAGCGATCAGGGTGTACTTGGCTACTACTGACTCTTTTCGTAAGGCTGATTCACTTTTTGTGATCGCGGATGGCCCTAGAAAGGGGTTGCCTGCGTCTGCTGCGACTATCTCCAGATGGGTCAGACAGACGGTGGTGCAGGCTTATTCTATTAAGGGTCGGGTTCCTCCGTTCCCTGTTAAGGCACACTCTACTCGGGCACTTAGTGCTTCCTGGCCCTTCCGCCATCAGGCGTCGGTGCTTCAGGTGTGCAAGGCGGCTACCTGGTCGTCGGTTCATACCTTTATAAAATTCTATAAAGTTGATGTGCTGGCATCGGCGGATGCCTCTTTTGGCCGCAAGGTTTTGCAGGCCGGTGTTTGAGGGGACTGTTGGTCTACCTCGGGGGTTTGTTTTTTTTTTCAGTTGGGTCTCATCCTTTTGTTAGATGAGTCCTTGATGCTTCTGGTTGGCTCCGGTTGGGCCTTCTGGAGTGGATTTTTATTTCGGTTATCCCACCCCTCATTTGTGGCACTGTTTGGGACGTCCCTACTGATATTAATCAAGAAGTCTGCGTCTGTCAATGAGCTTAAGAGAAAAGGATTTTACGGTGAGTCAAAAATCCAATTTTTTTTATTTTAATAAAAAAAATATATAAACTGTATCCTTTACAACCATATTAATTGCCATACCATACAGTGTTCCTAGGGCAGCTTGCAAGCTGGAGATATCTTGAATAAATGTTTTGGCCTTTGTTGCCCAGAAACACACGGTCAATACTTTACATACATTTCAGTGTGTGTGTGTGTGTATATATGTATATATGTATATATATATATATATATATATATATATATATATATATATATATATATAATATGTGTGTATGTATATGTATATATATATATATATATATATATATATATATATATATATATATATATATATATATATATATATATATATATATGTATGTATGTATGTATGTATGTATGTATGTATATATATATATATATATATATATATATATATATATATATATATATATATATATATATATATGTAAAGGGATCAACTGATTATCGGCAAGGCCGATATATCGGGGGCCGATATTGACTTTTGCCGATAGATCTGTATCGGCCCCGGAACTGGCCGATATTACAAATATTGCTCACATATGTACAAATTAAAGATATAAGCAATTCCACATTAGCAGATCTGCTGGCTATCTCTCACCCACTTACCGTAAGTGATACCCAGGTGATACCGCTCTGTTCGGCATCTACTCAATACTGCTCTGTCTCTCACCCGCTCCATCTACTACCCACCCGATACCAATCCGTCTCTCACCCACTTGCCGTAAGTGACAACCGGGTGATACCGCTCCGTCCGGCATACGATCTCGGAGGTCACGTGCGTGACCACGTGACCTCCGAGATCGTCATCGTATGCCGGATGGAGCGGTAGGAGAAGAAGACTAGTCTCGGATCCTGACATAGGATTTACAAAATATCGGCCCATATCGGCCGATACCGATATTTTGGCCATCGCATATATCGGTATCGGCAACGAAAAACCGATATGGGTCGATCCCCAATAATGATAGATAGATAGATAGATAGATAGATAGATAGATAGATAGATAGATAGATAGATAGATAGATAGATAGATAGATAGATAGATAGATAGATAGATACAGAAAAGGAGAGATGTGGCTTTTCATCTCAGAGTAAAGTTGCAGGTACCCCCAGACCAACCTTGTCTCCTAACCTCTTAGAGAAAATAAAACCTGATTTGAATTTATATTATAAGAATATACAAAAAAAGAATTACCCTTGGAGGAGCTGCTGGGTATATTGAGTTCTCTGCAAACTGCTTTGTCCCTTCTGACACACCTGGCTGGGTAGAGGATTGCTGCAAACACCTATACATGAACAAGTATAAATAACCTGCACACAACTATGAAAAGGCACCAGTAAATGGACACCAGAGGGTCCGCTTTATGTGCTCCTCCCCCTTTTAATATTTTTGGGCCTTTTTTGGGGGGGTGGAGCAGGTACCTGGTTTCGACAGGTACCCGCTACCACTTGTGGTTGGATCGTCACTACGCATAAACCGGAAGTTACCCCCCGGCCTGGGGCAAGGCACAAGACTGGGACCATTCACAAAGCACAGTGGGCAGACAGCTGTAAAGATGCAGGGAATCAAAGCCGACTGCCCACAGTAAACATGCCAGCGCTGGAGAATCGAAGACTGGTGAAGACTGGTGAGTGTCCCCCTTTAAAAGTTAGCAGCTACAGTATTTTTTAAACCGGGCGAAGAACTGCTTTGAGAGTAAGAAACTTTGCAAGAATAAATCAGTCATTGAAGGAAAGGATTAGGGCTCTAAACAGAACAGTTATTAGAATTGGTTTTATAGTGACTCACACCTAATACTCAAAAGATGATGGTGAAAGCAAAGTTTAAAGTTTGAAGTTCACCAAAAACCTCATTCATCATAATGATATTGGTAATAATGTTAATACACAGACAGCACCTTCTAAAGTAATCTCTGAGGCACATTTATGTACCTCGTAATAACCTACACATTGAGGTCAATACACACAATCATAACCCCCAGCATTGATGTTACGGACATCAGTGATAACCCCAAAAATTGGAGCCATTGACAGCATTAACAACCAGAATGTGTCATTTGCCTCAATAATAGCCCTTAGCAATGCTGCCAGTGATCACAAAAATAACCTTTTGGAACTGGTGTCAGTTACCACAATAATCACCCCTGCATTGATAGTCAGTGGAAATGTTATTTAAACCTTCCTTAATAGTCAGTGGCAATGCTGTTAACCCCACTCCCCTTAACCCTCTTCTTGCATTGATGGCTAGTGGCAGTGGTATTTAACCCCCCCACACCACATTGCTGGTCAGTGGTAGCATTATTTAACCCCTCTCCCCCTACATTGATGGTCCGTGACAGTGTTGCTAGCTCCCTACGCATACTCATTGGTGGTCAGTAGCAGTGTTAATAAACCCCTTCCCCATTGCATTGATGGTGAGTGGAAGTGCAATTACCTCCCCCCCACACACACACACACACACACACACACACACACACACACACACACACACACACACACCCCGACTTCCCCCCTCCCCAGGCATTGGTGGTGCAACCAACAACTTATTTTTTAACAACATAGTTACAAAAACAAATGACGTGTTCTAAAGTAAACCAGGGCCAATCACACTCAATTTGCTTGTATTTCCCCCCACTCAGCCGTGTTTATTTACCTGCCGACCATTTGGCTCGCTCTCCTGGCCGAATGACGTTCACAATTGTACCAGAACTATAGTGCGACTGTCAGGCAGAGCTCACTCCGCTCCACCTGATAGTAGTAGAGGCATCATTCTAGTGCCTGGTGTGCAAAGGCAGAAAGTGTCTCAGTAATACAGAATTGGCAGGTTTCAGCACAAAAAGGCCTGCATATACCTAATTACTGTCTATAAGGAATTTTGTCTAATCTTTTTGTAAAGTTCAAATAAAAAATATGCACAGCTACCCTCATGTCCAGGTTTCTGCTTATTCTTCACTTATATTATATCCTAGCATACACTTTTATATGGGGCCCTTACTAGTCCCTCAAATATCTTTCCTACAATACAATTTAAATTTACAGGTCTGTAATTACTGGGTAAATTCATTTTTAAATATAAACCATGTTCTTTGGCATTACTTTCTGATTCCCACCCTGGTCTTTTTGAATGTTTGGCTTTCAGCATTGGGACTTTCGGTAAAGTAAGTGGTTGGGACTTTCCAGCTTGTATTTGTTTTTTGCACCTTAAATTAAATGAAAACCTGTTGTGGTTATTTTTACCCAGATTTTCCTTTGAATGAACATTTGTGATAAACTCTACATTGTTTGTAGAGTAATGGCTAACAGCCATGTTACATTTAGCCAGAAGGGAGAGCGCTTATGTTTTCCTATAGCATCAGCCCCCACCAGGGCTGGAGTGGGACTCATTTTCAGCCCTGGAGTTTCATGACTTAGACCGGCCCACTTTAGTTCATGACTGACTATATTAAAATAATGTAGTTAAAACCTCAGAATATAAGTTTGCAAAGGTGCACTGTTCTCTATTCTCTACAGCGTTGTAATTCATTGTATTTTTCAAAAAATATTTACAATTCAGTGCAAATTCAGTAGCCTAATGCCCCATACACACGTGCAGATTATCTGCAGACTTTTGTCTGCAGATTTACCTTTTCTATGTAGTGCAAGGGCCTGCCGGATTGCATACAAATTGAAAGTGTTTAGGTTTGACCTCATATTATATGGTTTTGGTAAGTCTGCAGACAAAAGTCTGCAGATAATCTGCACGTGTGTACGGGGGGCATAAGGCCTCTTTCACACGGCCGCTCCGGTTTTTTTGTCCGCTGTGGCACTTTTTTTTTTTTTTTTTTTACGGACACGGATGACACTTGTGTCATCCGGTCCGTATGTCTGCATATCGTCCTATCCGTTTGCGGATGATATACGGACATAATGCATGTCTATGGGCTACAGGGGGAGATGGTTAGAGGCTGTGGACATGGTACAGGGAGAGATGGTTAGAGGCTGCGGGCACGGTACAAGGGGAGATGGTTAGAGGCTGCGGGCACGGTACAAGGGCAGATGGTTAGAGGCTGCGGGCACGGTACAAGGGGAGATGGTTAGAGGCTGTGGGCATGGTACAGGGGCAGATGGTTAGAGGCTGTGGGCATGGTACAGGGGCAGATGGTTAGAGGCTGTGGGCATGGTACAGGGAGAGATGGTTAGAGGCTGTGGGCATGGTACAAGGGGAGATGGCTAGAGGCTGTGGGCATGGTACAGGGGGAGATGGTTAGAGGCTGCGGGCATGGTACAGGGAGAGATGGTTAGAGGCTGTGGGCATGGTACAAGGGGAGATGGTCAGAGGCTGTGGGCATGGTACAGGGAGAGATGGTCAGAGGCTGTGGGCATGGTACAGGGAGAGATGGTCAGAGGCTGTGGGCATGGTACAGGGAGAGATGGTCAGAGGCTGTGGGCATGGTACAAGGGGAGATGGTCAGAGGCTGTGGGCATGGTACAGGGAGAGATGGTCAGAGGCTGTGGGCATGGTACAGGGAGAGATGGTCAGAGGCTGTGGGCATGGTACAAGGGGAGATGGTCAGAGGCTGTGGGCATGGTACAAGGGGAGATGGTCAGAGGCTGTGGGCATGGTACAGGGAGAGATGGTCAGAGGCTGTGGGCATGGTACAGGGAGAGATGGTCAGAGGCTGTGGGCATGGTACAAGGGGAGATGGTCAGAGGCTGTGGGCATGGTACAAGGGGAGATGGTCAGAGGCTGTGGGCATGGTACAGGGAGAGATGGTCAGAGGCTGTGGGCATGGTACAAGGGGAGATGGTCAGAGGCTGTGGGCATGGTACAGGGAGAGATGGTCAGAGGCTGTGGGCATGGTACAGGGAGAGATGGTCAGAGGCTGTGGGCATGGTACAAGGGGAGATGGTCAGAGGCTGTGGGCATGGTACAAGGGGAGATGGTCAGAGGCTGTGGGCATGGTACAGGGAGAGATGGTCAGAGGCTGTGGGCATGGTACAGGGAGAGATGGTCAGAGGCTGTGGGCATGGTACAAGGGGAGATGGTCAGAGGCTGTGGGCATGGTACAAGGGGAGATGGTCAGAGGCTGTGGGCATGGTACAGGGAGAGATGGTCAGAGGCTGTGGGCATGGTACAGGGAGAAATGGTCAGAGGCTGTGGGCATGGTACAAGGGGAGATGGTCAGAGGCTGTGGGCATGGTACAAGGGGAGATGGTCAGAGGCTGTGGGCATGGTACAGGGAGAGATGGTCAGAGGCTGTGGAGGGGTCTTACCTGGCCGTGATGAGAGGCGAGCGCCACTGCTGGGCCACTGCAGTTTTTTTCTTTCGATTTAAAAATGGCGCCCCCCGTCGTCATTAGGCCACTGCTGACAGAGGAGGCGGGACAGATTACTTAGCTGAGACAGGAGGCGGGGCGGAGGCGGGACGAAGTGCTTAGCTGGGAGGAGGTGGGAGGGAGAGAATACATCCTCGGGTCTGAGAGGAGGTGGGGCGGAGGCGGGACGAACTGCTTAGCTAGGAGGAGGCGGGACGGAGGTCGAGCATAATTGTAATAATGCAGAGCTGGCTGATTACATTTTTTCTCTACCTCCGTCCCGTCTCCTCCCAGCTAAGCAGTTTGTCCCGCCTCAGCCCCGCCTCCTCTCAGACCCGAGGATGTATTCTATCCGTGCTGCCTCCTCTCTGCTAAGCAACCAGTCCTGCCTCCTCTGTCAGCTGTGTTCTAAATTTTAGAACACCGGTGTCACCGGCCCTCAACCCGACCAGCCCACCGGGAATTCTCCCGGTTCTCCCGATTGGCCAATCCGGGCCTGGCCCCCACTCTGGCTGAACCAGTAAGGCGTCTCTTTACTGCTGCTGCCCCACTGGTGAGCAAGATTCTGCAGCATTTCAGCCTGCAAGGCAGCAACACATTGTGACCAAACATATCAGAGCCATTTCTAGAAAAAAAAACTTAACGTGATTGTAAACTATCACCTTGTAAAACAACCCATTCAGTTTGTAATATAAATGAAAAGCAAAACATTTGTGTATAGATATAAAAAACATAAACCCCTTTAACCCCCCTTTATACCCCTTTATAAGTGATAACATTCCCTCTGTTCTCAGCTGCATAAGAGCTGGGGGGGGGAGAAACAGTAGCGCACTGAGCTTGCCAGTGAATGGCTGTGCAGAAGGGGGCGTGTCAGGACGAGTCTGATCATTTGAGGAGAGCAGGCTGAGTTCCCAGCACAGCTAAAGAACTGACCATAGTGTGCTTTCCTGCTTAGCGTGGTCAGTTTTTAATAGGAAAGCAGAGGGACTGGCAGGAACACCAGAGATTTCACACAAAGAAAGCAATGCAATAAGAACAGGATAGTTTCTCATACAAGTACATGGTATAGCAGGCACATATTAGGAATATGAAGTGTTACTAAACCCGGGACCTTGCATTCACTATTTCTAGTCTCCTACAGTACACAAAGCATAGACATGCAATTATTTTATTAAATAAAAACTGCTAAATACCTTTTCTCATCTGCAGTTAGAGCGGTCTTGTGACTTGTATTAGTGTCTGGTTAAAGCTTGTAGGAGGAGTTTTCATTCTCCCCTGACTGTCCTATGAGGCTGCAGGACCCCTGACCCTCTGTCTGGACAGTGCTGATTGGCCCAGTGCTAATCACATGCACCCTGTTAGGAAAAAAAATACTCTCTAGCAATACACACCAAACTGAGCATGTGCAAAGTGACTCCAAAGGCTCTGTATTATCAGGAGATGGATCTGGGACAGTGGAAGAAGGGAAGGATGAAAAAAAGACAGGATCAAACAGCCTTTTTACAGAATACAGTTCATATATCAAGCATGCTTTACTTCATATACAGACTGATTTTACTGTTTATGGGTTAAGTAACACTTTAGGTGTATGTAAACCCCAAAATGTTTTTTGTTTTAATTCCTGTCTATTCTCACCTTATTTAAAGTGGTTGTAAACCTCAGACATGAAATGTGAACACTGCATATCCCATTATAGTGTGTACTTGTCTCAATTAACCACTTTACCTCCGCTTACATGGAGGCTACTGCGGCAAAGTGCCGCGATCCCGTCCAGCGACGTAGACCTACGTCGCTGGACTCCGCCCCTTGTGGGCGGCGCTCGCGCGCCGCCGGAGGCTCGCTCCCGCTGTGTTCATTCACAGCGGGAGTCGGGCCAGCGGAGGAGAAGCGGCGATTGCCGCTGCTCTGCCCCGATCGTCGGGGATCGAGTCTGGAGATCCGCCCGCTGTATGTAAACACAGCAGGCGGATCTCCATAGTGACAGGGACTGACAGATCGGAGTGTTCAGCATAGCTGGACATCCGATCTGTCCTTCTGTCACACAGTCACCTCCCCCCCCCCACACGTCAGTAAGCACCAGGCATACATTAACCCCTCCCTCTCCAATAAAATTAACCCCTTCCCTGCCAGTGTCATTTTTACAGTAACAGTGCATATATATAGCACTGATTACTGTAGAAATGTCACTGGTACCCCCAAAAGTGTCAAAAATGTCAGTCAAGGGTCCGATCTGTCCGCCGCAATGTCGCAGTCCCGCAAAAAAAATCGCAGATCACCGCCATTACGCGTTAAAAAAAAAACACCAAAAATGACAGAAATCTTTCCCTTAGTTAGTAAACGCAATAACTTTTGCGCAAACCAATCAAAATACGCTTATTGCGATTTTTTTTTACTAAACATAGGTAGCAGAAAACAAATTGGGCAAAAATTTTAAAAAAATTTGATTTTTACATTTTTTTTGGGGGGAATTTCATATAAAAAAATGTGAAAAATATTGTTATTTTTTCAAAATAAACGCTCTTTTTTTGTTTATAGCGCAAAAAGTAAAAATCGCACAGGTGATCAAATACCACCAAAAGAAAGCTCTGTTTGTGGGAAAAAAAGGACGTAAATTTCGTTTGGGTACGGCGTCGCACGACCGCGCAATTGTCAGTTAAAGTCGCACAGTGCCGAATCGCAAAAAGTGGCCTGGACGGAAGACAGCAAAATCCTCCGGTGGTAAAGTGGTTAAGAGCATGAAGTGTCATTTTACACAATGAGCGCTGGTATGCAAGGGGCAGAGCCATGTCTCAGTCCCAAATTGTACATACACATACATAGACCATTGCCCAAGGAACTTTAATGAGTCACACCCAAAAAAAAAACAAACAAAAAGGAATATAAAATGAACAAGAGAATTTATTAGTCCAAACCAACAATATTACATACGTTTAAAAACATATAGTTATATAAAGTTGCCAGAAATAATGAAAGTGCATAAGTGAACAATGTAAGAACAGTTAGGCTACATTCACACCTGAGCGTAGCGTTTTTCGCGCGTTTTTTACCGCGATTTTACCGCGATTTTTGCGGCGTTTTTTACCGCGATTTTTGCCGCGATTTTTGTGCAGGCGTTTTTAGATTGAATAGAGATCAATGGAAAACGCCTGTAATCTGCCCAAAAAGAAGCTCATGTACTTTTTTGAGCGTTGGGCGTTTTGTATACAGCTTCAAAACGCTCAGATGTGAACAGGGGCCATTGAAATGAATAGGATTTGTCTTGTTGGGCGTTTTGAGAGCTGATCCTAGAGCAGAAAAACGCCCCAAAAACGCCCCAAAACGCCTACATGTGAACGGAGCCTTAGAGTTGTAAACCTTCCATCAAAATTGATGATCTGTGCTGATTTTCTTTACGCATTTTCCGAGATAAAAAAACTTGCTTCCTCAGGGGAGGCACAGAAGAAAATCTGGAGATGCAAACAGATTAAATTAAGAAAAAAAAAAAAACTCACAGTCCAGACTTACAGTTTAGATGCTTGCAGGAGACCTCCATAAATGGGCAGTAAAAAATGGATAACAAAATACACTTAGTATGTCTTCCAAATATGACTTCATATAGATCACGCCAGACAGATCCGCCCAATGGTCCATCAATTTCACCCGGGAGTTGTGGAGGGGGGGGATCAGGCGCTCTCACTCCCTGCCCCTCATATCTTATATGACACCAAAAAGAGGCTGTTGGAAATTGAATACAGATCCTGAAACTAAAACCTAATCTGGTAAACCTTCAAACAAGGAGGGGGGGCCCAATCAGTCAAAGCACCTAGGTGTACCCTGATGTTAGGAGGAAAGCTACATGCAAAGTGAATAGAATGTAGTAGGCAAGAGTGTACTGAAACAGTGCAATTCCTTAATGAAGACGTGACACATTAGAATAGGTACTGTTGAACAAGCCAGTGAGTGCCAACATGAGAAAGTGACTACCTGTAGGGCTAAACCAAGTGACTGAAAATGAAGCCATGCCATAAAAAATGACCGCCAGATGAAGTACATGTGAGATATGGTAGTTAAGAAAATTATTGGTGAAGGAAGAATGAGTATCCTAAGGACCTGGAGGCCCAGGTTCATAGATGAAGAAAATACAAATGCTTGAGTGATAGAAGAAAAACTGCGAACTAGCAAACCAAAAGTGCATCCTAGAGCAAAGGAAGAATGTGTCACAACAATTCACAAAAAATATGATATAATAATCGGCATAAGAGATAATATTTACCCTGTGTCCCCTGTGGTAAGAGCCAAAACAGAATCTGCACCGTCAGATCCACTCAAAGGAATGGCGATCACAAGGGAGCAGGCGCTTGGCTAAATAAGCCCAGAGCTGATCGAACTTCTCCCCTCCAGCATCACAGTGGTGGGAAACCACCATTGCATGAGCAAGTAAAAGGGAGGCAGGCAAGATGCCATCCACACAGCTTGGCTGGTGAAGAGCAGTGGCAGCGTGAGGCGGCGCACAGCTTGATGTGTAATAACTATTGATGCAAACATGAATGAATTGTTCACACAGCATCCAAATGTTACCAATCAATCACTGTTCAAGGAAAAAGATGTTGAGCTAAGCCAATACTTGGATAGGTTCATGGACATCATTTTAAATAAAAATCAAACATTTTTTTTTTTTTTTAACAAAAGCGCTTTCTGCCAGGGTACCGCCTTTAGATAGCAGTCCTTGCCTTCAAGGCGTCACCCTCGTAAGGAATCTCCTAGACGATGTGTCCAATAGTGATGCTGCTTTGGATACAGCCTCTGTCTGATCAACCTTCTCCACATATAGAAATATGGGGAACTCCTCTTCTAAACGGCAAGGCCATAAACGTCCCAACTTAGAAAACTCCAACAATAGACTGGGTGACTCAAAAAGACTTCCAGCTTCTAGCACAGAAAAATAAACTTCGGCCCCCACCACTGCCATAAACTCTAAAATGAATAAGTCAGTTACCAACAGGGTAACCCCTCTACTTCTCTTTCCGTGACTCCCAATGTAACCTCACCCTCCCTCTCTGTTGATCCTGATTCTACAATTTTTTTACCCAACACGGACAGCTCCAATCCCAATCTTATACGAGCAATGGGGATCTGTATCAATATGCGTACAGACCCAATTAGATAGCAGACCCATGACCACCATCGGTGGAGAAGGAAATTTACGTTTTTTTTTTCCCCACAAACAGAGCTTTCTTTTGGTGGTATTTGATCACCTCTGCGCTTTTCATTTTTTGCGATATTAATAAAAAAATTCGATAATTTTGAAAAAATAACAATATTTTTCTACTTTGACAGTTAAATATCCAATATATTAAATTTTTGTCATATATTTAGGCTAAAATGTATTTAGCTACATGTCTTTGCCAACAAAATTCTCAATGAGCGTATTTTTAACCGATTTTACCCCCTTCCTGACCAGGCCATATTTTGCGATTCGGCACTGCGTTACTTTAACGGACAATTGCGCGGCCGTGCGATGCTGTACACAAATTAAATAGAGAAAACTGGATTTTTGACTTACGGTAAAATCCTTTTCTCTTAAGTTCATTGACGTACGCAGTACCCGCCCCTCTATTTTAACCACTTTACCACTAGAGCATTTTGCTGTCTTACGTCTGGGCCACTTTGTGCGACTTTAACTGACAATTGCGCGGTCATGCGACGCCGTACCCAAACGAAATTTACGTCCTTTTTTTCCCAGAAACAGAGCTTTCTTTTGGTGGTATTTGATCACCTCTGCGATTTTACTTTTTGCGCTATATACAAAAAAAGAGCAACAATTTTGAAAAAATAACAACATTTTTCACATTTTTTTTATATGAAATTCCCCAAAAAAAATGTAAAAATCAAAATTTTTTAACTTTTTTTGCCAATTTGTTTTCTGCTACATATTTTTGGTAAAAAAAAATCACAATAAGCGTATTTTGATTGGTTTGCGCAAAAGTTATCGCAGCTACTAACTACGGGAAATTTATGTCATTTTTTATTGTTTTTTTTAACTAGTAATGGCGGCGATCTGCGATTTTATTTTTTTTTTTTTTTCATTTTTTTTTTTTTTGTTTTTTGTTTTTTTTTTGCAGGACTGCGACATTGCGGCGGACAGATCGGACCCTTGACTGACATTTTTGACATTTTTGGGGGTACCAGTGACATTACTACAGTAATCAGTGCTATAAATATGCACTGTTACTGTAATAATGACACTGGCAGGGAAGGGGTTAATTTTTATTGGTGATCAAGGGATTAATGTATGCCTGGTGCTTACTAACGTGTGTAGGGGGAGGGGACTGTGTGACACAGGGACAGATCGCAGGTTCAGCTATGATGAATCCTGCAATCTGTCACTGCCTGTCACTTAGGAGATCCGCCCGCTTTGTTTACACAAGCGGGCGGATCTCCACACTCAATCCCGACGATCGGGGAAGAGCAGCGGTGATCAACGCTTCTCCTCCCCTGGCCCGACTCCCGCTGTATTCAGTTACGAGCCTCCGGTGGCGCATGCGTGCCGCCCACAAGGGGAGGAGTCGCTGGACGATAACGGGCCACATTGCCGCAGTAGCAGCAATGTGAGCAGACGTAAAGTGGTTAAAAGTCCCAGTTTTCCCTTTGCTCTCCATGTTATTTATTCTACATAGGGATGCGGAGCCACAATTAACTGAGTCTTGTCTCCTATTTCTTGGGTTATGTATGCCTGTATGCTGTGGCCAATCACAGCTATCACAATAGTGTACTATAGCATTGTGTACAATGCTGATGAATAGATGCCATTCATAAAAATGATTTCTTATAACAGTGATCATCAAAAAAAAATCCTGATCACTATGGTAACACAGCAATGCTCTGGTCAGTTTAGTAAAGAAAAAGAAAAAAAAATGTTTAAAAGTTTGGAAAAACAAGGTATTGTCAGTATCACTGATCACCACCACACCAGTAATATGAAAACTGTACTGCTCTGGTGACAGCATGTAAAAAAAAAAAAAAAAAAACTTTTTTAAGCTTAATTTCTTAACCACTTAAGCCCCGGAGGATTTGGCTGCTAAAGGACCAGGGTTTTTTTTGCGATTTTTTTACTGCGTGACTTTAACGGACAATTGCGCGGTCGTGCGACGCTGTACCTAAACGAATTTGACGTCCTTTTTTTCCCACAAACAGAGCTTTCTTTTGGTGGTATTTGATCACCTGTGCGATTTTTTGATCACGCGCTATAAACAAAAAAAGAGCGTAAATTTTGCAAAAATAACAATATTTTTCACATTTTTTTATATGAAATTCCCCAAAAAAAAAAGTAAAAATCAAAATTTTTTAACATTTTTCGGCCAATTTGTTTTATGCTACCTATGTTTGGTAAAAAAAATCTCAAAAAGCGTATTTTGATTGGTTTGCGCAAAAGTTATCGTGTTTACTAACAAAGGGAAAGATTTTTGTCATTTTTGGTGTTTTTTTTTTTAACGCGTAATGGCGGCGATCTGCGATTTTTTTTTCGGTACTGCGACATTGCGGCGGACAGATCGGACCCTTGACTGACATTTTTGACACTTTTGGGGGTACCAGTGACATTACTGCAGTAATCAGTGCTATACATATGCACTGTTACTGCAAAAATGACACTGGCAGGGAAGGGGTTAACTTTATTGGACAGGGAGGGGTTAAGTGTGTCCTAGGGGCGTGCTTCTAACTGTGTAGGGACATTCCTATTGGTGTAAAAGCAAAGATCAACCGTTCTACATAGTAGAACAGACAGATCTTCACTTTTACACAGGGAGAACTGACAGGCAGCTTGTTTACACAAGCTGCTCTGTCTTTCTCCCTTCACAGGAGCGATCGCAGTGTGACCGGCGGACATCGAGTCCGCCGGTCACACGCACTGACTTGTCTGTGAACGAGCCGCGGCGGGCGCGCGCCCGCCCGCGATAGGCTCGCAAGTCAGTGACAGGCGAGTGACGTACCGATACGTCACTCTGCCTGGCCGGGGCTGACCGCCGCAGTATATAGTCGTGCGGCGGTCGGCAACCGGTTAATTTTCAAAAAAAAGGGGACATAAAATTACAACTCACCATGCCTCTTATAAAATGCCTCAGAATGTCTACTTTCCAAAAAAGGGGAAATTTGGGGGAAATTTGTACTGTCTTCGAATTTTAGGGCCTCAAGAAATGAGAGAGGCTGTCAGTTCATCAGGAATGATCAATTTTCAGATCCAGTGCCTTGAAAAAGTATTCATACCTCATCATGTTACAGACAAAAACGTAAATGTATTTTATTGGGATTTTATGTGATAGCCTAAATTGTGAAGTGGAAGGAAAATGATAAATGGTTTTCAATTTTTTTTTTTTTTTTTACAAATACCTGAAATGTGTGGAGTGCATTTGTATTCAGCCCCTCTGAGTCAATACTTTGTAGGACCCCCTCTCGCTGCAATTACAGCTATAAGTTTTTTTGGGTATGTCTCCAACAGCTTTGCACATCTAGGAGAGACATTTGTGCCCATTGTTCTCTGTAAAATAGCTCAAGCTCTGTCAGATTGGATAGAGAGTGTCTGTGAACAGCAATTTTCAAGTCTTGCCACAGATTCCCAATTGGATTTAGGTCTGGACTTTGACTGGGCCATTCTAACACATGGCTATGGTTTGATCTAAAACATTTCAATGTAGCTCTGGCTGTATGTTTAGGGTCGGTGAACCTCCGCTCCAGTCTCAAGTCTTTTGCAGACTCTAACAAGTTTTCTTCTA
This sequence comes from Pelophylax lessonae, assembly GCF_965119305.1. Classification (NCBI taxonomy): domain Eukaryota; kingdom Metazoa; phylum Chordata; class Amphibia; order Anura; family Ranidae; genus Pelophylax; species Pelophylax lessonae. The sequence continues at coordinate 126,313,194 of NC_138779.1, forward strand.
AGGCTGGCCATGCATTATACAATTGCTTCCCTGTCCCTGCTGAATAAAGCATCCCCACAACATGATGCTGCCACCACCATGTTTTACAGATGGTGTGTTCAGGGTGATGTGCAGTGTTAGTTTTCCGCCACACATAGCATTTTGTTTTTAGACCAAAAAGTTCAATTTTGGTCTCATCTGGCCAGAGCATGTTCTTCCACATGTTTGCTGTGTCCCCCACAGGGCTTCTCGCAAACTGCAAAGGGGACTTCTTATGGCTTTCTTTCAACCATGGCTTTCTTCTTGCCACTCTTCCATAAAGGCCAGATTTGTGGAGTGCATGACTAATATTTGTCCTGTGGACAGATTCTCCCACCTGAGCGGTGGATCTCTGCAGCTTCTCCAGAGGTTACATGGGCCTTTTGGCTGCATCTCTCTTAATGCTCTCTATGTCCGGCTTGTCAATTTAGAGGAATGGCCATGTCTTGGTAGGTTTGCAGTTGTGCCATGGTCTTTCTATTTTCGAGGTGATGGATTGAACAGTGCTCCGTGAGATGCTCAATATTTATAGTTATGTGCCACTTTGTGTTGGTCTATCACATAAAATCCCAGTAAAATACATTTTATGTTTTTGGTTATAACATGACAAAACGTGGAAAATTTCAAGGGATATGAATACTTTTTCAAGGCACTGTATGGAATATAGTTTGTAGACTCTCTAACTTTCTACAGACTTTATAGTATACACTGATTTTGGTTATTTTTACCAAAGAAATTTACCAGAATACATCTTGGCCTAAATCTATGAATAAATATTATTTATTTGCAACATTTTATAACCGAAACAAAGAAAAATTAGTTTTTTTTAAACATTTTCAGTATTTTTTTGTTTATAAAGCAAAAAGAAACCCATTGGTGACTAAATACCACCAAATAAAAGCTCTATCTGTCTCAAAAAAAATTAAAAATTTGAGTACAATGTTACATGACTGAGTAGTTGGCATTCAAAGCCTGACAGTGCTGAAAGCTGAAAATTGGCCTGGGCAAGAAGGGGGTGAAAGTGTCTGGTACTGAAGTGGTTAAATGCTAATGCACATTTCTTTTTAGAATAGGCATTCCATTACTATTTCTATGTTGTACACCTGTAAATGTAAAATATCTATTTAAAAGTTATAATTCTTCCATTATTTTTCTAACATGCTGATTTTGTTTTCCCACAGTCCAAATCGGAGTCTGCTCTAGTGCATATTCATTTGCAGCATGGCCCATTCTTCATCTACCTATAAAAGATATATAGACCCTTCTTACGCTAAGAGTTATGCTGGCTATGGATCCTATACCTCCAACCTCAGCTCTTCTTCTTACAGCGATCGCAATAACTTTAAATCAAGTTTGAGTAGTTCATACTACTCCAGCTCTCCCTTGCGCTCCTACCACGATCTGGATAGAAGTCTTCCCTGTCTGGATCCAACCACCAAAAGGACAGATCTGTTATCACGCTCTTCATCAAAATACATTACAAATGGCTATTCCTATGGATACAATACCACCCTTCCATCTTACCCCACCACCACCTCCCTATCACGCAAAAAGTCATATAGTCACACAGACCTAACTCTTGGACTCTCTGAACTACGAACTGCAGATACTTACTACCCCCACAGCCCAGGAAAAACACGGTCACGCTTTGAAGTAGATGGACCTTCCAGAATTTCCTATGTTTCCAACGCTAACGAGTCCAATGATATTTATGGGAAGAAAAGAGGCTCATCTAATGGACATGGAAGCTCTTCTACATACTCTTCTGAGCCTGTTACTACCCTTTCCAAGCCTGGGTCTAAGTTTTCATACTCCTTTGAGAAGACTGAGGGGACCAGTCAGAAGGATACAACGGTAAGTTGTGTTGCTTGTATGGTTTATTTGTGTGGGCTGGTCAAAGTGAAACTGCAAAGAAATGCATACCCTTACATGGGTTTGTTCAGATTTGTGGAAAGGCTCATTCTTGCCCCAGACTATTATATTAAAAGCAACTGTCCCTTTGTTTGCCTTTTTTTATCACATTTCTTTCTTGTATAAGTCTTAGGGATAGAAATAATAAAATGACCAATTATTCATATGTAAAATGGGATTTGTATCACAGGTTAAAACAAGGGCATATCTACCACGAGGCAAACAAGGCTTTGCCTTAGGTGGCATTTTTCAGGGGGGCGGCGCTGCCCCCGGGCAGAAGGGACACTACAAGCAGTGGCGTCACTACAGGGGTGCAGGGGGTGAGGGCCACACCTGGGTGGCACCAGCCAGAGGGGGTGACACAAGAGGTGGCCGCAGCCTGATTGTTCAATGACAGGGGAGCAAAGCGGAAGCAGGAGTCGGTGGTTGCTACAGTCTCCAATCCCGGAAGTAGCTCACTTAGCAGAGCTGGTCAGAGTCCCTGGCTGTGATTGTGCCTCAGCAGTCCTGCAACACAAAGCTAGTAGAAGTGAAAAGGGGAGGTAAAAGAGGTGCTGCCTACAATATGTGCAAAAAATATAACTATTCGTGTATAATGCTTGCTTTCAAAAGTCAATCAATTAAAATGGTTACAACACAGATAGATCATATAAACCCGCTCCTGATGGGCGGTGCTTCGGGCCTCACTGCGTCACCTTTGGTTTTGGATAGCAAATTACACTTTGCTACAATGTAAATGAGTGAGTGTACAGCTTGTATAACAGTGTAAACTTTGCTGTGCCGTTAAAAGAACTGAACACACAGCCATTTAGCCATGTCTAAACCGCTGGCAACAAAAGTGCGTACACCCCTAAATGAAATTGTCCAAATTTGGACCAAAGTGTCAATATTTTATGTGGCCACTATTATTTTCACTTATTGGGCATGAAGTTCACCAGAGCTTCACAGGTTGCCACTGGAGTCCTCTTCCACTCCTCCATGATGATTTCATGGAGCTGGTGGATGTTGGAGACCTTGCGCTCCTCCACCTTCCATGTGAGGAAGCCCCACAGATGCTAAATGGGGTTTAGGTCGGGAGACATGCTTAGCCAGTCCATCACCTTTTCCCCTCAGCTTCTTTAGCAAGGCAGTGGTTGTCTTGGAGGTGTGTTTGGGGTCGTTATGTTGGAATACTGCCCTGCGGCCCAGTCTCCAAAGAGAGGGGATCATGCTCTGCTTCAATATGTCTCAGTACATGTTGGCATTTATGGTTCCTTCAATGAAATGTAGCTCCCCAGGGTCGGCAGCACTCATACAGCCCCAGACCAGGACATTGCCACCACCATGCTTGACTGTAGGCAAGACACACTTGTCTTTGTACTCCTGACCTGGTTGCCGCCACACACGCTTGACACCATCTGAACCAAATAAGTTTATCTTGGTCTCATCAGACCACAGGACATGGTTCCAGTAATCCATGTCTTTAGTGCTTTCTTGCGCATCATCTTTAGAAGAGGCTTCCTTCTGGAATGACAGCTATGCAGACCAATTTGATGCAGTGTGCGGCGTATGGTTTGAGCACTGACAGACTGACCCCCCCCCACTCCTTCAACCTCTGCAGCAATGCCTGCAGCACTCATACGTCTATGGATATGATGCTGAGCATGTGAACTCAACTTCTTTGGTCGACCATGGGGAGGCCTGTTCTGAGTGGAACCTGTCCTGGTAAAACCTCTGTATGGTCTTGGCAGCTCAGTTTCAGGGTCCTGGCAATCTAAATATAGCCTAGGCCATCTTTATGTAAAGCAACAATTATTTTTTTCCAGATCCTCAGAGAGTTCTTTGCCATGAGGTGCTATGTTGAACTTCCAGTGACCAGTATGAGAGTGAAAGCGAGAACACCAAATTTAACACACTTGCTCCCCATTCACACCTGAGACCTTGTAACACTAACAAATCACATGACACTGTCCCTTTTAATGTGACATAAAAGAGCAAATGTCTTGTGCTCCATTCACATCTGCACGTTCTGAAAACACGTGCAGAAATTTGTGCTTTCTTGCGCGTTCCTGGAATCCTTGAAAATCGTTAACTATTAATGGCACCCCATACACAAGAAGCAAGCTGCAAGAAAAAACACAAGATGAACAGGCCAAAATACGCAGTAAAAACTTGGCAAACTGTAAAAATGGCAAAATGCTCCATGAGCTACTTTGCTGTGTTTTTTGTTGCTTGAAGGGCAGCCCATTGAAATCAATGGGCTGGACAAAACCAAATCCTACAAACTTATGTGGACAGTGTGGTCCCATTTCAGATACTCTTTGGAGTTTGACCCATTCATCTCTTCAAAAGTGTGAAACCTTATTCGCTTCGGATAGCCTCCCACTGGCTCTCCCTCCCTACCTTCTACTTTCTCACTTTCTTTTTCTATCGCCTCCTTCCTTATTTTTTCCTTTTATCCTCACTAAAGGCTTGACCGTGTTATGCATTACCGACAAGACTATATTTTACGTTATGTAGAATGGCCGATTGGCCTCTTGTTTTTTTTTTTTTTCTTTCAAATACCCTTTCCTGGTCAGTTGACAGAGTATCTGACATTTCCTGGTCAGTTGACAGAGTATCTGACATTGTTTATTTGTTATGAACCACTTGAAAGGGTTTTGATAATATTCCATCAATACATGCTTCGCTACTGTTATGTGACCACCCCTTTCAGTTTGTCTCACACTTTGTGTGTCATAATTCAGAGATGTCAACTTGTGAGCATAATTGTCTTAATTTGATCTTTCCCAGTTTTGTAAATATATATTGTACACATCTTGCTAATTAATACTTGATTAAACAAAAAAAAAAAAAAAAAAAAGAAAAGAGATCAACAGGCTGTCCTACGCATATTGCATGAAAAAAAAACAAGTTTCATATTACCAGGTGTGAATGGGGCCATAAGGTCCATCAACCTCTTCACATTCTGGGAACATGAGCAGAAACCCTTACATAAATGTGCACCTTCGACCTTGTGGCAACAGTTTGGGTTATGCCATTTTCTGTAAGTTTGGTTTTTAAGGCTAGTGGATAAATTGCAACATCAACTGAACCAGGTCAACAAATCCAATATCAGTGTCCGATTTTAAGAAATATATATTCTTTTGGCTTCATGAGCACAATTGCCCACAGACACTCCAAAATCTTGTGGAAATCCTTCCCAGAAAAGTGGAGGCTGGGGAAGGGGATAACTCCAGATTTATGCCCATGATTTTTTGAATGGGAAGTCCAACAACCACCTATAGCTATATGATCTATAGGGCTTATATAATTATAGTGTCAGGTGTCCACAAATCTTTAGTCCTATAGAAATTTCATGAGATAACTTGGCCAGTCACCCTTCACCTAACAATCACCCATCTGATAGAACAATTAACCATCTGATTCAGTTTGTAGCAGTTTAATGTGGAAAGAAATTAAATCTGATTGCTTACTGTGGGTTTTTGCTTTTGCACATAAACGCTGTACTTTGCCTACTATCCTCTTCCTGCCTGCAGGGCCGCTGATAAGGCAGTACAACCGCTCCTGTTGTACTAGGCCCAGTCCCCACAGGGGGCCCAGGGCAGCTTCATTATTCATTTCTGCCTAAATGAATAAATGTATTTTACTAGACCACACCCCCACTCTTAATTGCTTACCAGTGCTTAAATTACATTTCCCTGGGCCCCATCAGGTAAACACAGGGGCCCAGGAGGTGGGAGCAGAGTGTGACGGAACCAACCCACACCAAGTTTGAGTGCTTCCCCCAGTATACCGCTTCCTCCAGTCTGAACATAGATATCAGATATTATAACCGCATATTGCAACCAAATACTAGGCAGGACTCGTTTAGCTGCAAAATGGGAACTGTTTATTTGAAAAATCAGAGATTTTCTACTACACAACCAGGTGAGGCTGATCACATTACCATATGTAAACGCAACTGTATACAGAAATATAATTAGCATGCTAAATAACTCAGCACATAAACCAGTCAAGGTGGAGTGCACAGAATGCAAGCAGGCAAAAAATAGGTGACAATTAACCATGGGACAGACAAGTACAACCTACACTAAGCTTGAGTGCTTCTGTCTGTATACCGCTTCCTGCAGTCTGAATATAGATATCAGATATTCTAGCCGCATATTGCAACCAAGAACTAGGCAGGATTCATTTAGCTGCAAAAACTGGAACTGTTTATTTGAAAACTCAAGGTAAAACTAACAACTAACCATGGGACAGACAAGTTTACCAGAAAACACATATACCTTAATAAACAGACAATAGCAGGAGATCACCAGCAACAGACTTGCCGGCATTGAGCTTACAAACAACAATACACATTATTAGAAGTGTAAACCCATCCCCCAATAGTTTGCCAGCACACCATAGGCGAGTCTAATAAGCACAATTAACAATACCAACTGTGATCTCCCCCTCCTCAGACTAGTAGGCAACAGACTAGATCAGGAGACCTACTTACAATAAACACATTATAGCAGGGGACCCCAGTGGTTTGAGCGGATTGCATTAACCTCTACAGTCATTGCAGATTTGAGGCATAGAGGGCGCAAAAATGGATAGGAAACCTCCAGTTCAGAGTCTGTGTGTTTTGGGGATGAACTCTAATCAGACACAAGACCACTCCACAGATTCCCCCAGGCATACACCTTCCAAAGAGCAGTGTTCCCTTAAATACCAGGGCCAAAAGTCACTGGGTAAGAGGCTTCTTCCCAGTCCTCTCCAAAAGCCCCTGTCCCGGCTAGGTCTGTCACACAGAGAAGGGACTTTTTTCCAATTTTTGAGGTTTAGGCAGATAAAGTCATTGCTGCTTTTCCTGCTGCACCCTGGGGGGGGGGGGGGGGGGGGTTGGGTGGGTTCGGGGGGGGCCCTGTCAGGAGGGCTGTATGGGACCCCGGGGGGGCCCTGTCAGAAGGGCTGTATGGGACCCCATGGTTTCTAACAGTGGCCTTGCCTGTCCGTAAATTATGTTCATATTCTCCCACCAAGTACCCTGTGCCCTGGGAATGTTATTGAATGATACTACACTGCGAGATGAAGTACGCTAAAGGTGGTCTACTATAATCATTATGACATAGTTGTCAGTCCACTAAACTGACACGGCCTCTGCTCATAAGCTGCACAGATGGAGCTTGTAGCCAAAATTCTTTAGACCTGCGAATGTGGCCATTTGTGATTGGCTGCAGGAGAGCCAGCGGTGGTTCCCAGCGATCAGCTGCGGGCCGGAAGCCCCATTGAAAGCAATGGGAGGCGAACAATTCCCACAGCTCTTAGCAGCCAATCACACATAATCAATCATTCAGCAAATACCTGGGAATGACCCGCTGCATATTACTATGCAGGTTAGTGTGAATGTAGCCTAAAAGGACGGAAGGTATGTAGAAGAGAATAAAGGGCTAGCCGACTGCCTTAATGAATACTTCTGTTCAGTTTTTACAGAAGAAAAAGAAGGAGAAGGACCTCCACTCGAAAGGATGACTAATGAATCATTTGATGCATGTGTCTTTACAGAGGAAGACGTTCTAAGATTGCTGTCTAAAGTGAAGACAAATAAGTCACAGGGTCCTGATGAGATACACCCAAAATTATTAAAAGAGCTTAGTGGTGAGCTGGCAAAACCATTAACAGATTTATTTAACCAATCATTAGTAACAGAAGTCGTCCCGGAAGATTGGAAATTGGCAAATGTCGTGCCCATTCACAAGAAAGGTAGTAGGGAGGAATCGAGCAACTATAGACCAGTGAGTCTGACATCAATAGTAGGCAAATTAATGGAAACCCTATTAAAGGATAGGATTGTGGAACATCTTAAATCCCATGGATTGCAAGATGAAAAACAACATGGGTTTACTTCAGGGAGATCATGTCAAACAAATCTTATAGATTTTTTTGACTGGGTGACTAAAATAATAGACGGTGGAGGTGCAGTAGACATTGCATATCTAGATTTTAGTAAGGCTTTTGACACTGTCCCACATAGAAGACTTATCAATAAACTGCAGTCATTGAGCATGGACTCCCATATTGTTGAGTGGATTAGGCAGTGGCTGAGTGACAGACAACAAAGGGTTGTAGTCAATGGAGAACATTCAGAACAAGGTCATGTTACCAGTGGGGTACCTCAGGGATCTGTACTGGGACCAATTTTGTTTAATATCTTCATAAGTGATATTGCAAAAGGCCTCGATGGTAAGGTTTGTCTTTTTGCTGATGACACAAAGATATGTAACAGGGTTGATGTTCCTGGAGGGAAACGCCAAATGGAAAAGGATTTAGGAAAACTAGAAGAATGGTCAGAACTCTGGCAACTGAAATTTAATGTGGATAAGTGCAAGATAATGCACCTGGGGTGCTTATGCCGCTGTACAGAACACTGGTGAGACCTCACTTGGAGTATTGTGCGCAGTACTGGAGGCCATATCTCCAGAAGGATATAGATACTCTAGAGAGAGTTCAGAGAAGAGCTACTAAACTAGTACATGGATTGCAGGAAAAAACTTACCAGGAAAGGTTAAAGGACCTTAACATGTATAGCTTGGAAGAAAGAAGAGACAGAGGGGATATGATAGAAACTTTTAAATACATAAAGGGAATCAACTCGGTAAAGGAGGAGAGCATATTTAAAAGAAGAAAAACTACCACAAGAGGACACAGTTTTAAATTAGAGGGGCAAAGGTTTAAAAGTAATATGAGGAAGTATTACTTTACTGAGAGAGTAGTGGATGCATGGAATAACCTTCCGGCAGAAGTGGTAGCTGCAAATACAGTGAAGGAGTTTAAGCATGCATGGGATAGGCATAAGGCTATCCTTCATATAAGATAGGGCCAGGGACTATTCATAGGATTCAGATATATTGGGCAGACTAGATGGGCCAAATGGTTCTTATCTGCCGACACATTCTATGTTTCTATGTTTCTAAAAGGCTACTGAGATACTCCCAGTAGCCAATTTGCATAAGGTGTCATGAATCCTGTCTCTAGGTTTAACTGCTATAGTGTATTGTGCTATTGTGTATTGAACATTTCAATAAATTGATATCACCAGCCTTTCCTCTCTTAATTAGATGTGTAGAGCAGCACGTTTGTATGAAAAGATACTACAAAACACATGAGAGTTCTTATACTGTAAGAAAATTTCACAAGTTTCACAGTAATTTCAAAAAAGATCAGAATTGTAAAATAATTACCATTTACACTTACCCAGGTGGATGCAGCATCAGTCTGATGCTGCATTTGTTCCCTGCCCCTTCTAGGACTGAGAACTGAGCGATCAAAGACTTCTGATCGCTCAGTTCTCCCCTTCACTCTGAGCAGAGAACTGTAACTGTCAGTCACTGGTTCTCTGCTCTGCCCCTCCAGCACTTACTGAAGCGCCATGCTGTGAAAGGGCAAGCATCTGGGTGGATCCCGACATAAAAGTCTGGATCTCTCCAGAATCTGGACTGGCTCTGTGACGTCAGCCGACAGCAGACTTTAGCCCACCATCTGCTGAATACAGGTCACAGGAGTGCAGAACGAAGTTCACCCCTGTGACCCACAGGAGAACTATGGCCCAACAAACTTTGGCCCTACTTCTCCTTTAAATTGATGGTGATGGTTCATTTTTGTGCTCACTTTCTGTTTTCATTTCTCCAATGAGAAAAGCAGTGAAAATTCTAACAACCCTCAAAAGACTCACACAGTGGGACCCATCTCAGATTTTTTGAAAGTTAGTCTGTGGATAAATGTGTTGCATGCAGGTGCAAGGGTTTATTGTCTTTTCTACAAAGAGTAGAGAATATTGATTATAGGTCACAAACAGCTTTTACAGCTTGTTAGAAAAGTTGCTAACACCCAGAAACCACAAGGTGGCAGTAAAAAGACAAAGATGTTTCTGATGCTTCATTTTTAGTCTAGTCCTAGATCTACTCCGCAATAATATATATAGGTTTTAAAAATAAATATTGATGCAACGCATCACTTTATTTTAATTTATTATAGGTGTGGGAACCCATATCAGGTGTCAGCAGCTGACATTTTAATTTTTTTATTTATGTTTTGCTCACACTTTATTTCAGAAACACTAGTCATCTAGCTAGGTGGTATGTTTGGGTTTTGTTGTAGATGTTGCATTTTGATTTAGGTAGGTGGAAGGGCAGAACTAATTTATAAATATAGTGTGTGCATGTATATATATACGGTATCTCACAAAAGTAAGTACACCCCTCACATTTATGTAAATATTTTATTCTATCTTTTCTGTTCAAACGGTTTTTATTAAAGCAGAAGGAATGAAGTACAAAACAATACCAATAGGTAATAGTGGTGCATAACAGATGAATACACGTCAAAATGACATTATTAACAGCAAGTTGTAGCATAACAAACAGGTTTAGGAATAGGAAAGGGGCAAGCTGGGCGCCCCGGTATACAAGTACAAAGGATAAACACAGTGCATAAGGGCGGCTGGGGGTAGGGCAAAAAGGGAGGCCGTAGTACAGCAAAAGTTGGTGGTCCAGCCACAACAGGGAAACAAATTTAGGTAGCGGCCAACTCAAGGCAATAAGGGGGAGGGAGAAGGGAGTAAGAGGGGCAAGAAGGATAGGGGGGGAGGAGGGGCAAAACAGTGGAGGGGGATGTGCAGGGGAGGAAGGGTGCCCGGAGGGAGTCCCGGGCCACTGATGAGGTTCAGATTGACAATACCAGTAGGGAATCGGTGACCATAGGTCAAGCTAGTACAAGGGATTCATCAAAGCCTATCGGAAGACAATTGTCAATCCATGGTTTCCAGAGCTTTTCGTAAGGTACAAGTTTATCCAGCAGGATAGCTTCAGTTTTAGCATGGATCATAGCTTGAGTGACTCTATTTTTCATGGTCAGGAAACAAAGGGAGGAAGTTTTCCAGGCCTTCGCTATGGTCTGTTTGGCAGCCGTGGTGACATACAGGAAAAGTTTAAACTGGCGAAGTGTGAGGTCAGGTGGCTTGTAGTTCAGGAGCGCAGAAGCAGGATCAGGGGTAAGGGGGTGTGTGGAAGATTGTAGATAAAACCCGATACACTTCGGACCAAAAGGCACGGACCGTGGGGCATTCCAACCAAATGTGTGCTTGGGTACCTGGAGACTCGCAACCACGAAAGCAACGAGAAGAGTACTGTGGCACATATTTGGAGACTCTGGCTGGGACCAAGTACCATCTGGTAAGGACTTTGTCATTTGTCTCCAAGGCTACAATATTTGGGGAAGCCGATTTAGTGGCTTGCCAAATTTGGATCCAGTCAGAGTCTTCCAAGGAGAGGTGTAGGTCACTTTCCCATTTGGAAGCATATGCCGGGGGGGTGGTCTCTTGAACCGATAGGAGTTGAGCATAGAGATCAGAAATGAGCCCCTGCCTATGCGGGTCTGTTTTGCAAGCCCGTTCAAAGGTGGAGAACGCATGGGAGCTATCGCGCGCCGGGGCGCTCTGGCTAAAGAAGTGTTTCAGTTGCAAGTTGCGAAACAATTCGCCAGGAGGGAGGTTGTGGGCCTCATGCAAGGCTGGGAAGGTTTGAAAAGCCCGGGGAGTGAAGAACTGGTAAGCACGTATCAAGCCAACCCTAGTCCACTCGGAGAAAGAAGTCCGGGAGGACCAGGCTGGGTAGAACGAGGGGTTGCGGAGAAAAGAAAGCAGGGGATTATGGGGGCACTGAAGGTGAAAACAACGTTTAAGTCTATCCCAAAGAGTTAGGCTGTGCTTAGTGATAGGATTGGTAACACATCTCCGTTGCGAGGGTGGGAGCCAGAAGAGGTTAGCCATAGAGAGAGCATCACAGTCCATTGCTTCTATGGAGACCCACAATGGGACTTCCTTTGTTGCATGATACTTAGGGAGCTGAGCCAACTGTGCTGCATAGTAGTATTTGGAGAACTGTGGCACCCCAAGCCCGCCTCGGATACGTGGTCGATACAGCGTCGGTCGGGGTAAGCGGGGTTTGGCATTACCCCAAATGTATTCCAGAGCCCGTTTCTGTAAAATGCGTAAGAAGTAAGCTGATACCCCTATCGGGAGAACCCGACACAGGTATAAGATCTTGGGTAAGAGTGACATTTTGAGGACTGTAATTCTCCCCATACAGGAAAGAGGTAGGGAGGACCATTTGTTCATAAGCGATGTAAGCGTTGATAGCATGGGAGGGTAATTTGCAGAAAAGAGCTCAACAGGGTCAGCTGTGAACTTGACGCCCAAGTAGGGGATGTAGGAGTTGGCCCAAGGGAACGGGAGGGAAGACCTGAGGTGGTTAAGGACATCGGCTGATAGGGATACATTGAGGGCTAGAGATTTCCGTGGGTTGAAAACAAGGCCCGAGAGTGATCCAAATTTAGTTAGGGTATCAAGGAGATTAGGGGCAGATGTGAGTGGGGCAGTAAGAAAAAGCAGGACATCGTCCGCAAAAAGGTGACCCAGCAGTTCAATACCACAAATATTCGGATTGGATCGTATGAGGATCGCAAGGGGCTCAATGGCCAAGGCAAATAGTAGGGGAAAGGGGACAACCCTGTCTCGTGCCGCGCTCTATGGGGTAAAGGTCCGACCTGTAGCCTGAATAATAGACGTACGCTCTAGGGTTCTTGTAGAGGGCATTCACCCATTGCAGGAAGTGGGAGCCGAAACCCCAGCTTATTCTATCTTTTCATGTGACAACACTAAAGAAATTACACTTTGTTACAATGTAAAGTAGTGAGTATACAGCTTGTATATCCGTGTAAATTTGCTGTCCCCTTAAAATAACTCAACACACCCATTAATGTCTAAACCGCTGGCAACAAAAGTGAGTACACCCCTGATTGAAAATGTCCAAATTGGGCCCAAAGTGTCAATATTTTGTGTGGCCACCATTATTTTCCAGCACTGCCTTAACCCTCTTGGGCATGGAGTTCACCAGAGCTTCATAGGTTGCCACTGGAGTCCTCTTCCACTCCTCCATGATGATTTCATGGAGCTGGTGGGATGTTGGAGACCTTTCGCTCCTCCACCTTCCTTTTGAGGATGCCCCACAGATGCTCAATAGGGTTTAGGTCTGGAGACCTACTTTGGCCAGTCCATCACCTTTACCCTCAGCTTCTTTAGCAAGGCAGTGGTTGTCTTTGAGGTGTGTTTGGGGTCCTTATGTTGGAATACTGCCCTGCAGCCCAGTCTCCGAAGGGAGGGGATCATGCTCTGCTTCAGTATGTCACAGTACACAATGGCATTCATGGTTCCCTCAATGAACTGCAGCTCCCCAGTGCTGGCAGCACTTATACAGCCCCAGACCATGACACTCCCACCACCATGCTTGGCTGTAGGCAAGACACACTTTTCTTTGTACTCCTCACCTGGATGCGTCTACCATTTTGTCCTGCACTCACAGTGTGTATGTATTATATTTTGCCATTCGTTTGATGTGGAATAAATACACTCCATTTTTGAACTTTATCGGAAGTGCGGTCATTCCTTCTTACTTCATATGACTCCTCACCTGGTTGCCGCCACACACGCTTGACACCATCTGAACCAAATAAGTTTATCTTTGTTTCATCAGACCACAGTACATGGTTCCAGTAATCCATGTCTTTAGTCTGCTTGTCTTCAGCAAACTGTTTGCAGGCTTTCTTGTGCATCATCTTTAGAAGATGCTTCCTTCTGGGATGAAAGCTATGCAGACCAATTTGATGCAGTGTGCGGCGTATGGTCTGAGCACTGACAGGCTGACCCCTCACCCCTTCAACCTCTGCAGCAATGCTGGCAGCACTCATACGTCTATTTCCCAAAGACAACCTCTGGATATGACGCTGAGCACATGCACTCAACTTCTTTGGTCGACCATGGCGAGGTCTGTTCTGAGTGGAACCTGTCCTGTTAAACCGCGCTGTATGGTCTTGGCTACCATGCTGCAGCTTTCAGGGTCTTGGCAATCTTCTTTTAGCCTAAGCTATCTTTATGTAGAGCAACAATTCTTTTTTTCAGATACTCAGAGTTCTTTGCCATGAGGAGCCATGTTGAACTTCCAGTGACCAGTATGAGACAGTGAGAGCGATAACCCCAAATTTAACACACCTCCTCCCCATTCACACCTGAGACCTTGTAACACGAACGAGTCCCATGACATTGGGAGGGAAAATAGCTTATTGGGCCCAGTTTGGACATTTTCACTTATGGTGTACTCACTTTTGTTGCCAGTGGTTTAGACATTAATGGCTGTGTGTTGAGTTATTTTGAGGGATGCAAATTTACACTGTTATACAATCTGTACACTCGCTACTTTACATTGTAGCAAGTGGTTACTACTTTAGTGTTGCCACATGAAAAGATATTATAAAATAATTACAAAAATGTGAGGGGTGTACTCACTTTTGTGAGATACTGTGTGTATATACACACACACACACACTATATTGTCAAAAGTATTGTGATGCCTGACTTTTCTGGCAAGGCTGTCCACAACGTTTAGGAGTGTCTTTAGGAATGTTTGACCATTCTTCCAGAAGTGTATTTGTGAGGTTAGGCAATGATGTTGGAAGAAGGCCTGGCTCGCAGTCTGCGCTCTAATTCCTCCCAAAGGTGTTTTGCCAGGTTGAGGTCAGGTGCAAGCCAGTCAAGTTCCTCCACCCCAAACTCGCTCATCCGTGTCTTTATGGACCTTGCTTTGTGCACTGGTCCAAATCATTTGGTGGGGGGGAGGATTATGGTGTGGGGTTGTTTTTCAGGTGCTGGGCTTGGCCCCTTAGTTCCAGTGAAGGGAACTTTTAAGGCGTCAGCATACCAAGACATTTTGGACAATTCCATGCTTCCATCTTTGTAGGAACAGTTTGGGGATGGCCCCTTCCTGTTTCAACATGACTGCGCAGCAGTGCACAAAGCAAGGTTCCTAAAGACATGGATGAGCGAGTTTGGGATGGAGGAACTTGACTTAAACCTTGTGGACAGCTTTCCCAGAAGAGTTGAAGCTGTTAAAGCTGCAAAGGGGGGGGGGGCAAACTCAATATTGAACCTACGGACTAAGGAATGCCATTAAAGTTAATGTGCGTATAAAGGCAGGCGTCCCAATGCTTTTGACAATCTACTGTGCGTGTGTGTGCGTATATGGTGTAATATAAATAAATAAATATAATATATACACACACACACTGCTCAAAATAACACTTTGAAAACACATCAGATTTCAATGGGGAAAAATATCAAGCTGGATATTCTGATATGGACTGGGTAATGTGTTAGGAAGGAAAGGAGGCCACATTATTTGATGGAAAGGAAGATTATCAACCTGCAGAGGACTGATTTCAAAGACACCCCCAAAAAAAAAAAGTGAAAAAAAGATGCAGCAGGCTGGTCCATTTTACTGAAATTTCATTGCAGCAATTCAGAGTGGTACTCCGTACTTTGTATGGCCCCCACGTGCTTGTATGCATGCCTGACAATGTCGGGGCATGCTCCTAATGAGACATTGGATTGTGTCCTGGGGTATTTTCTCCCAGATCTGGACCAGGGCATCACTGAGCTCCTGAACAGACTGTGGTGCAACCTTGCGATGTCAGATGGACCAAAACCTATTGTCCCAGAGGTGTTCTACTGGATTTAGGTCAGGAGAGCTTGGGGGCCATTCAATAGTATCAATTCCTTCATCCTCCATGAACTAGCTGCATACTCTCACCACATGAGGCTGAGCATTGTCGTGCACCAGGAGGAACCTAGGACCCACTGCACCAGCGTAGGGTCTGACAATGGGTCCAAGGATTTTATCCCGATACCTAATGGCAGTCAGGGTGCCATTGTCTAGCCTGTAGAGGTCCCTCCATGGATATGCCTCCCCAGACCATCACTGACCCACCACCAAATGGGTCATGTTGAATGATGTTACAGGCAGCATAACATTCTCCAGACTCTTCCACGTCTGTCACACATGCTCAGGGCGAACCTGCTCACATCTGTGAAAAGCACAGGGTGCCAGTGGCAGACCTGCCAATTCTGGTGTTCAATGGCAAATGCCAATCAAGCTACAAGGTGCCAGGCAGTGAGCACAGGACCCACTAGAGGGCGTTGAGCCCTCAGGCCACCCTCATAAAGTCTGTTTACGATTGTTTGGTCAGAGACATTCACACCAGTGGTCTGCTGGAATCATTTTGTAGGGCTCTGGCAGTGCTCATCCTGTTCCTCCTTGCACAAAGGAGCAGATATCGGTCCTGCTGCTGGGACCTTCTATGGTCCTGTCCAGCTCTCCTAGAGTAGCTGCCTGTCTCCTGGAATCTCCCCCATGCTCTTGAGATTGTGCTGGGAGACACAGCAAACCTTCTGGCAATGGCACATATTGATGTGCTATCCTGGAGGAGTTGGACTGCCAGTGCAACCTCTATACAGTCCAGATATCGCCTCGTGCTACCAGTAGTGACACTGACCCTAGCCAAATGCAAAACTAATGAAAAACATTCAGAAAAGATGAGTAGGGAAAAAAAATGTCAGTGCCTCCACCATTCCTGTTTTGGAGTTTGTCTCATTGTTGCCCATCTAGTTCACCTGTTGGTAATTTCATTTACGCCAAAGCACCTGAAACTGATTAACAACCCCTCTGCTACTTAACTGACCAGATCAATATCCCAGGAGTTTAATTGACTTGATGCTATACACTATTAAAAAGTGTTCCTTTTATTTTTTATTTTTTTTTGAGGTGTGTATGTATATATATACACACACACACACACACACAGAGTTCACTTGTAGCCATAAAAGGGAGGAAAGAGGCTTGGTAAGAGTTGTTCAGATGTTTTTGTAACTTTTTTTAAATATACCATTTTATCATATATTGTTTTATATTTTGTCATTTTTATTATACGCTGAACTCACAGAAGGAGACTGCAGAGAGAGGCTACATCTCATTATGTAGTACAGCTCTCTGCAGCATTTAGGTTGGCAGTGTAATGGGTCACCATGGTTTAACACTTGAAGAAAGGCAATGTTATATGAGCAATACGGAAAAAAATTCCTTCTCAAAATGCTTGTTGCTTGGTTGCTATGTTGACCATCTGCTTCAATGTTTTCATTCATTGACCTAGAACGAGTATGCATGTGAGGAATTCTGTCCTTACTCTGACATTCCTGATCTGCATACTGGTTTTGGTCAGTGAGGCCTTGTTCAGATGGGCGAATGAGAGTGGCTAGAGTGTAATGTTCAGATGCTGCTAAACTTTAGATCTGAGCGATGGGGGCATACAAACTGGACAATTATGAAAAACAAGACAGACTCAAAACGGGAAAGGTAATGGATTGGATACTATGAGTAAAGGTACCCACGTCCCAATGGTATGAGTAGAAGATAAGAGGAAAGGGAGGGGGAGACTTTCTGAAGGGGTACCGTCATAAGGCCAATATATTGATCCAAAATTGTGAAAGCAAAATATTTTTTATTGAAACAATCTCGGTAAAAACATCTACTGTATTGGGGTACAGAGACGACAGTGTATACAAAAACAGTAAAAACATGAAAACACAAGCCAAATGGTAGCATATAAGATGGAAATCACAGTATCGTGTCCTACACAGGGATTAGGTAGAAGCCTCTACAAACCCTAAACCAACCAAATGTAAATGTGCTGGCTGGTGTAGTAAACGATGATGCCCAAAACTTAGCCCAACATGTTTCGCGGCAAAAAACGCTTCCTCAGGGACAGTTGAGGGGTTTATATGAACATCACTAGAGCTACTAGAAAGAAGAGGAAAATAGACAAGAGTCATACATTTGTAATAAGCAACATGTATCATATAGAAAATGTTTATATATTTGATTATTACATGAGATACCAAGAAATTAACAAAGAGACAAAACTAGACCATACTGTATATAACACACCTGAAAGGCATGCAGATCGCACATCGGCAAGTGGATCCCAGACCATAAGGTAGGTACTCCGACGGGAGCCAATCACCAAAGGTACAGGCCGAGTTGTATTTAAATAGAGGAAGTTGGAAGTCCCATATTAGGGGATCTGAAGAGGTGATGTAAAGAAAGGTGAGGGGTTCATATCATATAATATATGTATATAAATATATTATTCAATAACTAGGTATTAAATAATAAGGCTAAAAAGGATGCAATATAAACATCAATTTCAGATTTCCTTACCCAAAAGATCACGTCTAACTATTCTAAGTGAATCGAGAGACGGGTGGGAGATGGTAATCCTAAACTCAGGAGAATACTCCAAGAATGGTAACAGGATGTATTCAAGGTGTCCTGGAATATATATATATACATACATACACACACAGGAGGGTGACTGTGAGCGAGAGAAATAGTCAAAAGATGTGTGTCAGTATGAGTATATAGGTAATAGAATAGGATAACATATTGCAGCAGTAGCATACATACATGTCATACCCATGTTAGAGTATACAGAGTATACATCTTATGACGGTACCCCTTTAGAAATTCCCCCCCCTCCGCCCCCTCCCTTTCCTCTTATCTAAACTGGACAATTAGCTAATGGAAAGTGTGGCCAGAACTGCCTGTCAGCTAACTGTCTTCATTTACAGCTAACCTTATCACATATAACTGCTCTGATGAGGGGTTACATGTGACCATGCTGGCCATTGACTCGTACATGGCACAAATCTGGCTGCACCCAGAGTATTTTCTCCACTGGCAAGAATCACATATTCTCACTGACGTTTGTCGTCTAATAGAGCCCGACGTATTAAAGTCTGAGTCAGCGTCACAGCCAGACTAGCATTTTCAGAAGGAGGTCAGCAATTGTAGCTTGTCTTAACAGGTTTACTCTCAGCTGGAACCTGTTTCAACAGAGACATCTCTGAGGACTGCTCTCCCAGGTTTATTACAATTATACACTGCTCAAAAAAGGAACACTTTTTAATCAGAGTATAGCATCAAGTTAATTAAACTCCAGGAATATTGATCTAGTCAGTTAAGTAGCAGAGGTGGTTGTTAGTCGGTTTTAGCTGCTTTGGTGTTAACAGGTGCACTAGATGGGCAACAATCAGACAACCCCCAAATCAGGAATGGTTTTACAGGTGGAGGCCACTGAAATTTTTTTTCCCTACTCATTTTCTCTGACTGTTTTTCACTAGTTTTGCATTTGGCTAGGGTCAGTGTCACTACTGGTAGTATGAGGCGATACCTGGACCCTTTAGAGGTTGCACAGGCAGTCCTAACTCCTCCAGGAACAGGATGAGCACTGCCAGAGCCCTACAAAATGACCTCCAGCAGGCCACTGGTGTGAATGTCTGACCAAACAATCAGAAACAGACTTCATGAGGGTGGCCTGAGGGCAATACCTGGGGAAATACCACAGGAGACCATCTGTCGTCTCATTAGGAGCATGCCAGGACGTTGTCAGACATGCATACAAAACCTGGGGGCCATACAAACCACTGAGTACCATTTTGAGTTGCTGCAATAAAATTTCAGCAAAATGGACTAGCCTGCTGCATCATTTTTTCTCTTTGAATTTTGAGGGTGTCTTGGAGTTATTTGAGTGTCTTTTATTATTAATACAGCAGTGTGGCGGCTTCTCTACACCTTGCATTTTTTATTGCTGGCATTTATCTGGCATTTTTTTGGCGTCTCTGGAGGCAGGCATGACTTTTTTTGATTTATTGTCTGGGGTGTCAAAGTGTCCCTGTGAAGTTTCAGCTCTGTAGCATGTCCAGAACCCACTGAACCCACACTGCTGTATTAATAATTATAAGAAAAATTATATTTTTTGGGGGTTCTGGACATGCTACAGAGCTGAAACTTCAGATACACTTTTTAGACCCCCCCCCAGACACTAAATCAAAAAAAATCCAAAAAAAATCCAAAAAAAGTCATGCCTGCCTCCAAAAATGCCAGATAAATGCCTGCAAGAAAAAACGGCCAGGTGGAGAGAAGCCATATTCCTGTTCTAATAAAAATTATAAGAAAAATGCTCTTTTTTTTCTGGTTCTGGACATGCTACAGAGATGAAACTTCACAGGGACACTTTTTGGATCCCCAGACACTAATCCAAAAAAAGTCAGCCTGCCTCCAAAAATGCCCAATAAATGCCTGCAAGAAAAACGGCCAGGTGGAGAGGAGCCATATTCCTGTTCTAATAAAAATTATAAGAAAAATGCTCTTTTTTTTCTGGTTCTGGACATGCTACAGAGATGAAACTTCACAGGTACACTTTTTAGACCCCCCAGACACTAAAGACATGCCTGCCTCCAAAGACGCCCAAAAAATGCCCGATAAATGCCAGCAAAAAAAAAAACAGGAAAGGGAACTTAGGTCACAACACATCATATTCCGATTGGCCAAATACAAAGTCGTACAAAGTCGTCTCACGTAAAATAATTCACAAGTCGCGCTGAAGTCGCGCTAAAAGTCGCGCTAGAAGTCGCCCCTTATGAGGCGACTTTAGTGGTCGCGGCAGTGTGAACTGGCACTAAATACCACCAAAAGAAAGCTCTATTTGTGGGGAAAAAAGGACATCAATTTTATTTGGGTACAGCATCATATGATGGCGCAATTGTCCGTTAAAATAACGCAGTGCCAAAATGGCCTGGTCATTAAGGGGGAAAACCTTTCCGGTCCAGAAGTGGTTAATATTGTAAAAGGTAACTGATGCTAAAAAACGTCAACCACCCGCCCGGCGCTAAAATATATATATAAATCAGTGTAAGGTATAAAGAAATAAATATATCTACTCAAATCATGAATAAATAGTAAATAAAATCATGTAGATAAAATCATGTAAAACATGTCACTCTGTGCATCCTTTTAATGCACTAGCTGCCACTGTAAACGTAAAACTTGCAAAATCAAATGTATAATAATAGCCCAATCTGTGCGTCTCAGTTCGTTATATCATACATTCAGCGGCGCTTCAGCACACACAATGTATGTGTGCAAGTATATTAGTCAGTTTCTGCAGTGCTTCAGAGCCTGCAATTGCAAACTAGTCCCAACTCCACAGGATGTGCAGTCACAGCCAGCAAAAAGATTTCTCCTCTGATGGCGCCCAACGGGTTAAATATAGAACTTGACCTGAACTGTTTTTTAAGCAACTATTAAGTATATTTTTTAGACAGGACGTTTTATGGATTCCATTTTATATATAGATTTTTATATACAAAATTTTATATATACTTTTATCCTTCTCCAATTTTACTCGAATTTACGATTATGCCTCGACCATCGATTCCTTATGGCAACACGCCTTTATTTTTTATATATTTTAACCTTTAGTACCATTGGTTATGGACTAAGATATTTTAGAGCGAATTATAATTATTATATTATATTTGCGATTTGGCCTCTATGAACAACATTTTCTTGTAATCTCAACATATGAATTGTACCTATTATTTATGAAGTTAATGTATTTATTTATTATGTATCTACTATTTATGAAATGATTTATTTAAGATTTGACATTTACTGGTTTTAAAACATATCAGAAATTACATGACATGTGCTAATTATGTAATAAGTATGACATCTTGATGACAGTGGTCATACATGATGGTTTCACCATTAGAATGCACTTTACATTTTACCTATGCCCACATCACCCTCAACATGCCCGATCTCATCTGATCTCAGAAGCTAAGCAGGGTCGGGCCTGGTTAGTACCTGTATGGGAGACCACCTGGGAATACCAGGTGCTGTAGGTTTATTTTTGTGTCAAATTTTGGTTATATCGATTTTAGCATAACCGTTTTAAATATTAGTAGTACTTAAGATGTATGCATCCGGATAGGGCAAGATGGCATGTAGAATTAGGGGTAGAAAGAACTCCATGACCAATTTTTACAAATCGATAGGTTTGGAAATTTTGAACATACATGCTCAGATCGGGCAAAGATGGCCAATCTGAAAAAAACTGGGGTTCTGTGTGATTCAAACCCGGGGAATACCCATTCAGATACTGGTTGCAGTAATAAGAGAGTTAATAGCGGTATTAAACTTTGTTTTGTATCGATTAATCTTGTTTTTCCGGTATTTAGAAAATGATTCTATGGTATGTCCATATTGAATTTCCTTCAGGCCAGGTAATGGCAATGAAGAGGTGTTTGAACCCATCAGTGGTGTAAACCAATCATGATGGGAGGGAGGTCCTCCGGCTGCATACATTAATCTTGATTGCAGCAGCGCACGTTAGTCCTCTGTTGAAGTCTACCAGACGAAACCGGTCAGGATGCACGTACGCTCCTGCTGCTGAGGAGACGAAGGGAGGATACCGCTGTTGTTCTGGATCTCGCCTGTTAGCCGCAGGAGCGCTGTAATCCACAGCAGGGACTAGCTCGCGGTCGGCGAGCGGCGGTACCTTTCAAAGCCTCTGTGTTTATGATATGCGTGCAAAGGGTGACTGAAATGTAAGCATATACGCTGAAGGGGAGGGAAGTTTTATTTAATTAATAAAGTCGAAACAGTATTACACTACTCTCTTGCTTCATGTCGTTTGCTTACAAATTGCACTGAGGAGATATACAGCCTGATAGTGACCCCTGGTGGACGGATAGGATCTGGACGTGCCTAAGAGACGACAGACCGACTAGAAGCAAGGGCTCATGCAGCTTATGCATAAAGGCGATATTTCAAGGGCAATTCGGTGAGTGGCCACTTCATAGGGGTGCACAGTCGGTGTGGTGAAGGATTAGTGATACTGTGTGTACAATCACTGGTGCTGAACATCAGAGGAGAAATCTTTTTGCTGGCTGTGACTGCACATCCTGTGGAGTTGGGACTAGTTTGCAATTGCAGGCTCTGAAGCACTGCAGAAACTGACTAATATACTTGCACACATACATTGTGTGAGCTGAAGCGCCGCTGAATGTATGATATAACGAACTGAGACGCACAGATTGGGCTATTATTATACATTTGATTTTGCAGAAGTGGTTAATGATTGGCAGCAAACATTTATGATGTTGCAGCTTACCAATTCTTATATGTGATGGCTGAATTTATTTTCTTTTTTAGGCTTTCTTCTATTTTCTTCTAGTGATCTTGTCAGTAAGTTTGTTGTTTTTCAAAAGAGCACGCTCTCTTCCAGATGCATCACTTTACTTCTTTTTGCATCTCTTTTCTGTAACTGAAGTGTTAGCTAAAGTTTAGGTTCAGTTTGTTTAGTGTATTTGAATCTACTAGCACCTCGAACACTCCCCTACCCCCAGACTGACAAGTTTTCTGCAAAATACCCCCGTTCATGTATACAGGAAGTAACTGAAAAAGGCTGGGGGGGGGGGGGGGGTTGTCAGCACTAAGGTGCAAAAAGAGGATGAAAACAGTGCTTTATGAACAAACAAATTGTGAATTTGTTTATTATGCACGTTGCAAACTTAATATCAGCCAGTTTGGCTTTAGATTTACTCTAAAGTGTACCTTGTACTCAATGCAAGCCAAGGTCTGCTTTTTGTAGTGTGCCCTCCCCTCACTACATATAATGTTAAGACAATGCCTGGAGGGCTCTTTCACAGGAGTGACTGGGGGGGGGGGGGCAGTAAAAACAGGCAGCTGAACTGTGTTTACTGACCCCCCCCCCTTCCCCAGGCACCCACCTTACCACACTACAGTCTGACAAGTCTGTACATATGTCATGGCATGTCATGCACACAGGACATTTTTGCAGCTGCTCCTAGGGAAGTCTTGCAGGTTTTTTTTCTTGCCTACAAACTCCCCTGCATGATAGCCTACTGTTCATGCAAACAGGGAGGTTGATTTACTAAAGGCAAACATACTGTACACTGCAGGTGCAGTTGCTATAGATCTGAGGTGAAGATCTGAAATGAGAGGAAGCTCTGTTTTTTTTCTGTCATCCAATCATGTGCAAGCAAAACTGCAGTTTTTTTTTTACTTTCAATAAGTTTTTATTGGTTTAAATGCAAAGGAAAAGAGTACACAATAAAACAGTGTAGAGGACGTCCGTTGTGAAATACATAGGTACAACTTAGAAAACAGAACTAGTGATACAGTCTCCGAAGGGATGCATAATAACAGTCAACAGTACTAGGTGATACATTGTCTGCTACGTCCCCGGCCGGGCGGCTCGGGCCAGGCCCCAACCCATCACCAACCCCCGGCCTCAGGACAGCCATGTAGTCTCAGTATTGCACCAGATGACAGAACTAGAGTGCATAGCAAGGCCGCTCCAGGCGGCACTGTCAAACCCAACGGGGTCCCAAAGCATAGATCAACGGAGGTACAGAAAAGAAAAGGAAAAATAGAAAGAGAAAATAAGAAAGTTCGGGGAGGAAGAAAGGGAATAGAGGAAGTAGAGAAAGGAGTAAGACATGGGGACAAGGGGAGGGTGGTGTCCAGGTCTGCCACAAAGAAACCAAAATAGCCGTGGAGAGATGTTCCCAGAGGAGCTTACCAGGAGAGCCTCTCATACTACTGGGGTCCCGCCAGATATCTCATCCAAGGTTCCCAGGTTTTCTCAAATAGGGGTAATTTGTCCTGGAGGATAGCCACCATTCGCTCGTTTACCATGACCCAGGTTAATTTAGCTTTGAGCAGTTCTAGTAATATCACCGGGGATCGCCATGAGCGAGCTATGGTGATCTTGGCTGCTGTAAAGATGAGAGCAACCAAACGTTTAGTGTGTTTCGGGGCCATTGTTATTGGTTTGCCCAAAAGTGCTTGGACAGGGGATTTAGGCAGGTTAACACCAGTAAGAGAATATATGAAATTGTATACTCGGATCCAGAATCTGCGGACCTTGGGGCAGGTCCACCAGATATGCATGACCGTGCCAGACTGACCGCAGCCCCGGAAGCACAAGGGAGAGGCGTCGCGGACTGCCCTGTCCATCTCCTCCCCCAGGTCTGCCTCCCATCTGACCATATATGGTAATTTAACATCATCGTCATGTAACACTGCATATATTGTAGAGATAAATCCCTTCTGTCTATCGATATTGGTACAAAGGTACTCCAGTGGAGTTGAGGTAGCTATATCGCTGAGGCTCTTCAGAGAGGAAACATAGTGAGAGATTTGAGTATAGCGGTACAACTCCCCTTCCGGGAGAGAGTATTTGTCCTTCAATACAGTTCTGGAGAGAATACCCCTACTATCACATAAGTCTGCTAGACGAAGAAGACCCTTATTGGTCCACCAAGTGAAGGCCAGGGGACAGAGGCCCGGGGGAAACCGTGGGTTGCCCAGTAGGGGCGCCAATGGGGCATGAGGAGACCTGAAACCGTGTCGTTTCGCCAGTCGGGATCGTGGGGCAGTCCTTTGGCAGTAGCCACAGTATATGTTCAATGGGATGAGCAGGTACATGACTGGCTTCAAGCTGCATCCAAATCGGGCGGGGTTCCTTAGAGTGGAATCTTATCAAATGGGTGAGCTGTGCAGCGTAATAGTATTTGAGAAAATCGGCACTCCCAACCCCCCCCCCTCAATTTAGGTGTATACAGGGTATGTCTGTTTACCCTGGGCCTCTTATCCCCCCATATAAACTGTACAACCTTATTCTGAAATGTTTTGAGGTCTGGCATGTTAATGGATATCGTCAAAGTACGGAACAAATAGAGTAACCGTGGCAGAATGTTCATTTTCACCGAGTGCAACCTGCCGAACTACGACGGGGGGTTAGTCGCCCACCTGGTGAGATCTGCCCCCAGAGTTTTGTACAGGGGAGGGTAGTTGGCTGCATAAAGTGTGGTGATCGACGAAGTCAGATCAAAACTGCAGTTTTGTTTCATTCTGACTCCCACTGTTGTAATAGCGACTTGTACTTTCCTGAGACCTATGCCTGGCCTGTATAAGCAGATATAATCACTGTGGAAAGCCCTTATCAGATAGCTGAACTCACCAAAACACGTCTTTTTCCATCCACGTAGGTTTTATTGCAAGCAGTAGGTGTAGCAGACAATAAAATGTGGCAGATGATTGAAAGATGATATTTTGCAGATCAAAACATGGTAACGTGTTCCTGGATCCGAGCAGATTGCATAAGGCCTAGACAGATGTGGCCATCTCTTATCCAAAGCATAAGGAAGGAACAGGAAAAGGAAGTACATCACAAAATGGGAGGGGCGTAGAGATAAAATAACCACAGGATGGCAGTATAATAATCAATTACATAGAAGTCAAATAACAGTGGCTTATGAAAATGAAATGTAGCACCTGCCCTCTTGAGGGTTGCTTGTAGTTGTTGTTCTGTGCCGCTTTGAGCTGTACTCTGAGGTAGACTTTACTGCTGAACAACTTCAGGGCCCTTCCTGGCGCCCTCTTTATCTCTATCTTTAGGGTTTAACTACTTGGCACCCCCTTTACTGTAACACTCTGAGTGAGCTGGGTCCTTGATCCCCTGACTTCTCTGGAGTGGTCCCCTCTCTTAGGCAGACCCTTATGTAGGTCCCTCAGTACTCACGATACTATTTTTCCTTAAGTCCTCTGCCCAACAGCTCCACTGGTCAGCCCACTGGATCCTCTGCAGCCCAGCTCCACTCCTGGTCCCTGGGCCGACCGCCTGGACCACCTTCCTCACATCAGCAGGAGGAGAGACAGCCGTCCACCTCCTCCTGGGACTTTGCTCCCACCAAAAGACGCCCTGTCACATTCTCCCTCCGGATTTATATCCAATCCCAGGATGCATTGCAGCAATGCCCACCCACTGAGACAGCCATAAACCCTGGTATGCTACTGGTTAGGTTTCCTCCACTGTCCAACAAGCTCCCTTATTGGATACAGTGGGGAGACTCCCTTAGACCAAATAAATCCCACCTGGAAACGTGACAGGCAAAACTAACAGATCCGGCTCTCCTGATAAGCAGAACAGAGCCACCAAATGTGTTTTCTTAGCACCTACCTAGGAGGGTGCTACACAAACACTATTTTTTATGCCAGTCTGGGAAGTGATGCAATGTTGTTTTGACCTTAAACACCTCTACTGTAATACCAACTGTATTCACAACACTTGATGTTTCTTATGTAGTACATGATTTAAGAAAGGTCCATTCAACATGCAGACATTTGTGTTTATTCCACTTTACTTGCAGACATGTCTGCACCTCCTGTATGAAGCAGACTTGCTGGACCTTTTTATTCTGCAGTGAATGAGGTGTAAAACACTGCAGTAGGTCATTATTAGCTTCTTTCTTTAGATTTTTTCCTGCCATTGCTTAACCACTTAAGCCCCGGAGGATTTGGCTGCTCAAAGACCAGGGCCAATTTTGCGATTCGGCACTGCGTGACTTTAACGGACAATTGGACGGTCGTGCAACGCTGTACCCAAATAAAATAGACGTCCTTTTTTTCCCACAAACAGAACTTTCTTTTGGTGGTATTTGATCACCTGTGCGATTTTTACTTTTTGCGCTATAAACAAAAAAAGAGCGACAATTTTGAAAAAATAACAATATTTTTCACATTTTTTATATGAAATCCCCCCCCCCCCCCCCCAAAAGTAAAAATCTAAATTTTTTAACATTTTAGGCCAATTTGTTTTCTGCTACATATGTTTTGGTTTGCGCAAAAGTTATTGCGTTTACTAACTAAGGGAAAGATTTTTGTCATTTTTATGTTTTTTTTTTTTTAACTAGTAATGGAAGCGATCTCCGTTTTTTTTTTTTTTTACAGGACTGAGACTTTGCGGCGGACAGATTGGACCCTTGACTGACATTTTTGACACTTTTGGGGGGTACCAGTGACATTACTACAGTAATCAGTGCTATACATGTGCATTGTTACTGTAAACATGACACTGGCAGGGAAGGGGTTAACTTTATTACACATCCAGGGGTTAAGTGTGTCCCTAGGGGCGTGCTTCTAACTGTAAAGGGGCGTGGCTTGTGATGTAACCACAGAGACATATGATTCTACATAGCAGGATCGTATGATCTCTGCAGTAACACCAGGGAGAATGACAGACGGCTTTGGTTACATCAGCCACCTGCCTTTCTCCCTCTCCAGCGGGAGATTGCGAGTGGCCGGCGGACATCGGAGCCGCTGGTCACTCGCGCAGGGTGGGCAGTGAACGAGCGGGGTCGGGAGCGCGCCTCCGGCGGCGCGCACTCGCCCCCTATTGGCTCGCGGGCGAGTGACGTACCCATACGTCACTTTGCCCAGGGGGGGCTGACCGCCGCATTATATGTACTTGCGGCGGTCGGCAAGTGATAAAAGGTGTGAAAGGTCCATTATACACGCACATACGTTTGTGTTTATTCCACTTTTCTTGCAAACATGTTGGCACCTTAGCAGACTTTGCTGTAACCTATAGTATTTCCTGCATTATCATCAATCTATGTTGTAGACAAACAATGACTCGAGTAGTGTTTATTTTGTTATCTTTTCCTTCTTGTGTTTTGTTAGGTCAAATCATACAACTCCCCCATTAATGATATGAAATTTGGCCAATTTTTGCAAAAAAACCAACATGTTGGATCAGTCAATTTAGGCTGTCGTACAAAAAGTCCAGCGATGCCGGCATTGCAGCCGATGTTTCCATCAGCTGTCAGGTGCTGCCACCGCCACTGCTGGTGAGGGAAGCCAGCAGTAAAGCCTTGGGTCTTTACAGGCGGGTCCCTACTGCGCATGCACGAAGCACGCTGCGCATTCGGATTGGCTCGGCAGCAGGAGAAGGAGGAGGGGGCCAAACCTCCGAGGGACAGTGCCGCGGCGCCGTCTCCCGGAAGTGGGGAAGGGTAACTGTCAAAAACAGGTACCCATTCTCCCCTCCCCCCTGAAAGGTGCAAAATGTGGCACCGGATGGGGGGGGAAGCAAGTGAGCGGAAGTTCCACTTTTGGGTGGAACTGCGCTTTAACTGCTTGCCAACCTGCTCACTTACAAGTACAGCAGGAAAGCGACCTCTCTGCGCTGGATCACTTATTTGACACGTGACAACACTTGCGGGCAGCACGTGCTACCCCAGGTGTTCTGTGATTAGTTACAGCACAAGTCAATCAGTGGGTGCCGGCCAAAGATTGACCCCCCGGCACCCACTGTTTGGTCCAGGCATTCAGGACAGACGATCTTTCTGTTTTTGTTTTTTTATTCCCTGAAAAGCAGGGGAAAAAAAAGGAAGATCGCTTAGTAAAAGCACCATATAACACACACAGTCAACATTGTTATACACATGTTTAACCTATTGGTCACCCCTAGATGTGAAGCCCTTCCCAGTCAGTGTATTAGCACTAATCACTGTATTAGTGTCACTATTGATGCCAGTATCAGTTAGTCTACCCTCCAGCCAGTATCAGTTAGTGTACCCTCCAGCCAATATCAGTGTACCCTCCAGCCAGTGTCAGTTATGGCACTTTTCCACTGCAAGTACCGGCTAGGCTCTAGTCGGCCCTGCTTGGCCCGGTTTGCTTTTCCACTGCGGTACCGCATGGTATAGGGTCAGAACGGTTCGGTACGGTACGGTATAGGTTTGCTTTTCCACTAAAGTAGTACTAAAGTTAAGTGGGTGGGATAACAACGGGGTGGGTGGGATTCTCTGACCAATCAGTGGCTAGTAGTGACTGCATGCAAAGGATTGTGGGATATGGTACCAGTTTGGTACCTGTTGGAACCACAATCGAGTAGGTACTGTTTTTTCAGAGCCGTACCGTACCGTTCGGTTCCATGCAGTGGAAAAGCAAACCTATACCGTACCGTACCGAACCGTTCCGACCCTATACCATGCGGTACCGCAGTGGAAAAGCACAAAAGCGTGCCGAACCGGTACGGTTCCATGCAGTGGAAAAGCGCCATTAGTGTACCCTCCAGCCAGTGTCAGTAAGTGTACCCTCCAGCCAGTATCAGTTAGTGTACCCTTCAGTCAGTGTCAGTTAGTGTACCCCCCAGCCAGTGTCAGTGTACCCTCCAGCAAGTGTCAGTTAGTGTACCCTCCAGCCAGTGTCAGTGTGCCCTCCAACCAGTATCAGTTAGTGTACCCTCCAGTCAGTGTCATTTAGTGTACCCTCCAGTCAGTGTCAGTTAGTGTACCCTCCAGTCAGTGTCATTTAGTGTACCCTCCAGTCAGTGTCAGTTAGTATACCCTCCAGCCAGTGTCAGTTGGTATACCCTCCAGCCAGTGTCAGTTGGTATACCCTCCAGCCAGTGTCAGTTGGTATACCCTCCAGCCAGTGTCAGTTGGTATACCCTCCAGTCAGTGTCAGTTAGTGTACCCTCCAGCCAGTATCAGTTAGTGTACCCTCCAGCCAGTGTCAGTGTACCCTCCAGCCAGTGTCAGTGTACCCTCCAGCCAGTGTCAGTTGGTATACCCTCCAGCCAGTGTCAGTTGGTATACCCTCCAGCCAGTGTCAGTTGGTATACCCTCCAGCCAGTGTCAGTTGGTATACCCTCCAGCCAGTGTCAGTTGGTATACCCTCCAGCCAGTGTCAGTTGGTATACCCTCCAGTCAGTGTCAGTTAGTGTACCCTCCAGCCAGTATCAGTTAGTGTACCCTCCAGCCAGTGTCAGTGTACCCTCCAGCCAGTATCAGTGTACCCTCCAGCCAGTGTCAGTTAGTGTCAGATTGTCCATCAGGCTGCCATACTATCACAGTCCCACTTTAAGTTGCTGATCACTGCCATTACTAGTATCAAAAAATCTAGTATCTATACCAGACACTAACTTTCACACAAAACAAATAATAAACACTTATTGGGATTTTTTTTTTTTACCAAAAACATGTAGCAGAATACATTTTTTTTTCCTAATTTTTTCATTTATATCGCAAAAAAAAATAAAAATAAAAAAACAGTGATGATCAAATACCATATTAAATACCAAATGAAAGCTCTATTTGTGTGAAAAAAATGGTATAAATTTAGTTTGTGTACAATGTTGCATGACCGTGCAATTGTCGGGTAAAGTAGCGCAGTGCCGAATGGAAAAAAATGCCCTGGTCATAAAGGGGGGCAAGTGGGAAAATAAAATAAAAAAAGTATCTCTTTAATGATTTCTAGCATTCAGGATTGTTTAGTAGGGGTGACTATTACTTCCACAGGGATCCCACAGGTATGGAAAATGGGTACTTACTGTACTGGATCAAAGTAACTAAGCAATAAAATCTGTACCTGGAACACAACTCCATGACACTGCCTATTTTATTGGTACATACACTCATCGGCCACTTTATTAGGTACACCTGTTTAATTGCGTGGTAACACAAATTGCTGATCAGCCAATCACATGGCAGCAACGCAATGCATTTAGGCATTTAGACGTAGTGAAGATGACTTGCTGAAGTTCAAACTGGGGGAAAATGGGATTTAAGTGACTTTGAACGTGGAATGGTTGTTGGTGCCAGGCAGGCTGGTCTGAGTATTTAAAAAACTGCTGATCTCCTGGGATTTTCATGCACAACCATCTCTAGGCTTTACAGAGAATGGTGCAAAAAAGAGAAAATATCCAGTGAGCAGCAGGTGTGTGGATGAAAATGCCTTGATGTCAGAGGAGAATGGGCAGACTGGTTCAAGAAGAAAAGCAACAGTAACCCAAATAACCACTCCTTAACCACTTGCCAACCGCCACATGACTATCTACGTCAGCGGTCAGCCCTTCGTAGGGCTACGTCACTAGCTTGTGAGGGTCTAGGGAGCGAGCGCGCACCGCCGGAGGCGCGCTCCCGCTCCCGTGTGGTCACGGACCCCCCCCGCGTGTGTGACCGGCGGACCCGATGTCCGCGGGTCACTCTGCGATCGTCGGGGGAGAGGGAGAAAGTCAGGCAGCTTGTGTAAACAAGCCGCCTGTCATTCTCCCCTGTGTATGAAGGATGATCATACGGTTCTACTATGTAGAACTGTTGATCATTCTTCATACATCTGAAGCCACAGCCAATCACAGTAGAAAGCACGCCCCTAGGGACACACATAGCCCCTCCCTTTAAAAAAAAAAGTTAACCCCTTCACTGCCAGTGTATTTTTACAGTAACAGTGCATATGTATAGCACTGATTACTGTAGAAATGTCACTGGTAACCCCAAAAGTGGCAAAAATGTCAGTCAAGGGTCCGATCTGTCCGCCGCAATGTCACAGTACCGAAAAAAAAATCGCAGATCGCCGCCATTACGCGTTAAAAAAAAAAAACAACAACAAAAATGACAAAAATCTTTGCCTTTGTTAGTAAACGCAATAACTTTTGCGCAAACCAATCAAAATACGCTTTTTGCGATTTTTTTTTTTTTTTTTTACCAAACATAGGTAGCAAAAAACAAATTGGCCGAAAATTTAAAAAAATTTTGATTTTTACATTTTTTTGGGGGGGAATTTCATATAAAAAAAAGTGAAAAATATTGTTATTTTTGCAAAATTTACGCTCTTTTTTTGTTTATAGCGCGTGATCAAAAAATCGCACAGGTGATCAAATACCACCAAAAGAAAGCTCTGTTTGTGGGAAAAAAAGAACGCCAAATTTGTTTAGATACAGCGTCGCACGACCGCGCAATTGTCCGTTAAAGTCACGCAGTGCCGAATCGCAAAATACCCCCTGGTCAGGAAGGGGGTAAAATCTTCCGGGGCTTAAGTGGTTAAAACCAAAGCATGCAGAATATTTTTTTGTCTGAATGCACAACACATTGAACCTTGAAGCAGATGGGCTACAGCAGCAGAAGACCACACTGAATTCAGGAAAATGAGACTACAATTCACATAGGCTCACCAAAATTGATTGGACAATAGAAGATTGGAAAAACTTTGCCTGGTCTGATGGGTCTCAACCAGCTGCGACATTCAGGTGATAGGGTCAGAATTTTGCGTACATAAACAACATGAAAGCATGGATCCATCCTGCCTTGTATCAACGGTTCAGGCTGGTGGTGGTGGTGTAATGGTGTGGGGGATATTTTCTTGGCACACTTTGAGCCCCTTAGTACTAATTGAGCATTGTTTCTAAACGCCGTGGCCTACCTGAGTATTGTTGCTGACCATGTCCATCCCTTTATGACTACAGTGTACCCATCTTCTGATGGCTCCTTCCAGCAGAATAAGGCACCATGTCACAAAGCTCAAATCATCTCACCACTGGTTTCCTGAACATGACAATGAGATCGCTGTACTCCAATTAGGGTTGCCACCTTATCCTTTTAAACAGGTTCTGTGGCTGATTAGGGTGGTAATTAACCACTTGCCGACCAGCCTCCATGTATATACGGCAGCAGGTTCCCGCAAAACGCCGTACCTGTACAGCGGTTCATGGGAGCAATCCTAGGGGTGTGCACCCCCATTGGCCAGCGGGGAAGCTGATTTATGGGGCTAGCGGCCGCGATTGCCGCAGAGCGCCCGTTATCGCTCATGTGGAGAGAGAACAGGTCTCTGTGTTCATGCAAGTCCATCCCCCCTACAGTTAGAAAGCACCACCTAGGGACACATTTAACCTTTTGATTGCCCCTGGTGTTTACCCCCTTCCCTGCCAGTGTCATTAGTACAGTAACAGTGCATATTTTTAGCACTGATTACTGCAGTAATGTCACTGGGCCCACCAAAAATGTCAGTTAGGGTTCCGATCTGTCCGCCATAATGTCGCAGTCCTGCTAAAAATCACAGTAAAAAATAAATAAATAAATATGACATAATTCTTTCCCCTAGTTTTTAGATGTGATAACCAATCAAAATACGCTTATTGGGATTTTTCTTTTTTTTTTGAAAAAATATGTAGCACGATGAGAAAACTTGGATTTCTATTTTTTTTTTTCTTTATTGGGAATGTTCTATAACAGAAAATAAAAAATATTGTTTTTTTCAGAATTGTCGCTATTTTTTGTTTATAGCGCAAAAAATAAAAAAAAAAATCGCAGGGGTGATCAAATACCACCAAAAGAAAGCTCTATTTGTGGGGAAAAAAGGACATCAATTTTATTTGGGTACAGCGTGGCACGACCGCGCAATTGTTAGTTAAAGTAACGCAGTGCCGAATTGCAAAAAATGCCTGGTCATTAAGGGGGGAAATCTTCCGGTCCAGAAGTGGTTAAATTCGGTGCCTTATCTGCATTAATTTAGCCCCAGAACCTGTGTAATTCATATGTGTTTGAGGTTAAAGGGATGAGGTGGCAACCCTAACTCCAATGGCCTCCACAGTCACCAGATCTCAATCCAATAGGGCACCTTTGGGATGTGGTGGAATGGGAGATTCGCATTATGGAAGTGCAGCCAACAAATCTGCAGCAACTGTGTAATGCTATCTAAAGAATGTTTCCTACACCTTGTTGAATCTATGCCATGAAGAATTAGGGTAGTTCTGAAGGCAAAAGGGGTCCAACCTGGGAATAGCAAGGTGTATCCAATAAAGTGGCTGGAGAGCAGGGCCGCTGATAGGGGGGGACCACTGTTCCTCCTGTAGGGGGCCTGAGCACAAGGGGGGGGCCCAACAGCACGGAGAATTGTGTGGAGGGGCAATTTCAGAAGGTAGCCCTGTGCGGCTCTCTGCAGCAGCTGAAAGCCAGTTTCTCCCCCTCCTGACAGCTTTCAGCTACTGCAGGGAGAGACACAGACACAGGACATCATTCCTGTAATTGCTTCTCCGACACCAATCCCACTCCTTGTTCTGCCTGCTTCTGACCCCTCTTTCCCATGTGCCCCCCGTTCTGCCTGCTTCTGACCCCCCTCCCGTGTGCCCCCCTCCCTGTTCTGCCTGCTTCTGACCCCCCTGTTCTGCCTGCTTCTTACCTCCCCCCCCTGTTCTGCCTGGTTCTGACCTCCCCCTCCTGTGTGCCCCCCCGTTCTACCTGCTTCTGACCCCCCCCCCCCTCGTGTGCCCCCCCCCTGTTCTGCCTGGTTCTGACCCCCCCTCCCATGTGCCCCCCCTTTATGCCTGCTTCTGACCCCCCCTCCCGTGTGCCCCCCCCTGTTCTGCCTGCTTCTGACCCCCCCCCCCCTCCCTGTTCTGCCTGCTTCTGACCCCCCCTCCGGTGTGCCCTCCCTGTTCTGCCTGCTTCTGACCCCCCCTCCCTGTTCTGCCTGCTTCTGACTCCCCCCTTCCGTGTGCCCCCCCCTGTTCTGCCTGCTTCTGACCCCCCCCCTTCTGTGTGCCCCCCCTGTTCTGCCTGCTTCTGACTCCCCCCTTCTGTGTGCCCCCCTCCCTGTTCTGCCTGCTTCTGACCCCCCCTCCCTGTTCTGCCTGCTTCTGACTCCCCCTTCTGTGTGCCCCCCCCCCTGTTCTGCCTGCTTCTGACCCCCCTCCCGTGTGCCCCCCTGTTCTGCCTTCTTCTAACCCCCCCCTTCCGTGTGCCCCCCTGTTCTGCCTGCTTCTGGCCCCCCCTCCCATGTGCCCCCCCTTTATGCCTGCTTCTGACCCCCCTCCCGTGTGCCCCCCCCCTGTTCTGCCTGCTTCTGACCCCCCCTCCGGTGTGCCCTCCCTGTTCTGCCTGCTTCTGACCCCCCCCCTGTTCTGCCTGCTTCTGACCCCCCTCCCGTGTGCCCCCCTGTTCTGCCTTCTTCTAACCCCCCCCTCCCATGTGCCCCCCCTGTTCTGCCTGCTTCTGACTCCCCCCTTCTGTGTGCCCCCCTCCCTGTTCTGCCTGCTTCTGACCCCCCCTCCCTGTTCTGCCTGCTTCTGACCCCCCTCCCGTGTGCCCCCCTGTTCTGCCTTCTTCTAACCCCCCCTCCCGTGTGCCCCCCTGTTCTGCCTGCTTCTGCCCCCCCCCCCCCTCCCAGCTTCCCTGTCCTGTAAAAATTAAAAAAAAATTAACCCTTAAAAAAAGTTATTTTTTTAAAAAAAAATGTAAAAAAACAATTAAGGGCTAATAATTCACACGGGTTCTCGGTTATGGGTGTCCGCTGATAATGATTTTAGTGTATCTTTAGTGAAAATATTGTCTTGATAAATTTGGGGGGGGGGGGGCTGGCGCTTGGCAGCAGCCCTGCCAGTGAGTGTATATAAATATTATTATTACAGACAATACATTGTAGTACATAAGGTGAGCAGGATGAACATTGTGTGCTCCTGGGATCTGGCACACCTTGTCCTCTCTGCTACCTGAACACGCCCCCTGCAGGTGACTCCATCCCCTGGGAGAAGCAGTGTGCTCTCCCCATGTGTCTTCCGCCCCGCCCCCCTCCCTTGCCGACGTCACTAGCTGTCAAATTCCAGCCGGAGGTAATGAGTGTCCGGACAGAGGAGAGGAGGGAGAGGACATTCAGTGCTGGTGTGTGCCGTCTACATAGAGGAGCTCCCGGGACCCTCCTGTACATTACATTGCAGTGATCGCTCCCAGCACACCGTCCTCCTCTATACACCGCACTCCTCTCACCTTCACCATGACCGGCAGCGGCAAGGAGCAGCACATTCCCGGGGCCATCATTTTATCTCATCTCCTGGACTTCGTGCTCCATAGAACCAAGGTGAGGAGTGAGGGATGGAGGAGGGGGCGTGCCAGGGTTGTCCTTATTGCAGGGGTACCCATTTTCTGATACCCATTTCTGATTTCAATGGCCCAACACACCATCCAAAAATCAGAGGGAAAATAGCGCTTTCCAAGCGATCGTGCGATAATCGGATCGTTGGTACAGAGCTTTTCGAAAGTCGATCGCGACAGTTCATCAGATATAATTCCGATCGCACAAGCAAGAAAATTTCTCCCATGCCATACCAGAGTGTACCATTTCCACTTCTGGACTGGAAGGTTTTACACCCTCTATGGCCAGGCCATTTTTTGCGATACGGCACTGCGTTATTTTAACTGACAATTGCGCGATCATGCGGCGCTGTACCTAAATAAAATTGAAGAGCGTTCTTCTGGTGGTAGTTGATCACCTGTGCGATTTTTTTTTTTTTTTTTTTTTTTTTTTTTTTTCTTTGCGCTGTAAACAAAAAAAGAGCGAGACTATATTTTTCACATTCTGCTATATAACATTAATATTTAACAATAATATATAACATACCCAAAAACATGTAAAAATCAAAAACATTTTAGGCCAATTGGTTTTCTGCTACATATTTTTGTTAAAAAAAAAAAATCGCAATAAGCGTATTTTGATTGGCTTGTGCAAAAGTTATTGCGTCTACTAACTACGGGAAAGATTTATGTCTTTTTTTTTTTCTTTTACTAGTAATGGCGGCGATCTGCGATTTTTTTTTTTTTTTTTTTTTTTTTTCTTGCGGGACTGCGACATTGCGGCAGACAGATCGGACCCCTAACTGACATTTTTGACACTTTTGGGGGGACCAGTGACATTACTACAGTAATCAGTGCTAAAAATATGCACTGTTACTGTACTAATAACACCAGCAGGGAAGGGGCTAACCCTGTGGGTGATCAAGGGGTTAAATGTGAGCCTAGGGGAGTGATTCTAACTGTGGGGGGGGGGCGTGGCTTGTGACATGACCATAGAGACATGTGATCCTATATAGAAGGATCACAGGAGCTCTGTGGTCATTCCAGGGAGAAGAACGGTCAGCTGTGTTTTATAACAGCTGACCGTCCTCTCTCAGTGGGGAACGATCGCGGGTGCCCGGTGGCAATCAGAGCCGCCTGCCTGCTGCATCGGCTTCCCCGCTGACGAGTGGGGGGCGGGAGCGTGCCAGCCTGCTGCTCGCAACCGACGTATAGCTATGCCGGTTTGCCCAGGAGCGGCTGCCTGCGGCGGGCGGTCGTAAAGCGGTAATAAATATCACACTATAGATACATACAGTGTATAACGCATTGACAATCAAACGGATAGAACAAAAAACACTGATCCTATGTAATACTATGTGTAATACTATATAGTATGCTTGGGTGTTATCCCAGCACCTTTTCTTTGGGGTTTGACTTTAGTTTTGTTGAGAAAAAAAACAATCCCCTCCCCTAAGGTTGTTGGGGCTCCCGGTTGCCTTAGTGCAAGGAACCCCAGTCTGTATTCTTCTAAAATTTTTGCCCTCTTTCACCCTTGTGTGACTTGTCCTGTGACTTGGGACTGTAAAGTCGCAGGGCAAGTCATACCCCATGGTTTCCAATGACCAACTTCACAAAGTAGTCCCTGCACTACTTTTGGTCCAACTTTGATGCAACTTGAGGTCCATAGACCTCAAGAATACATTGGCATTGCGTCAAGGTCACACAAGTGTGAAAGGGGCCATAGAGAATAACCGCAACTGAGGACTGACATTGGAGAGTCATTTTTAGGCCCCTTTCACACGCATGCGACCTAAAAGTCACGGGATTTCGCCGAAATTTTTTTGCCGCGATTTTGACTGGGCTGGAAGCAATGCTTATGTCTATGGACCTCAAAATGCATCAAAGTTGGACCAAAGTAGTGCAGGGACTACTTTGAAGTTGTTGCAACCTAAAGTCGCACAGATATGATACTCATTGGCAATCATGCAGTACGACTTGTCATGCAACTTTGCAGTCCCAAATCGCAGGACAAGTCGCACAAGGGTGAAAGGGGTCTTAGTAATAAATGCCATAGTGGCTTGTGTAGCAGTTCTGTACTTATGGCTGTTTTTTTTTTTTTTTTTTTTTGTGAATGTAGAGTTTTCCTTTAGGCTACGTTCACATGTTGGCGTAGCGGATCGCGGGCAGAATCACTGCTATTCTGCCCGCGATCCGGAAATCATTGCAAATTGCGGGACGCCTGTGCGTTGCTGTTGATTTGCAATGGCACCCCAAATGCTGTGCTATGTTGCCGCGATTTTCGCCTGCCGAATCTCGGTAACATCGCGCAAACAAAATCGCGGGTCGCATGACGCCCCAAAGAAGCTCTTGTACCTTTTTTGGGCGT
This sequence comes from Pelophylax lessonae, assembly GCF_965119305.1. Lineage (NCBI taxonomy): Eukaryota > Metazoa > Chordata > Amphibia > Anura > Ranidae > Pelophylax > Pelophylax lessonae. Next base: position 126,351,740 of record NC_138779.1, read on the forward strand.
CATGCGACCCGCGATTTTGTTTGCGCGATGTTACCGCGATTCGGCAGGCGGAAATCACGGCAACATCGCACAGCGTTTGGGGTGCCATTGCAAATCAATGGCAACGCACAGGCGTCCTGCGATTTGCAATGATTTCCGGATCGCGGGCAGAATTGCGGCGATTCTGCCCGCGGTCCGCTACGCTAACACGTGAACGTAGCCTTAGAAATCTATTCTTGCCACCTGATTAGTGTGGACGCGTAGTACCGCTAATTGTGTCCAATATATTTTGAAGAAAATAAATGGAAAATGTACTAGGTAATAATATGGCCTAAGGTGAACACATGCTTTACCTGTGCAGGGCACACTACTAGATTCACTTAAAGGATAAGTTCATCTTTTGACAAAAAATAATAAATGCGCATTTTTTTTTTTTTTTTTGCAGGTAAAAAAAATGTGCATTTATTATTTTTTGTTTTGGAAAACTACAAACCAACAGCCGCAAAGGCCACCGGACCTTGTAGAACTGTGAATGTGTGCAGCTCGGTGGCCGCATTTTTTTCATTCAAAGCATGTTACACCTTGGGAGTGGAAAGAAATGAAATGAAAAGGTGAACTTCTCCTTTTAAAGCCTTTTTCCAGGGCAATAAAAAATCCTCCCTTGCAGTGGGGCTGCCCCAAACTGTAAGGAGTAACCACTTCCAGCCCAAGGACCTCATATGACGCCCTGGACTTTGAGAGGAGATATTGGCACTGCAGGCATCATTCAGATATCATTTTTAGGCGATTCCCTTCATTGTAAGAACAACCATAGTGGCAGTTCAGCCGCTTAATCATTCTTACAGGCGGCGGGAGGAGACATTTCAATCCCGCCGCCCTCCGGTGGCAGCTGAAGTTCACCATTTAGAATACCAAGGACCAGATGGTCCCCGGCAGTCTGACTCGTGGAGGCCTGGGCACGACATTACGATGTCCCGTCCGGCCTGGCAGTTGTAAATACTGCTGAGATCTCGGCTGGAAAGGCTGAGAGTTTGTTTTTTTATTTTTTTTGTTTTTATTTTTTTTGCTCTGTCTTTCCAGCCTAGAGGAGAGATGGGAGGTCTTTATAGACCCCACATCTCTCCATAAAAAGGACCTGCCATGCCCTATTCTTATTACAAGGGATGTTTACATTCCTTGTAATAAGAATATAAGTGATCAAAAAAAGAAATTTAAAAAAGGGAAAGTGTAAAAATAAAAAAAATATATTTTTAAAGCGCCCGTGTGCTCGCAGGCAGAAGCGAATGCATTGGTTTGTCACGTCCGCATATGTAAACGGCGTTCAAATCACACATGTGAGGTATTGCTGCAAACGTTACAGCGAGAGCAACAATTCTACCCCAAGACCTCCTCAGTAAGGGCCCTTTCACACGGGCGTTCCGCATTTCCGTATATCATCCTATTTTTTTGCGGATGATATATGGACATAATGCATGTCAATGGCATTGCGGATGTCAGTGGATGACCATCCGCTGACATCCGATTTTCGTCCTTTCAGTTCTGTTCCGTTTTTTGGAACGGAACAGAACCCTATTTTTGTTCCATTTAAAAAACGGAACAGATGCAAAATCGGATGTCAGTGGTGTCATCTGCTGACATCTGCAATCCCCATAGACATACATTATGTCCGTATATCATCCGCAAACGGATGGGATGATATGCGGACATACGGAGCGGATGACACAAGTGTCATCCGCTCCGTAAGAAAAAAAAAAAAGTGCCGGAGCGGATCGCAATGCGGTCCGCTCCGTGTGAAAGAGCCCTTACTCTAAACTGGTTACCTTTTTTAAAGCTTCGGCTATGGAGACTTTTAAGTACCAAAGGTTGGCGCCGATCCACGAGTGGGCACAATTTTAAAGTGTGACATGCTGGGTATCGATTTACTCAGCGTAACATCCTCTTTCACATTATACAAAAAATTGGGCTAACTTTTACTGTTGTTGTTTTTTTTTTTTTTAAATAACACCAGTTTGAAAAATCGGTGCGTAAATGCTGTGTGACATAAAAAATTGCAATGACCGCTATTTTATTCCCTAGGGTCTCTGCTAAAAAAATGATATATGTTTGGGGGTTCTTGGTAATTTTCTAGCAAAACAAATTGCTGATTTTTACACGTAGGAGAGGAGTGCCAGAATAGGCCCGGTATGGAAGTGATTAAAAGAAAATTTCAGCCCGGGGTACTGGGAAAAGCAGTTTTACTTACCTGATCTTCTGCTCCCCCAGCAGCCAGTGCTCTCCTCTTCTCCCCTACTCTGCAGCGGTGGACTGTCTCTCGATGTCCTCACCAGCAGTAAAAGGCTTTTAGCCCTAAATCATACTTGATGATGTCAGAGGACCTGTGACCACCGGAGCATGGGGTAGAAGAGGCTGTGGCAACCTGTCTAACAGCCTGAAGGAAGAACGCAGGAACGAGGAATCGGGTAAGTAAAACTGCTTTTTCCAGCCCCTAGGCCTAAATTAAACATTTAACTCTTGCAGTGTGGGGCAGCCCCACTGCAAAGGAGGATTTTTGCTTTCCCCGGAGTTCAGCTTTAAATGCTAAGCACACCAGCTGCCCATACTTAAAGATAATTTCCAGGTATGGTATTTGTATATAGTTACTTTGGTTCAGCTTGGACTGATGTAGCTACAGTATGTATATACCATATCTGGCCAATGTTCCTGGAAGCTGGAAATCACTGAAGTAGCACCGCTACTCCAGTGATCTCGACAAGCGTCTTGGTCCTGTGCTGAGCGGCTGGCCTGGTGCATTGTGAACACAGAAGGTCGGCTACTCCGCATAGGCACCATTTGGAGAATGCTTTGAATTTACTGAACTAATGCAAAGCGTTCTGTGACTGTATGGGGTGGGGCAGTGACATCACGCTCTCTACCTTGTCCGATCAGAGAGCGCTTTTCATTCATTCAGAAAATTTGAAGCACGGGACCCAGGGGCAAGTGGAGATCAGTAAAGAAGCGGTGCTACTTGCCGAAGCGGTGCTCTGATTGGAGTTTGCACAGAGCTGAGTACTTTATTTTCCCCATTGAGTGCAGCGGGTAACTAAATGGCCATTTCCCAGTTATATGGGTGTGGGCTGAGTCCCATGCTCCCCAATATCTGAAACTACCCGATATTTTTTTTCACTACCGACGGCTGAACAGGTTGGTGGGAGAGAAAAGGAAAGGTGGGTATGTGTTGGTGGTGGTGCCATTAAAGTATTACTAGAGGCAAAACTTTTCTTTAGAATTGGGAGGTGAGCGGGTTGTCTGTGCCCTTGTTTAGGAAGAATTACTCTCTCTAATTGCCATGATCTACCATGTTACCAGGAATGAAGGTGAGGGTAAAACCAAAATCTTCACGTTGCCACAGAACAGGAACAGAGAGGCATCTTCCAATGGTTATACTTGTTCCCATGACAACTGTCTAAGAGGGGATAGACCTCACATTAGAAGAATTAGAATGTTGAGTCCTCAGGATAGGAATTGAAAGGAAATCTAGTGAGACACGGGTGGCAAAAAAAGATGACAGTGGTTGTTACCCGTACCCTATTCTATCCAAAGTTTTATCTTTAGATCTACTTTAAAGCGGCCCTGTTGCTTTTACCCGATGTTATCATAGTACAGGTTAGCATTAAGCTACATTCACAGGGGTGATTGGGTTCAAACCTAATCTTGTGGATTCTTGTGCGCTGGGTTCATGGGTATATGTGAACAGCTGTGGCCGTACAAAGAAATAGCAGGCTGCTGTTTGCATCTCCATATCAATTGTCTAACCCTGGGCATAATCTTTCGATGTCGAAGGTCACTCATCCACCCCTAACCTTTGCTTTGTAGAAGATTTCTGGTCCCAGCCACAAAAATCCAGTGATTTTTTGCTGCAGGAATCGGCTGTATGCCCCTTATCACCCACGTGAATGTAGCCAAAGTTATTTCATTTGTAGAAACCTTAACTGTATTACATATATGATTGGACTGTTTGCCTGCTTTTGTATACAGTGCTTTCAAAAAGTATTCATACCTCTTGAGATTTTCCACATTTTGTCTTGTTACAATCAAAAACGTATGTGATAGACCAACACAAAGTGGCACGTAATTGTGAAGTGGAAGGAAAATGATAAATGGTTTTCAAATATTTTACAAATAAATATCTGAAAAGTGTGACATGCATTTGAATTCAGCCCCTTTTACTCTGATACCCCTAACTGAAATCTTGTGGAACCAATTGCCTCAGAAGGCACCTAATTAGTAAATGGAGTCCACCTGTGTGCAATTTAATCTCAGTATAAATACAGCTGTTCTATGAAGCCCTCAGATGTTTGTTAGAGAACCTTCATGACGGCCAAAAAACACACGAGACAGGTCAGGGATAAAGTTGTGGAAAAGTTATAAGCAGGGCTAGGTTATAAAAATAAAAAAATCCCAAGCTATGAACTTCTCACGGAGCACTGTTCAATACATCATCTGAAAATGGAAAGAGTATGACACAATTGCAAACCTACCAAGACATGGCCGTCCACCTAAACTGACAGGCCCGGGGCAAGGAAAACAATCAGTGAAAAAGCCATGAGGCCCATGGTAACTCTGGAGGAGTTGCAGAGATCCACAGCTCAGGTGGGAGAATCTGTCCACTATTAGTCGTGCATTCCACAAATCTGGCCCTTATGGAAGAGTGGCAAGAAGAAAGCCATTGTTGAAAGAAAGCCAAAAGAAGTCCCGTTTTCAGTTTGCGAGAAGCCATGTGGGGGACACAGCAAACATGTGGAAGAAGGTGCTCTGGTCAGATGAGAGCAAAATTGAACTTTTTCACCTAAAAGCAAAATGCTATGTGTGGTGGAAAACGAACACTGCATATCACGCTGAACACACCATCCCCACCGTGAAACATGGTGGTGGCAACATCATCCCCACCATGAAACATGGTGGTGGCAGCATCATGTTGTGGAGATGCTTTTCTTCAGCAGGGACAGGGAAGCTGTTCAGAGTGGATGGGAAGATGGATGGAGCCAAATACAGGGCAATCTTAGAAGAAAACCTGTTAGGCTTGATTCACATCTATGCATGTTGCTTTGAGGGTTTCTGCAATGCTTTTTGCTGTACTTTGCTGTGTTTTTGCTGCGATTTGCGTTTGTTGGGCAGATTTATTTAAAATGCTAAATCACGGTAAAAATGCACTACATGCTTTTCTGAAGCTTCTCCGTTGAAGTCTATTGAACCAAAAAAAAGCAGTTTTGCATTAAAAAAAAAAAAAAAAAACCTTGACCCTTTCCGAAAATGGCACAAAAATGCATTGATGTGAACATGTTCCAAAGGAACTCATGTTAGAAAAAAAAAAAAATGTCTTGCGTTTCTGCAAAAAGCAAAATGCATTGGTGTGCCGAAGGCCCCTTTCACACGGGCTGTCTGATCAGGTCCGCCTGTCAGTTTTTCAGGCAGACCTGATCGGACCCTTCATTCTCCTCTATGGAGCAGTAATCTGCCGCCATCTGATCCTGTCCGCCAAAAACAGACGGATGGTGGTTCTATTTTCTATCCATCCCATGGATCGGATCAGATGGCATCGGATGGAAACAGACAGACAGTCTGTTTCCATCCAATTGCGCTATAGAGGAGAGTGGGGTTCTATCCGTTTTATTAAATAAAGCTTGGTTGTTAGTTTAAAAAAAAAAAAAAAAACTGGCTCCTAACTTTTTTAGCTGGCTCCTAGATTTCAGGCAAATTTGTCAAGCCCTGGTTTAGATTAAAGCATATTCATGTGTAGGAATGGCCCAGTCAAAGTCCAGACCTAAATCCAATTGAGAATCTGTGGCAAGACTTGAACATTGCTGTTCACAGACGCTCTCCATCCAATCTAGATAGGAAGTAACACTTAAAGGTAAGTGTACTCCACGCGCCTTGTGTTTAAAATATTAATACAATATATTAAAATTGTGTGATAGTAAAACTGATAGAAATAATAGAGGTGGAGCAGCAGCAGTAGTAAAAAAGGTTTTGTGAAAAAAATAGTCCTAAAAAATTAGGGCTATCTACAGCGCTTGCTAACAATCCAAATATTCAAAGTAATTTAAAGTAATTGAGTAGTAGTTTTAACACCCATTAATTACTTTGAATATTTGGATTGTTAGCAAGCGCTGTAGATAGCCCTAATTTTTTTGGACTATTTTTTCCATCCAATCTGACAGCGCTTGAACTATTTTGCAATGAATGGCCAAAAATGTTACTCTATAGATGTGCAAAGCTGGTAGAGATATACCCAAAAAAGACTTGGAGCTGTAATTGCAGAGAACAGTGGTTCTACAAAGTATTGACTGAGGGGGGTGAATACAAATGCACGCCACACTTTTCAATATTTATTTGTAAAACATTTTGAAAACCATTTATCATTTTCCTTCCACTTCACAATTATGTACCACTTTGTGTTGGTCTATCACATAAAACCCCAATAAGATACATTTACGATTTTGATTGTAACATGACATGTGGAAGATTTCAAGGGGTATGAATACTTTTTTTTTTTCAAGGCACTGTAGGTAGGCCAAAATGCCCAAATACCGTTTTTTGCCAATAACTGCAAAGCAATTCTCTTTATTTCTGAGTATTTCAAAAAATCTTCTTACAATTCAGCCCACGCTGACAGATTCCAGGTAACAATTACATAAGAATGTGACATTGCGTGCACCAGTGAACTTTATCACCCCTTTGACTTTCTTAATGTTTGAACTATGTGACTATACTGTTCCTGCCAAGACCAGTACAGTCCAGCTCTTATGTCATGGATTAGGAGGAGATACGGGCAGCCGGAGACTTGCTTTGTCTACTTTAACTCCCAGTATGCCAATCATGCTAAGGATTTTTTGCAGAACTTTTAATAACCATAACACACATCTGTGACAACTGAACCATGACTGCGCAATGCGTGTCAGTAGGGCAACTTATTGTGTCTACCTGGGGTGCAGTGATGGGGTGTCAACTAGGGATCGACCGATATCGGTTTTTCGTTGCCGGTACCGATATTTTGGCCTTTGCATATCGGTATGGGCCGATATTTTGAACATTTTAAAGTTTTTGCAAAATTAAACACAATTTTCAACACAAATCTGTTACTATGCTGGCTGGCACCCTTAGGTGGGTGGGTGGCTGGCTGGCACCCCGTGGTGGGTGGCTGGTTGGCTGGCACCCCGTGGTGGCTGGCACCCTGTGGTGGGTGGCTGGCACTCTGTGGTGGGTGGCTGGCACCCTGTGGCTGGGTGGCTGGCTGGCTTGCACCATGTGGTGGGTGGCTGGCTGGCACCCTGTGGTGGGTGGCTGGCTGGTACCCTATGTGGTGGGAGGCTGGCTAGTACAGGCCCAGGGCCTGTGGCTGGCTGGTACAGGCCTGTGGGTGTGTGGGTGGCTGGCACCGGGCAGCTGTGGGTGGGTGTATGTATGTGGCGGCTGTGTTAAACACATTGTGTGCACCGTACACTCACTGTCCCAAGACTCCCCGAGTCCAGACGAGGCTGAGGGAGGCGGAGTAAGAAGGCAGAAGCTGTCCCAGCGCGGAGGCGCTTGGCGCAACATACGCAATGACGTCACTACAATATCGGCAATATCGGTAACCTCCTCAATATATCAGCCGATCCCTAGTGTCAACAACGGAGCACAATTGGGTGACCAACATTTACCAAACAAGGACCTTCATGGCAACATCACCAGGTATTAAGTTAATAAAAGCAGAACATTTACAAAGTTTGAAAATACTTTTGAACTGATATTAACCTGATAAAGTTTATATCTACGTTAAGTCTTGCAGACGTTAAATGTTAAGGCCCCATGCACACTGACTTTTTTTTTTTTTTTTTGAAAGCCTCCTTTCTGGCAGTAACGGTTTGGCCAAAAAAATGCCTGATGCTTGTAAAAGTGTGTATCGCGTTTACCTGCATTAAGCATTTGGGCATTTAATTAATTTAATTGGCCTGAATAAATAATTTGTTCTGGCCATTTAAATAAATTTAGACTTAAACCTTAGACGCGTTTAGCAGGTTCAAGCGTTTATTCTGCCAAAACACTGCTTCTCCGGGATGCACTGGCGGTGGGGATTTTTCCTGCCTGAAAACGCGGCTAAAAGCCTATGTGTGTGCGGACACATAGGATAACATGCAGGCGAGTTTACAGGCAGGAAAAAAACCGCCAGATGCCCTTAGAAGTAGCTTTGAAAATGCCCAGTACGCATGAGGCCTAAAGGTGATCAAATACCACCAAAAGAAAGCTTTATTTGTGGGGAAAAAAAGGACATACATTTTATAAGGGTAAAACGTTGCACGTCCAGGCAATTGTCAGTTAAATTAACGCAGATCCGAATAGCAAAAAAATGGCCTGGTCATTGGGAGGTAAAACCTTCTGGACCAGAAGTGGCTAAAGGGGGATCATGCCCCAAAGTCTGTAGAAAAAAAATCGGGAGTGCAGATCTCTAGGTCCCCCGCAGCAATCAGTGGTTCCTCACACTGACCTCTACAGTAGGTCTCTGTGTGCTGGGGGTTGATTGCTGAGCAGCGGATTGCAGGAGCTGTAAGTATATAGTGTATTCTTTTGCAGGCATAGATTTTTGGGCAATTTAATGTGGTTACCAAGCCCTGATGAAGGGGGATTATTTGGTCTCTGAAATGCGTTATCTGTCATTTTGTCTTTTGGCTATTCATGGATTGAATAAACTACATTTCTGGACTTTGTTTGGCTCTTTTTCTGATTCAACTATACAAATTGCAAAGCAAGACTTTGCAAAACAGGCGAACGCTATCTGCTAAGGGAGGCCCCTTTTTTGGGGGGGAGCTGCTGAACCTAGGCTATTCAGCTTAAAGGTCCCTTGCCTACTGAATAAAGATTTGTGTGCACCCCCTTGTTTCCAGAACAGGATCACTTTATGTCAGGGAATGCTTGAATGTTAAGGAAATTGGGGAGCATTGAGCGTAGCTGCAGGCTTTTCTCAGCTCTAATGCCTCGTACACACGCAACGATTATCGGCTGACCGATCGGCCGTCTTTTGTCCAAGCTGTGTTTTGTTGGTTGGAATGTGCCTAGACTGCACACAAATTTTCTCGGCCAACAAAAATCTACTTCAGAAGTGATGTCATGTGATGGTTTACTTTCCGTGTGTTTTTTCTTCTCTGAACATGCCCAGTCTTGCTTATGAGATTTTTGTCTGCCGAAATCTGTACTGACTGACGGAAAATCGGCCGTTGTGTTGACGGCCAACAAAAATTTTATAGCCTGCACACCAGATTTTATTTGGCCGAAAAGTCGGAGTCGGTTGTCGAAAGCATCATACTAACAAGCGGAAAATCGGCCGATCGGACGTTGGCCGAAAATTCACGGCCAACTATCGATGCGTGTGTACGAGGCATAAGAGCTTTCCTCCAAAAAATGTACATACGGGTTTATTTGCAGTTGATTTTTTGTTTTCTCAAACTGCTTCATTTTGTTTTTCTTGTATGGTGCTGGTCTAAATTGCATTTCAAAAGGACCCTACAGAAAGGAGAACTTCTTTGGTTGTTAAACAAATGGATTATTTGGCCAAGCAAAGAAATCGCACTCCCAAGTTGGCGTGGATTTAACTTTTCAATGCTTGTCCTCACAAAGGAGTTAAACAGCCAAGATAGTAAATTCCTTAAATATTTGTTAGTTGCTGGAACTCAGGTCAGGTGTCCCTACCCCTCCCTCCCCACTCCCACCTCCTTTATTCAATGATTTCCTAGAACTGGAAGTACCTTAGAACATTCAGTGAAAACCATTCAACTGCCAGGCTTAATGGATTAACTGCAAAAAAAGAACTCTAGAAAGTTTTAGTTCCATGGACGTGGTTTAGGCAAAAATAGGATATAAATCATACCCTGTACCATGCATGCTCTGGCAGTGACTGGACATCAGTCTTACTATAGTGACTATGGCAGAACATGGAGCACTATGTACATTGGAGCAGCTTCTTGTTGTCCAACACAGGAGCCTGCAGCAAAGTGTGACAACACTGCGTAAAATGTTGTCACCCTAGGAAAGGATGTGCATATGGATACACCTTGCTGGTAGGATAACCAAGAGTAAATAAAGTAAAAGCAGAAAAAGAAATTAAATAATAAACAAAAAAATAAATAAATAGATAAAAGAAGTAAAAATAAAAAAGAAGGATGCAGCTTTTGACATTACAGGAACATGTGCAATGATATAATCAGTGTATTGTTAACTATAAATGCATAGCTAGCTTTACTCTTGTTTATCCTACCAGCAAGGTGTATCCATCCATATGCACTTCCTTTCCTAAGGTGACAACATTTTTCACACGCAGACTGAACAAAAGAAATCAGACAACCACAGTGCCCTTGAGCCCAGGTTCACAATGAAGCCGTTTTGAAATCATGCAAGTTCAGCTGAGCTCGCGCAATTTCAAGCCGGCATTTCAGTCCGACTTTGGGGGAGATTTTGCAGACATCTGTGCGGGTTCCTGCACAGATATCTATGGAAATGCCCCCCTCAGAATTGCCAAAAGTAGTACAGAATTTACTTTTGGGAATTGGTGCGGCGCCGCAAAGTCGGCTTCGCACTGATTCAGATAATGCTGTTGTCAAATCGGACCAATGTGAACGTGGGTGGAATGTCTAAATATACAAAAAAATACTTAATCTGAAAGGATGCACTCACTGTTCAGCTGACGATTTTCAACTCCGCTCCTTTTGATTTTGCAATTGAAGTTTTTCAAGCCAACAAGGGAGTGGTGCCGTAGTGCCAATTTCATCTGATTCAAGTACTGTAGCAGACCAAGAGGCCCAGCACCCAATATCTTCACATCTCATTAGGATCCAGGACAACTATCTTGGATCTGGGAGCCAGGCATGACTTTCTGATGACTCGCAAGCCAGCCCCCTACTGCGCATGCGTGAGATGCAGCCTGCAGGGAGACTGGTCCTGTAGCCTCCTGGGATGTGTGACACTGGAGGGGTTATTTACTAAAGATGTAGAGTGCAAAATCTGGTGCAACTCTGCATAGAAACCAATCAGTTTCCAGGTTCTATTGCAAAAGCTTAACTGAACAAGCTGAAGTTAGAAGCTGATTGGCTACCATGCACATCGGCACCAGATTTTGCACTCTCTAGTTTTAGTAACTCTCCCCCTGTGTGTCCATAGAGACTGCTGGTTGGGGGGGGGGGGTAGACTGAGGGGACATCCTAATCCCCTACTTGAGGAAGTGGAAGCAAGTGCCTGTTGAAAAATGCACAAGCTACCCCCAAAAAAGGTGCCAAATGTGTAAGAGGGAGAGTTAAGATTTTGGGATGGGTAAGATGTAAGTGAAGATCCACTTTATGTGTTTGAGTTTCGGTATATTTAAAGATTACTTACACATATGAAACACAGGGCTGATGTGGCTTTCATTTGTGTTTGTGGAAATCTAAACTTAAAGAGCAAACAATAAAAAATTTTCCCCACAACCTATTTGCACAAATAATGGTTTAGCCAAGGTTCAGAAAATGCAGCGATTCCTGTGCGCTTCCCACACCGCATAGTAATCTCCCTGTGTTCATGTGATCTGCTGCAGGTGTCAATGTTTGGTTAATGGCACCCCAAAAGCAGGTTGTAAAACGCAGTGCGTTTGCCTGAATCGGATCGCATGGGTATGAACACTCATGCAATCCGATTCCAGTGCGGCAAAACCTAAGTTAACCTAAAACAGATGGTATAAGTTTGGCCTTTTTCAGGATAAAAAAATTTGGTATATTTTCAGTGTATCTATACTCTGCAGCCCTTTTGGAACTATAAATTCTTCCAGGAAAGGGTGCAGATAAAAAACATAGCGGCTAGTTGGTGTTTTGTTAAAGGGATTATCGCTAATTTTGGTTGTATCTTTAACCAGATACACATTTTTGGGAAGTTGTTGTACCAAGCAATTGTAGGGGTGACAACTGGACATTCTTCTTATGACAGTGCCAGCAGGGGAAGCAATTTTTTTTTTTTCTACGTAACAGGAGCTAGTAGTCATTGGCACTGGTGTTTGTAGTTGTGCTGGTAACAGTGATGGATCATTGGAATCAGTGACTGTAACCTTTGATAAATGTCCATGTTTCAGAACTTGTGGGAGACAATCTTGTGAAGGGATCTGTGACCATGTCCACTGCCATGCTGTAAATACTTTCAGAGAGAATGCAGGAGAAGTGGGCATATCACAGGGTAGTCAAGATAAGCTATTATCATCCTTTCTAGTCAATGTCTATGGCTTGATTGGTAGTGTCACTGGTGAAAATTGATCTTCATAGCATGTAGGCTGTATTCCCTGTGGTTACTGGCACTGCTGCTTGCTTTTAAAAGTACTTCTAGAGGTGGAAGAGCAACTATATATTGGAGGGTGGAGAAGAGTCTAATCCTTTAGGCACATGTAATTCAATATGGATCAGCTTTATTTCCAAGATGTTGTAGATATGCCCTGCCTACCTACCTCCTCCCTCTCCTCCACCTGCTCATTTACATATATAATAGCACAACCAGTCTAACACTCTATGGCTTTAACACAGACAGAAGTTGTAGAACTCTTGCTGAAATTGGATTCTATATATTGGGTATGAGAATCAGAATTCCAATATCACGTACCTGGTAGCAGAGCCTGAAATGATGAGGAAGACCTCTGACTCAGGGCCCATGGTAGTGTGAACGGAAGGCACAGGAGTGCAGAGTGGCACGAGTGCCTATAAGTCTTGCCAGTAGCAGAGCAGTTATCCACGCCAAGCAGGAGAGTTTGTCAGTAGTCTTCAGTGAAGCAGTCGGGCTGGTAGACAGCTGGTGGATGGCAGACTGAAGCAGGCTGGTACTGGCAACAGCGGCAGGGGAGGCATACACTGGTAGCAGACAGTGGAACAGCAGGATGTGTCAGAAAGCAGAGTCAGGCAAGCCGAGTCATATACTGGCAGAACGGATCAGGTACAGAGGAGCAGTCAAGAGTGGTCTGGGTACAAGCTGGGCCAGGAGCCCATCCGTGGAAGAGAAGCAAATGGAGCAGACAGAAGCGGAAGTCAAAGACAAGCTGGGGTTGGTGCAAGTGGCGTTCAGAGAGTGGTCAGACAATCTGGCTCTGCAACCAGAATTAGGATAAAGAATAACAGGACCACAGGATACAGGGAAGGCTGAAAGACAAAGCAGCCCTGGGAGTGAAGACAGAACATTGTCAGGATCCAGGCAGAGCACTGCTGTCAGCTGAATCTGGATCACAAGAGTGCAGAACGAAGTGCACTCTTGTGATGGGCCATTCTTTTCCATTAAGACATTGCTGCTTTTGACTGTTACTCAAAAGAGATGTGGAGTGAGAACTGATTCCATTGTTCTTGCTGGGGGCACTAACCATAGAAAGCAAAACCGTTTGGATACATATAGAGGAGATACTGTGGGACTTTATCATAAGTGCTAATTGGTTCTTCTGTGTCTGTACACAAAGCAGGTGGTAGGGCACTCCCCAGCTCAGTTATTCTTAACATAAAGTGCCCCTTCATATATTAAAAATGTACCTAAAATACATACTGTAAATCTTATCTATTCAAAAGAAATCCCCTTGTCCTTTTTTTTTTTTTTTTTTTTTTTTAAGTCTCCGGGCTAAAAAGTTCAGTTGCATGTCATGGACTTATTTGGATGGTCAACAGTCCCATGGACATCTACCATTGTCCTTTCAGGTGCTGAGCTACATGCTGCAAGCTGGTCATTTCTGACTCTTCCTTCTAACGGTTCTTCCTTTGCTTTCTCTGATGATTTACTCGGTGTGCTTCATTTTTCTCTTCCTAGTGTGTTAGTGCTTCTCAACTCCAGATCCAAAAAGACAATTCTACTCCACTTGGGCTTAAAAAAAAAAAAAAAAAAAAAAGAAAAGGGGGTTGTAATTCTGATGGTAAGTAATGTGATTTGGAGAATTGTTAAAGAAAAAGTTAAACAGGAGAGAAAATAAGTTGGTTGCTCATCTTGCTTGCCCTGACCTAACTTTGACTGGCCTGACCTTGGTTGTACTCCACCTGCCCTGACCTTGTATTGATCCCTGATTATGTGTTTGCTATGTGTTTCAAACTAAGGGACACCGCTGTTGGAAATACTTGTTATCACTTGCGTTCCTTTGTAGGTTCCTGGGATGGTATGATAAAGGGATCATAAAACACAAAACTAAAGGGTAATATAGTAAGATGCAAATGATAAAGGCATCATAAAACACTAAATGAAAGGTTAATATATTAGAATGCAATTGGCATTAAAATAAATGCATAGATTCAGCCAATAACTATATATCTACAGCATCCACAAGCAAAAAAATAAAGTTTCTAACTTCGAACCACCAACGTTCTCTAAGCTTGTACTAATAAAAAAAATGAAAAATATCAGATGTCAATAATGACCTTTTATAAAAGTGTGGATGGCTGGCTTTTATTCTGATCCAGTGGCTTAATTTATTCCCACCAGGAATTCTGACTTTGTTTGCTGTATGCTTGTTCAAGAGGCAGCCAAGCAGAAACCTTTTCATAAGCAAGTCAAAAATGGCTGCCTACATAATCCCCCAGTTATACAGTTCCCCTAAGATTTCAAGTAAAAATGAATAACAAAAAAATAAAAATGTAGTAATGATGTTTTACACAAAGAAATGTGGTATACAGTACTATTATATAAATGCTGTATACATAACAGAAGCTATACCAATAGTACAAAAGAAAGTGGTGGATTGTATATCTAATTGTAGCAGACCTAAATCAGGGGTCTGTTATATGGAGGTATGGAAACCAAGTGATGGGGATCAAAAAATGATAAAAATAAAAATGAGTAAACCGGAATCTCTGTATTATAAAAATTTAATTTAAAGTGTAGAAATGGACTAGATGTGTCAGATGACAAATGATTAACACTGTCAGTAATTGTACCTTTAGTACCTGTAGTTTTATGCTTTGGGCAAAAACCAAAAACACCTCACTAGTTGAAGGTAGTGTGTACAGGTGCCATTTACTGCAAAATGTGGTATGAAACATACTGGGCAATAAATTGGAGGTTGGTAATCTTAAAACTTTAAATGCCTGCTGCTAACTTAGATAAAATTATAATTGGAGGAGATAAAATTATAATTGGAGGGGATCAAATTATCAGTGAATTTTTGTAATAAAACTACCCCAAGGGAACCAAACTCTAGGTAAGGGGCATACAGTAATTTGCCTTCTACTTTTGGCCATCATGTACTCCATACATGGAAAAAAATGATTCTGTATGAGGTCTTGCATTTCTCAGAGTTGAACCCCTTGGCATTAAAAATGGTTCATTATTATATATCCAATGTTACTGTTCACAGCAAATGTGGAGCTTTTCTGTTATATTGGACGCTTTAGTTATAAATGCCTTTTCACCCATGTTTTAAGTTTCCTGTTTGTATAGACATCACAGCAAATTTACAGTCATATTACTAATCTTATTTCATATCTCTTTTAGCCCCAAAAACTTGTACAAGGTTTGGTTGGCCTGCGGAATCTTGGCAATACGGTGGGTTTTACTTATTTAGTTAACATTTTTCCTCATTTGAGCCTTCACACTGACATTACACCATGTGACAAAGTGCATGTAACACCAAACTTGTTCTTTAGTTTTGAAAAAAAGTAGAACATTTTTAGATCCCCTGTTTGTTTTTCATGTCTGTCTTCTCAGGGAAATTTGCCTTCACTTCCTGTCTCAGCAGCACAGCCAGAAGTAAGAGAAGATAAGACTATGACAAAAACCAGACAAAGGCTCTACTCCTCCACATTGTGTCCAAAAATATTTTTGACTTCATTTACATGTTAATATATTAGTGTTTTAACAATTCAGTTACTTTATTTTGTGACCTCGTAAGCTGACCATACATGGGGGGGAGCAAAAATCTATTAGTTTATAAAGAAATATTTTTAGACCTTTCATTTAGAAAGAAATAGGCCCCTTTCAGATGGGCGTTCCAATCAGGTCCGCTTGTCCATTTTTCAGGCAGACCTGATTGGAAGGTCCATTCACCCCTATGGGAAACAGACTTGTGTTTGTTTACACCCGCCTATCTCCGGGTCTGATCAGGCCCACTAAAAAAAAAAAAAAAAAAAAAAAAAAAAAAAAAAAGGGCTCCTCTTCCATTTATGTGGAAGGGATTGGAGGTAGCCAGGTGTAAACGGACAGTGGAGTCTGTTTACTCCTGGCTATCCATAGAGCAGAGTGGGCTCTGCCTGTGTCTGCTTTGCACATACTGAGCGGATACGAATGCGTCATCTACCCGTTCTCCGATCACCAAGTCATCAGCTCACAGATCCTCTGCTAATTGCAACAGAATCTGCCCCGTGTGAAAGGGGCGATAATTTGATCTTTAGTCGATCCTTTTTTTTCCTGTTTGCTTGACTTCTACTTTTCTGTGCATTGTCACCATCTCCACTTTGCAGCCAATAGAGTTGTACAGAGTGGCATGAGGACATATTGGACAAATGTTGAAGTGGAGAACTGGGAGGAAGTTTCCAGTTAAGTCATTTATGGGTAACAGGAGAATCTCACTGTCTTCAGACAAGGATTCAGCCACAATGGATGTGTACAAGAGGTCTAGTGCAGTTCTTAGTAAGGCTCATCAAAGTTCATCTTCAGTTGTCATACTGCCAAATTCATGACCCTTATGATGGCACCAGACTGACTAGATGGTGTGCCGCACAACCAGATGGAAGAATCTTATTCACTTCACAGCGATCTATGTAGTTAACATAGCCAGCACAGAGTAAAGTGAGGTGGATAGCAATCATGTATTAGTTGACAGCACAAGTGCTCCCACTCATCACTGACCATAAAAAAGGTAGGTCTCCTGAGGATAGCTGGAACTCCCATCTGGTTTATCTGGGATCTTCACAGTGGAGACATGCTGAAGATCATTACCCTCCTGCTGCCTTCTATTTTAAACTGGAATCATTCAGATCTTGCAATAATTGTAGGTCCCTAAAGCACACCATACACACCACAAGACAACACTGACTTTTAAAATCCTCCCAAAATTACTAGACAAGTTGTCTGACTGTTTTAAAAATGTTTGTTTAATAAATCATTCTATCAGGATGTTTGGATTGTACAATGCAAGAAGTATTATAGAATTGGCATGCAAATGGAATAATAATGCTCTAATGGTTTTCTGGTGATCAATCTATAATGCAGAGAGCTTCGTTTTATAAAGCAGCAATATGCCCTTTCCACAGCCATACCATTGCATAAAAAACATACTGCAAATTTCTAAAGTACTGTGATTATTATGGGGTTACTAATGTGCATTGCTCCCCATGTGCTTCAGGAATCAAGAAGAGTGATATTCAATTGGGTCAATTAAATTAAAAGAAACAGCCATGACCAGACTTGCCTCTTCAAGAATTGCAGAGTTTGCAATGTAAAAGTATAACTAAAGGCAAAACTTTTTTTATTTATTTTTTTTAATTTTGACTAGAGGGGAGATGGTCTAGAACATATGTCAGTTTTTATTGCTGTCTGTGTCCCCATTAAGGAGATACACACTCTCAATTTTGTTCTGTCCACCATTATCATTGAAAGTGAAATAAAAGAAAATCCCAAATGCTGGGTTGTCCCCGGAAAAGTAAGAGGAAATATTCCAATGGGGGCACTAGTTGTGGTGACCTGGGGGTCCCCAAGAAATTCTCTTAATTTGCTGGGATTTCCTCTCACCTCCTGCTTGGCTATGGAACAGGAAGTGGTGGGAAAGCTCCCCAATGGGACAAAGATAGCAAAAATAAACCTTACAGGTGTTATAACCTTCCCTTACTCTTTCCAAAATGGAAAAAAAAAAGTTTTGCCCATAGTTCTACTTTAAGCCAAGAAACCTTTGTGAAACACTGTAGGCTCTACATTCTAGCCAGCATTGGATGAATGGTGCAAAAAAAGCAGGCAGTGGTGTGGCTAACATTGAGCAACATTGTCTTGTCCTACAAAAAGCTGATAGCAGTATCCACTCTCTGCCATAACTAGTCCCTATAGCAGTATCCACTCTCTGCCATAACTAGTCCCTATAGCAGTATCCACACTCTGCCATGACTAGTCCCTATAGCAGTATCCACACTCTGCCATGACTAGTCCCTATAGCACAGTATCCACTCTCTGCCATAACTAGTCCCTATAGCACAGTATCCACTCTCTGCCATAACTAGTCCCTATAGCAGTATCCACTCTCTGCCATAACTGGTCCCTATAGCAGTATCCACTCTCTGCCATAACTAGTCCCTATAGCAGTATCCACACTCTGCCATGACTAGTCCCTATAGCACAGTATCCACTCTCTGCCATAACTAGTCCCTATAGCACAGTATCCACTCTCTGCCATAACTAGTCCCTATAGCACAGTATCCACTCTCTGCCATAACTAGTCCCTATAGCAGTATCCACTCTCTGCCATAACTAGTCCCTATAGCAGTATCCACTCTCTGCCATAACTAGTCCCTATAGCAGTATCCACACTCTGCCATGACTAGTCCCTATAGCACAGTATCCACTCTCTGCCATGACTAGTCCCTATAGCACAGTATCCACTCTCTGCCATAACTAGTCCCTATAGCACAGTATCCACTCTCTGCCATAACTGGTCGCTATAGCAGTATCCACTCTCTGCCATAACTAGTCCCTATAGCAGTATCCACTCTCTGCCATAACTAGTCCCTATAGTACAGTATCCACTCTCTGCCATAACTAGTCCCTATAGCAGTATCCACTCTCTGCCATAACTGGTCCCTATAGCAGTATCCACTCTCTGCCATAACTAGTCCCTATAGTACAGTATCCACTCTCTGCCATAACTGGTCCCTATAGTACAGTGGAGAAAACCAGCCATTGAAAAAGCATAAGGGTTGTCATTGCGGACCTCTTGAAAAAGCTAGTTGCTGGACTTTTAAGCAGAACCACCGGCTTCAATTGTCTGCTCACTTTTTCCAGGTTGTTAACTCAGAGCCAGGCAACTAGCATTTTCAAAAGGAAAGACCAGCATGTTTTCCCAAGACAGGTTTCCTTTAAGCTATATAACACAAATGCAACATGAAGTTGTGTGTGTCGATCGTTCATTTTTTTTTTTTTATTTGACTATACATTGTTCCCTTTATGCCTATTTTAATGCACTCTAATGTGTTTATATGACAGTGCTTCATGAACTCCATCCTCCAGTGTCTAAGCAATACTAAGGATCTTCGGGACTATTGTCTACAAAAAACATATAAACGTGATCTCAACGCAAAGAACAGCAATACAGCAATTATGGAAGGTGGGTAATTCTTAAACTGCAAAATAAAAGGTATTTACAAAGTTATGTTATGAGTGTTCAATAAAAAAACAAAAAAAACCATTCTCTGTAACACCATTTTGACTAGTATGTATTCTTAACACTAAAAAGTTTGGCTGCGTATAGATTGTTTTTGGAGAATAAGAATATTGTTAAGTGTCACTTTAATCCCACTCTTCTGCACTTGCATAGAAAGCCCTTGTGTATTTTGTGATGACTTTAAAGGCAATTGTAGAATTTACTATATGTACCTTTTTTTTTTTTTTTTTTTTTTTGCCTTTTTTAACTTTGCCATCGCAGTGGGCTTTCCTCCGCAAGGTTTCACTTCTTGCTTTGGCAAGGGGTTGATAAATAAAGTGATATACGGGATCATTGCCCGCATCCTCCACCAAAAAAAAAAAAAAAAATAAGGTGATATACTTTTATTCCTTGCTCCCCCAGAAGGTTAAAAAGGTTACTAAACCTTGCGATACATCACTTACTACTGTAGACCATTCAGAGTATGAATCACTCCCTGAATGTGGTTTTTCAGACACTTTTCTATCTATTTGCAGATTCAATTATCTAGGCATCTAGATCCTAATTGATAAATTAGCAGTGGTGAGGAAGCTTGTCAAACCCTTTAGCAAAGTCCAAACATACTAGACCCACAGCTGTCCATTTGATTAGTTTCTAATTACTGCCCAATAAAAATAAAAAAAAGTAGATTTTTTTGACAACTTCTTTCCTTCATAAATCCATACTGGCTGTTGTGTATTACAGATACTATTGCACGTGTTCCTTTTTAATTTCTCAAATCTTTCTTGCAATAGAAAAACTAGATATTTGTAGATATAGAGTGAAGATATTATGGTTTTTGCAGGTGTTAGGAGGAAGGCATTGACATCTAACAAAAACGCTTGTAATCTGCCAAAAAAGAAGCTCATGTTCTTTGAGCTTCAGGCTTTTTGCTTCAGAAGACAAAATGCTCAGATGTGAACAGGGGCCATTGAAATTAAAGGGATTTTGCTTGTTGGGCATTTTTGAGACTTTAGAGATGAGCGTTTTACGAGCTGAAATATGCTCAGGTGTGAACAGGGCCTTAAACGTGTCCATTCTGGCTGCAGTATTTTTGTTACTTACATCAAAGTTACAATATTGCAGTCTGTAAAAAAAGTATTTATATTTACCATAAGAACAGAGAACACCAATTCCTTAAAGTGGAGTTCCACCCTAAAATTATACTTACCTCCATCTTCTCGCTCCGGGTCACCTGAAAAACAAATGGATAATCGCAATTGTTTTTTTTTTTTTTTTAACTTACCTAGTTTAGAAGAAAATATACTTACCTTACTTCCTTTTCCTCCCCTCGGCGGCCACAGCGATTCGTCACTTCCTGGCATGCAATGATTCCTGGGAGCTAAACGTCATCGCTCCCAGGATTCAATGCGCCTGCAACGGCCCCGACGTCAATTCCGGCGCAGGCGCCGTCATACCTTGCAAAAACGCTTCTGGGTATGCCCAGAAGCTGTGCAGGGATGACGCTGCGGCACCGGAAGTGACGGCGGGGCCGGCGCAGTGCATCGTGGGACCGAAGAAGACGGAAGAGGACACAGAAGAGGATCGCGCTGGCTTCAAGCTGCCCACCCCTGAGATGGCAGCGCTGGAGAATACATTTTCAAGGTAAGTATTTCTTCTAAAAGGTAAGTGCAACCCGGGACAGATCAGAGGCTAGCCATTGTGGAATGCACTAGCCCTGACTGTCCCGGGGGTATTTTTATTAAAAAAAACGTTCACTGGGTGGAACTCCGCTTTAATCATGGTAGTTGCCCTTATGTGTTTTTGAGCTGAACTTTTGCTATCACTTTCTAAGTAAAGTTGCTGTACATATTTATACAGAAGTTTTATATGGCTTGTCCTCTAGTGATTTCTTCTGAGGAATATACAGAAAACGAATTTAGGACAGTGACAATAGAAGCTTGCCTGAAAAGCTATGCTTAGGGCTCATGCACACTGCAGCTCAAAAAAGTGGCTCCTACAGGCTTTTGAGCTCTTCTATTTTTTTCTGCCTGGAAACTCCCCTCCATGTTAGCCGATGTGTCCATGCACACTATGGCTTTTTCAGGCATATGCTCCTACAGGAAGAAAAACCCCCCACAAAACTCACATTTTTGAAAGGAGCTAGTACCCCAAAGAGCTCAAAGAAGCTTGAAAATACACAAAAAAGGTTTGTTCCAGATTTTTGTTTTGTTCATACAGTGGTTAAGAAAATACTATCTAGGAGGGTTTGTGGAAAAAAAAATTGTTATGGTCAAGAAAGCTCAAAGAAGCTTGAAGAAGCTCAATAAAAACTGCACAAGAGTACAAAAAAGCACAAGCTTCTTCAAGCTGAAATAAAAGCTCAAATGCCTGTAAAAGCAATTTTTTATTTGTTTGAGCTGCAGTGTGCATGAGCCCTTAGCCTGTCTCAATTATGCTAGGAATAGGAGATCCCCCCATCAAGATCCTAAACCGCTGTAAAGTTCTTCCCTACTTCATCCAAAATCTGTTTTAGGTGGAGTATTTTTTTTCTTCTTTCCTTACTCATTCAGCTTCATGCTATATATAAGTAGTTTTTCCACATATTCAGGCCTTTGCATCTATATAGAAGAGAATGTTTTGTCCTGCATTTTGTTGTTAGGTGATTATGACTAATTCTGTTTATTTACCAAGAATAAAGGTTTACAAGACCTGAGCGCAATTTAATACGAAATGCTCTTGTTGCATTTTTGTAGTCTTTCATATGAATCACATACAAAATTACGTATTGAGGTGCATCCAAACAAAGGCACACCTATTTGCTAAAAGATCGATGTTAAAACTGAATTTAGGATAGTATGTGGTATGACTCATTGACTCATGGACACACCTAGTAATACATGCAGTGTTGCTAGATGTAAAACTTTAAACTCAATTTTATATGGTAAGAACAAAAGGAATATATACATAATAATACATAATGGAATGTACAGACGTGACAGGTCAGGTGGCAGAGTGATGGAGAGGAATCTGTTTGTAAATGACCAGGGGTGGCAGGTTCACCGGATAAAGTCTGGAGCCAGACATGAAGGCTAGAGTAGGTGTAGATGGCACAGTGCATGGACCATTCATACCTGCAGTCTCCTGCAGGTATGAATGGTCCATGCACTGTGCCATCTACACCTACTGGTCCATGGGTCTCCTCTGTTTAGCAGATATAAGAATGATCAAGGTGAATAAAACAGCAAGCGTCAAGCAGTATGTCCTAAATACCCAAGGGGCTCTGCAAAGGCTAGGGAAGAATAGACAATCACATTAGGTAAACTTGAAGTCCATGTAAAAAATACTTCTCTGGAGCCACCTGTACTTTCCAGAATTTTTAAAGAGGAGCTCCAGGCTCCTTCAGAAAAAATTTTAAAGTCAACAGCTATAAATACTGTACCTGTTCAGCAATCCAGCAGTGTCATCACCTGAGCTGATTTTTCAATTGGCTATTGGGTGCTGCCATCTCCACTAAGGGAAACTGGCAGTGAAGCCCTACATCTTCACAGCTGGTTCCCTACTGCACATGCGCAAATCGCGCTGCGCTCTGTGCATGGGCTGGCTGCAGGGGAGAAGGAGGGAGCGAGGGCCAAACTTCCAGCTGGGTTCGCCGCTGCGGGAGCGGGTACCCGTCAAAATCAGATACTTGCTCCCCCTCCCCAAAAGGTGCCAAATGTGGCAGTGAAGGGCTGGAGGAGGCAGCTGAGCTTCCTCTTTTGGGTGGAGCTCCACTTTAAAGTCTTTTCAAGTCATTGGGAGCATAACGAATTACAAAACATAGCAATGCATTCACACTACTGTGTATTTTTGGCCCTTGCAGTCAATATTTGATGATCCCTGTGTACCCTGTAAGATTCACAGTATTAGTTGCACAAAGTTGCAGCCTTCTTCAGCATTTCAGAATTATTGCTTATTAGAATCGATATTGTATTATATTATACCCAACTAAGCACAGTGGGGGGGATTTACTAAAGACAAATAGACTGCGCTCATTGCAAGTGCAGTTGCACTCATTTTCCCCAGAGCTTAATAAATGTGGTAAAGCTCTGCTGATTTCCATCATCCCATCATTGGCAAGCAAAAATGCTTTTCCTTGCACCCGATTGGGTGTTCTTTACAAGTACCACATTACATTTCATGAGGAAAAGTGCACAATCTATTTGCCTTTCGTAAATCAACCATATAGACTGCACTTGCATGTCTGCACATGGGAGGGCAGCTGTGACCTTCGCATAAGAAACACAGGAAGCACCACTTAAACTACTACAGTGTTAATATGTTCCTAAGATTTCTTAGAACGATTGGTGACAAAAGGGGAAGGAAATCCTAAGAAACAACATAAAAAAAATGCTTAGAATGCATAGTAAGGAAAAAAAATACATTGTAACCAACATCAAGACTCAGTCCAACATATCTCAATGTAAACTGCAGGACATGGTGTGCAAGTTTAGTGAGAATTAAACCTAAAACTGGCCACACATCAGTTGTCCTAAAGGTGGCTACACATGTACGTCTGATTGTCCAATCTTCATACCAGCTCCTTTCCGATATATTAAGAGCTACAGTATGTAGTATGAGGGTCTACAGCACATTCAATCCAATGAAGTAGGCCCTGAAACTGCTAATTATTGATCAATCTAATGCAGACTATATTCAAAACATAGGATTTCCATATATTGTGATACATACTGTATGTGTTCTGTAAACATTACAGGCCTATTCACACCATTGTATTGTGAAAACACTTGTTACACGCATTGCTGCACTGCAGTACCCTTAATTTTTTAATGGCACCACAATTTACCCCCACAATGCAACAGTAATATATTGGACAGTAACATGGTGGTTAATGATTCATACTCTGAATGGTCCACGGTTGTTAGTGGTGTACCTCAAGGTTCAGTGTTAGGACCCTTACTTTTTAATATATTTATAAATGATATAGGGTCTGGGATTAAAAGTACCATTTCAGTATTTGCAGATGACACCAAGTGGAATAACTTCTTTACAGGATGGCTCCAATTTACAAGCAATGCACTGTTTAATTGGGCAACTATGTGGCAAATGAGGTTTAATGTTGATAAATGTAAAGTTATGCATGTATCATACATACTAGGGGAAGTAATACTGGGGAATCAATGGTGGAGAAGGATCTGGGGGTTTTGGTAGATCATAAGCTTAATAATAGCATGCAATGCCAAGTTGGGGTTTCCAAAGCAAGAAAAATCCTCTCTTGTGTTAAGATTGGTAGAGACTCCAGAGAGCGAGAGATATAATTTGCCCCAGTACAAATCATTAGTAAGATCTCATCTGGAATATGCAGTCCAATTTCAGGCACCAGTTCACAACAAGGATGTTGGGGAACTGGAGAAAGTACAAAGAAGGGCAACCAAACTGATAAGAGGCATGGAGGGGCTCAGCTATGTGGATAGATCAGAGGAACTGAATTTATTCTCTTGAGAAGAGGAGATTAAGGGGGGATATGATCATCATGTATGAATGCATAAGTGGTCCATATAGTGAGCTCTGTGTGGAGTTATTCCCCTTAATGTCATCACAGAGGACCAGGGGACACTCTTTACATCTGGAGGAAAAGAGATTTAATCTTTACATACAGAAGGTTTTCTTCACAGTAAGAGCTGTGAAAATATGAAATGGATTCCCTCAAGAGCTGGTTCTGTTCAGCTCAGTAGATAGTTTTAAAAAGGCCTGGATTATTTCCAAAATGTACATAATATAACTGGGTACTAACATTTATAGGTAAAGTGGATCCAGGGAATATCCAATTGCCTCTTGGGGGATCAGGAAGAATTTTTTTCCCCCTTCTGGAGCAAATTACATTATGCTTTATTGGGTTTTCTTTTGCCTTCCTCTGGATCAACTGTGGGTTTTTGATTGTATGCATGGCGGTTTTCTATTTTGTGTGTATAGTTGTTTTTTTTTTTATGTTGGTTGAACTAGATGGACTTGTCTTTTTTTTTTCAACCAAATTACTATACAACTATGGCACATACAACAATGCATTGTGTTAAAAAAAATGCAGCAGGAACAATTTTAAATCAGTTGTGGTGCATTTATAGCCCATTTAAATGAATGGGCCGCTTTTAACTTCATAGCGCCGGCGGCGGGGTTCAGGTTAAGACCACGTGACCGCTGTGATTAGCTTTCATGGTGGTCACGTGGTCCGAAAACTCCCGATCGCAAGGAATGATCAGAAGCTTTTGGTTTGGGGACAGTAACTGTGCTGGGAGCGTGCTCTCAGCACAGGTGTATACACAGCAATTCACACAAATATGTGGCCCCCCAGCACATATTTGCATTCAAGAGATTGAAGAGCTAAGTCAAACATTAACAGCTACAAATACGTGTAGCTGCTGACTTTTAAAATAAGGACATCTACCTGTCCAGGGATCCCTCAATGTCATAACCTATGCTGATTCTTCAGTCCGCTTTGGGTGCAGACACTGGCATCTCTAGCAAGAGATACAGGAGGTAAAAGCTGCACAGCCTGTCTCCTACTGTGCATGCGTGAGTCGCGCTGTGCCTTGTGAATAGTCACTTAGTCTTCTGGGACCTGTGATGTGTCCCAGAAGACTGCTGGGGAAGAAGGGGCGCTGAACTTCCAGCTCAGTTGGCCACGGGGATCTGAGCCGGAAGTGGGGTGGGCACCTGTCAAAACCAGGTACCCCCCCCCCCCCCCAAAAAAATGGCAAATGTGGAGGGGGGTGTAAACAAGCGGAGCTTCCCCTTTTGGGTGGAGCTCCACTTTTAATTTGACGCATGTTAACACGTGACATACCCCGCTTTAAACGCACCACATCTGATTGCCCTGTTGTCAATGGGCCCTGCATTGTCTTACTTGCTGCTGGTTAACAATTAGCAGCACTTCTCATTGTCAAGTAGAAGTTGTATAAGCAAACAAAGTCTTTGCTTGCATAAAAAGGGAGATAAAACGTGCTAAAGAGTGTTCAAATATGGGCAGTTAAGTAATAAGGGATGGACTATCTCATTTACAATGAACAATTTAGGAATTGGGTAGGTTGAGCTTTAAAATAAAAAATGTTTTCAGGGGTAGTTTAAAGATCTGGAAAAATAACCTTTTATCCCAAGGACTGTAAAAGGACCAGGGGCCATAACATGTCAATAGGAGGAAGAATTTTCAGTTTAGGTAGGAGTTTTATCAAGTAAGCACAATTTAACAATGGGATTTTAAAAAGGACTTCATGATTTTCTTGCAGCTAATAATATTGAATATTTCAATCTGAGTATTAAACTTTTAGAGGGGTTCGATAGGATGTTTTCCTCCTATGTGACATCATAGGCAACACTTCCCTGGGGTGGGGGTTGATTTTACTTCCCCCTAGACCAAAACTACAGGAATTGTGAAATACTCAACTTGATAAACAGAAGATCTTTTGGAGCCTCCCACAGTGCACAAAAAAGTGGATCCCTTTTGCAGGTGCATGATGGTGCCATCAATTCCCAATAACACCTCAATGCACCCTGCTAATACCTGTGCGTGAAATCGCCCGCCATAGAAAGGGATAAAAAATGCATGGCAGTGCAGATGCACTTCCACATCACACATATGTGAACCAAGTTAATGTAAGGCTAGGTTCACTTTAGTCCATGCTCTGAAAAGCGATCTACAATGGTGCTTCTAAGCAGCACCACTGTCACGCATATAAAAGGAGATCCTGCTGCATCCTGATAGCCTCTGTTTTGTTTTGTTTTCTTTTTGCCAAACCGCAATTTATAACGGGCCTAATGTGCCTCAACCATAAGGCAAGCATTTGGCTCGCAATTGCAGGGTGGCTCCATGACTTGAATGGCCGAGTTTGATGGGTGGTGCTCTTCCAGTTGCCTGTTTTTACCGTCGCCCTTGTGAAAGAGGCCTTACTGTACACCCCAGGGCTACTCTGGAAGCACTCTGAAACAATTCAAAGTGAAATGAATGTACTAGATTTTATTTAAAGAATGCGCAGTTGACTAATTACATTTTTCTACTTGTTGATGGGAGTTCCAAAAAATGTGTCCTGTAAATGAAGAGCTCTTGCATTCACCACTCAGGTGGCCACATTTTCCATCTTCTGCTCTATTCCAGCAATCCAGCCTCCATTAGTGTCTTTGGCATTTAACAATTCTGGGATTGTCAAATGCCTGTGTCCCCCTTCGCTTATCATGGTTCCATCTCTCCAATGGTCTGGGTTTCTTACCACCTATCCATTTGAATGTTGCAACTTTCATCAGTCTCTTTTGGATTCAACACTTCCAGGAGTGTCAGGTGCCTGTGCCAACCAGCACTTGCTGTGGTTCCATTCTCTGACCCTATATGTACCGCTAAATCCTGTGGGAGGATGAAACCATAGCATGTGCTAGTTGGCACAGGCACTTGACACTCCTGGAAGTATAGAATCCTGAAGAGACTGATGAAGGTTGCAACATTCAAATGGATTGGTGGTAAGAAACCCAGACCATCGGAGAGGGTGAGTATAAGAGATTTTCTCTTTCAGGACGCCCTATGTTACGGATGCTTTGTTACCCTGATGAGGTTGCCTAAAATCGGCCTTCAGTATCAATACCCAAAAAAAAAAAAAAAATAATATATTGCAGCTTATCTATCCTTGTGGTGGCTGCATAGGTTTTCTTTTCTTTCAGGCAAAGAGCATTTCCTACAATGACAGAATACACCATTTGAAATGCAGCATTCCTGTCACTTCCTGTGAAATGAAAAATCAGCAATAACATCCTTCTCTTTCCTACAGCACTTTGCAACTGATCACTTTCTCCTTCTTTACTATCTTTCCTAGAATTGGCCCGTCTGCTTCAAGCAATGTGGACAAGTTCAGTCAATGAGGTTGTGAGCCCCATGGAATTCAAAAGTCAGATACAGAGATATGCACCGCGTTTTATGGGATACAAGTAAGAGATTCATCAATATAACCAGATCCATGACCACAAATCAATGTTTTGTAGTGGTATTTAAAGCCCAACTCATTTTATTTTTTTTGGGATAGAGTGGCGAACACTTGCAGCGCCTGACAGGTTTTTATTGCAATCTGTGTCCCCTATGGAGAGATTTCCCCTCACTTCTTTTCAGGACAGGAAGTGATTAGAGATCTTTCCAACAGGGACGCAGACAAAACCTTGTTTCTTCAGAGGAGAAAAAGGTTAGAACTTCTAACAATATCTTCATCGCTGTCTTTGCCTCCCTGCTCTGGTGATGACCACCTTCCCTCTTCATTTCTTGACTAGGGGATTGAAGATGATTTGTCTCCATTCTGCTCTGACCATTACTCTCCTCCTCCATTATAAATAACCACATGACCACAGGTTGGAGTTAAATGGCCATAGCAGCCTTTTATTAACAAACTGTATACATAACAGGTAAATAACACGTTAAACCCTGTTTTTTACTGGAGCCTCAAGGTCCCGGTAGGCATCAAAGAAGGAGGTACCTGCGTCTGACTTAATTAGGCCTCTAGCCGCCACAGCACCGGCTCGGAGACAACCAGTCGCAGGTACCAACATACCAACAACTGGGAGCCGTACCTCAGACGGGTCCCTACCCTACCAAATATTCTCCAATGCAGCTTTCCTCCGACTGAAGACTTCCTGAGGCCCCTAGCTTGACCTCTCCCTGTAGCTCCACCCCTTCCTGGCCAAAACACCAATTAAAAGTCCCAACACTTATATTTACTATAGTACTGGGCTAAAAACTCCTTCTCCCAAACCCCTTTAACCCCTGTCATGACGGCCCTCCGTCCATGTCTCTTCTCTCCTTTACTCCGGGCCTCTCTTTTACTGTCCTTACAGGAACCGAAAATACTGATGCTGAACAATCAGGCCTTTGGCGTTAGTGTGCGTTGAGCATTTTTGGCTAAAGTTTTTTTTAACGTGTTAAAACACTCCTCAAATGCCCAATGCTTGTTTGACATGTTTTATAGGTGCTTTAAAAACACACCCCAGCACATTACATTGGACTTGAATGGAAGGAGTGGAGATGTTTCAATTCCTTCCAAACTCCACGCGTAGCTTCATTTTTGAAGCCCGGCAAGGCCAATGCCAGTTTTTAATGCCAATGTAAACAGGGCCCTATGGGGGTCACAAACATAAAAGCATGAAATAAAACCTGACCTAAATTGTAACTGTTCCCCACTCTACTAAAGGCTACACACGGCTGGAGTTGGACTTTAAATGTTACGTACAAAATTGTTTCATGTTAAATACTAGTAATCAATCAGCTACAAACTTCTGAACTGTAATCTTTTGTTGCACAAGTACTTTATGAAATGGTGTCAGCCCTGCCTTTTAGGTGGTACATACATTTTGTTTTAAATCTCTATAATTACTATCCAACATAATCATCAAATTACATGTGGATCAACTATGAGATTTTATTGCTCCATACTGCGAGCTGTCTTACTGACTGACGTTCTCATGAGATATCTATTTGGTCATTTTATGGAAACAGCTTACCATTTTCAAACTAGTATTCAGTTTCAAGTTGTGATTTTTTTTTTTTTTCTTTTACCAAGTTTTTATTAAAGATTTTCAAATTAAAAAAAAAAAAAAAAAAAATCATCCAGATAGGACACCACCCATTTTCTGTCAATAAAGGGATCAGTACATTGGTGCATGAATTACCATAGTCAATGCGAACAATACAGGAAAAGTAAAACCGAACAGTAAAACGTATGAGGAGCTCTCTAACATACTAGTGATGTCGGCCGTGCCCCTGGAACATTCAGATACCCCTATTGGGAGCTAACTGTGTCCGGATGGGGGCAAGACAATCCACCTCTCTAAAAGATTAATGAGTTGGCTTTCATTTGAATGTTGTTAGTTTTGGAAGTTACAAGAACAATAGACCTTTGCATAACCAAGAAAACTATGTGAAAAAAAAATGGAACAAGTACAGAGTTTCTCTCCGTCGATACGTAGCATTAAACAATGATCTAGAAATGAAGGACCATTGGTCCCAAGCTTTTATGTCGTTGGATAATCAATTGTCAGGGCCCTGCCTGGAGATGCGATGTACCTTCTTTCTAGAAAAAGAGCTTTTGGGTAGGGCTTGTGAGCTAGCAGGAACAGTACAATCTTCCCCAAGACTAAAATAACAGGGTACTGCTCCTGCTGAAGGGCACAAAAAAAAAAGGGGGGGGTTAAGGAGAAAAGGTAGAAGAGGAAGGGGGAGTTTCTCATTCAACAAAGTACCCGACTTTTTACCTCGTCGAAGTTGCAAATTGGCGTCTTCCTCACTTTTGCAATCGTCTGCTTTGTGGCTGAAAATCTATGGGTCACTAGAGTGCGCTTCTGTTTGGTAGCGCCATCTATTGGTTTGTGTAAAAGTGCCTCCCGGAGATCTTTTTTGTAGATTTATATGCAACACCGAATTGACCATGTTTAGACCCTTATCCAAAGACATTTAACATTAGGGAATGTCCACCATATATGCTTCATATCACCTAGGTCTAACCCTCCCATAAAGCATGTAAAGGGGTAAGAAGGGAGGCATTTTGCAATTCTAGCTGGAGTAAAATACCACGAGACAGAACTTCTAAGGAGTTTTCCAGAGCTATATTATTGAGGGAGGAACAGAACAACGTCTCTCAGATTTTTTTTCCATGTCTCTGGCACTAAGGTCCCTTTCCCAGTTGGAGCAATAAGATGGGATACACGAGTTAGAATTGTTTAGTATGGAAAAATATAATAATGAGATAAGGGCTTGGGTTGTGGGTGACGTCCGGCATCTTGTTTCAAATGCCGTCGCGATCATAGACTAATCATGGTTTTTTTGTCAGGGATTCCAGCAGATGACGGATTTGGAGATAATTAAAATTCTCAGTCTGGAATATCATATGTATCTTTGAGGTGCTGAATGGTGACTATGCTTCTGGAGGATAAAAAAGACTGAACTGTCGTTAAACCCTTACTACACCACCACTGATAACTCAGAGGACTCTCCAAACCAGGGGGAAATAAAGGACAGTTAAATATCTCTAGACGAGGGAGGTGTTCTGATATTATTTGAGCTAAATATTTTATAGAATCCCATACAGCAAGGGTGTGGGACAAGACAGGGTTTAGAGGTTTAGGACGGAGTTGTGAAGGGAACCAGGGAAATGTTCCCTGTGACACTCCACTGTGTCTACTACATCAATAAAGGTCCAAAGGGGTGCGGCCTTTCCTGCAGGCATTTGGACAAGAGGAGCTATCTGGGCTGCCTTGTGGTAATCCCCAACCCTCCCTGGGTCTTGGGCTGATAGAGTAAATATCTGATTAGCCTTGGTTTGGCTGGGCCCCAGATAAAATGTAAAGAGGAGACATTGCAAGGACCACAGGACATGCAGAGAGACCAGAACAGGCGGAAGGGTCATCTTTATTGCATGTATCTGGCCCAGCCAAGAAATGTGGGTTTTGTTCCAGGACTCCAGCAGACGAGTTAGTGCTTTAATAAGAGGGGGATAGTTAGCACTCAACAGAGCTGAGTATGTTGGGGTAAGCGTAATCCCAAGGTAGGGGATAGAATCAGACCATAGGAAGGAGAAATTGTCTTGTGCCGTTTGGAGAGCGTCATCCGTCAGAGAAACGTTCAATGCACAGGACTTAGCCTGATTTACATAATGGCCTGAAAGGGAGGAGATGCTATCCAACAGATACTAAATTGGGGAGCGGGATATTTGGAGATGTAATGTACATCAAAATGTCATCGGCGAACATGGGAAGCATGGGAACATTGTACACCGGCCAATTCAATGCCTTTGATGTCAGGGCTCAGGCGGGAGAAAGTGGAGAAGGAGGCATCCCTGGCAAGTGCCCCAGGATATAGGGAAGGAGGGCGAAGCATTTCCCATGTATTTCACAGTAGCTGAGGGATCACTATACAGAGCACCTATTCATTGTAGAAAAGGGTCGCATACACCTCTATGGGTCTGGGCCACTTTTAGATAGGTCCAGGATAGGGTGTCGAATGTTTTCTGGATGTCTAGGGAAAGCAGCATTAGTTGGTTAGCTCGACAGTGTGCCTTGTGGGTGAGGAGGAGCGTGTGACGAACATTTTCTGCAGCTTGCCTAAGGGGCACAAAGCCCACCTGATCTTTATGGATCAAACGGTGCAAGACTTGATTTATTCGGATGGCAAGTACTTTGGCTAAGATTTTTATATCCACCTTAAGGAGTGAAATTGAGCGGAAGTTGGCCCAGGTTTGGGTGTCTTTGGTCCAGATTGGGGAGCATTACAATAGAGGCCTGTAACATGGTTTTGTGTAAGGTAAGGAGCCACTACATCCGATAGTAGAAAAGGGCCGTGAATCCGTCCGGGCCTGGGCGTTTGTGGGGTTCAAGATCTTCTCACATGTCGCACTTCTCTTTCTGTAATGACAGCACCTAGAGCATCCCGGTGTGCAGGTTTTAAAGATGGCAGGACTGTTTCATTTGGAAAAGAGGCGAGGTCCAGGTGAGATATATGGTTTTTGGAGATGAATAAAGTTGACAGAAATCAGCTGACAATCTCTTTGCCACTGTAGTGAACTCCTCTCACAGTGCCCCATATCTTATCCAGCCTGGAAGTGTCAGTTTCTTCGGAAGGGCGCAGAGCTGAGGGAAACTGCTGAAAGCTGTCACGAGAGCCCTCAGAGCCAGACAGGGAGAGCCTCTTGGTTTCACCCTTCGGTGGGCTAAGCGCCATCTTGGCTGCTGTGCGCCACTGGGGCTTCGTATCCTTCGCCTGCTGGGACTTATTCCTCTCAGAGGGACCCATGGCTCCGGGTATCAGGTAACAGGTGTGCTTTTATTGGAACTTAAGAGACGCGGCCGTTCCCTAACATGTGCCGCTGGGAGACTCCAAATACCGTCCCGGTTGTGCGGAGCAGCTCTAAATGGCGACCATCCGGGCCACCTGCGTGCATGCGCGCGCCCAAACAAACCCCCCGTGATTTTTTTTTTTTTTTTTTTTAGGGGGTGCACATAGGGGTCAATTCACTAAAGGATCTGCAGGACTAATTTTTAATAAATAATAAAGAGTCGATTCGTCAAAGTAAAATATTGAATGTGGAAAATACCGCAAACAATGATGTAAATCATTAAAGTGTTTGTAAATAATTACCTTTTTAAAACCACCCATTCAGTTTAAAGTAGAAACGAAAGGCGAAACATTTGTGTATAGATATAAAAAGAATTGCAGACATCGCATGCAATTCGTACACTTTCCTGTGCCCATGTCTGTGCGATGCAAATTCATCCAGTTTGTATGGCTGAAATCACATAACATTTACACCAAAATGATGCAGGACCCTTTTTTTGGTCTGCATTGGAATTCGATCGCACTGCATTCTGCAAACCGATTTGGAGGTGTCATTAACTCTATTTTGACACCCACAGTGGTTCCCAGAGTGCAGCGGGAACTGCCTACAATTCAGATGCAATGTGGAAACATCACAGGAATTGCTGTGGTTCCCGCATCGCACCAGTGTGAACTCAGCCTTAAAGTGTTACTAAACCCAGGACCCTGCATTCACTATATCTGGTCCTTCACAGTACACAAAACATGGAAATGCAATTATTTTAGTAAATTTAAACTGCTAAATACCTTTTATGCAATATATAGCAGTCTTGTGACTTCTATCAGTGTCTGGTTAAAGCTTGTAGGAGGAGTTTTCATACTGCACTGGCTGTCCTATCAGGATTCAGGACCCCTGACCCTCTGCCTGGAAAGTGCTAATTGGCCCTGTGCTGATCACATGTACCCTCCCAAGAAAAAAAATAAAAAACTCTAGCAATACACACCAAACTGTGCATGTGCAGCCTGACTCCAGTAACTGTCTTATCCAGACATGTTATGGGGACAATGCATGAAAAGGAGGATCTGTGCATACAGGATCAAACAGCCTTTTTACACAATGCAGATGATTAACCCCTTAGGTTCCACAGTGAGTATAACGAGCATGCTTTTCTGCATATACACACTGATTTTACTGTTGTGAGTTCAGTAACACTTTAAAACCAATTCATTGAAGAATGCGCCTATTTGCTACTTATCACCTGGCAGTAGGCAGTCCGCATATTATCAATGTACAAAATAGCAATGAAAGGAACTCTGCACTGTCCAGTAAAGTAAAAGTATACAATGTATCGGTTTGGAAATGTTCTACCCTGAGCTCAGGAATGAAAATAAATTGTAACATTTTACCAGAAGGAAGTGGTTCTGTGAATGAAAGCGCACTAGGACTTTCACGGTTTCATAATATTTCAGTGTGTTTATTTATAGGACTATCTTCCTCTGGTGCAGTGTTAGCATGTAAAAAAAAAAAAAAAAAACACCACCCAAAGAAAGTTAAAATTTAAGTGATAAATATTGAACGCATTCGGTAAATAACGCATGTTTTTAGTTAGTAAATTGACTTCTTTTGAGATAAATACCATAGGAGTTATTTTACCACAAATTCATTTGGTATTTATCTCTTAGTGAATTGCCCCATAGAAGCGTGTACTATATATGTATTTGGATAGATGTGTGTGTGTGTGTGTATGTGTATGTATATGTATATATAATATATATATATATATATATATATATATCCTGGTCACTGCTTTTTTTTTTTTTTCCATTTTTTTCTTATATAGTACCAACATTACAAGAGTTTTTACATGTATAAAGTATGGAAGTCATTTTTGGTGCCAACTCTTGGATAACGTTTTTTTTCACTAGAGATGTATAAAGCAGGTTTGTTAGGACACAGTGGCTCAAAGTGATACTAAAGCCTTTTTTTTTTTTTTTTTAATAAACATGTTATACTTACCTGCTCTGTGCAGTGATTTTGCACAGAGCAGCTCTGATCTTCATCTTCTTTGGTCCCCCGCCAGTGTTTTGGGCTCCTCCCCCCCCTGCCAAGTGCCTTCATAGCAGTTGACTTGCTTTGGCGACACTCTTGCGTGCTCGCTCCTGGGTCCTGCTCTGTCTGTCCATAAGACACACCGAACGTCACTCAACCCCGCCCACCACTTTCTCCTCACTGGCTGTGATTGACAATGGCTCCCGCTGCTGTTTTTCAGCTAATAAGGAGGCAGAGAGCCGGGAGAGCAGCCACTCTTGTGCACATTGCTTGAGTAGGCTCAGGTAAGTGTTGGGGAGTCATGCATAGAACATATAAAGGTAAAAACCTTCAGGGTTTACAACCACTTTAACCACAAAGCTAAAAAATGTTGGACCTGGACTCCCCTAGGTAAGTGTGCTATGTTTTTTGTTGTAATAAATTGATTTTAACATGCTATTGGGGATTCAGTGCTGCTGGTTTTTATAACTATTATGGTTTCAGTGTCTGCGCCCCCATTAGGAACATTCACCTATTTTATTTGTACTAGTGATCATTGTCCATGATTACGAGTGAAGAAAAAACTAAAAAACATTAGCATTGTACCCATTTCGAAATTTAAGTGGAAATCTTCCAATAGGGACTCTTGTGGAGGACAGTTGTCCAGAAGGGGAATTACCCTCACTTTGGGGGATTTCCTCTAACATTCAGTTGCATCCCTGGGGCAGGGTGTAAAGGTTAATGTGAGTATACCCCTAAAGTAGACCTGTGCCCAGAAAACACATGTATCTATACATGTTGTGAAAAAATTAATTTTCAAAGTTCACAAGCACAGTGTTTTTCTATGTATTCTTTGCCCTCTAATCCAGCCTTTCAACCAGGGTGCCCTGAGGTTTCTTCAGGGGTGCTTTGGCAAAATGCCTAAAAATTGAACCCCAAAATTGTATACAAGCCGACTTGTGGATAAAGCTGCCTTTTTAGTTACACAAAGCCACAGGTTTTCATTGGACACCTTTACAAACTTCTTGAAGGCACCTTAGCTGAGTGATGGAGAAAAATTCAGGGAGAAGGGAAACGTAGGAATACTAGTCAGAACCAGTTCTCACAAGTGTATTTACTATGGAAGAATAAACACTGTGTGTCCTACTTGTGTGTATGTTGCGGTTATACAAAACTAATAGAATAGTTCTTATGTTTTAGAATGGGGTGACCCAAGACTGTCCATAATTTTTAAAGGGTGCCTTTAGACGGTCCATCATTTTTACAGGGTGACTTGACTGAAAAGAGGTTGAGAAACTCTGCTCTAATCTACAAAGGGAGGGGGTGGACCTTTCATTTATTCGTTGGCACTTCCATTTATAAATGGTGTTTCATTCATAGAAGCTGTAGTACCGGCCTCTATGACTGGAGGAGTTGGAAGGATAGGGCAGGCATAGTTGGGCACTCTTAATTTTGTTCCATTAATCCCCACCCCACTTGAAGATTATGGCTGCAGGGGTGGGTGGGGAGTTCGATGGAGAAGGATTTCTGCTAACAGAGGAGACAGACGCACAAGGCGTACATCCTTCTGACTGTAAACAATGTGGCTTGTGCTGAATTTTAATTTTTTCTTTGATTAAACTTAGGCTTTAAAGAAATTACAATAGGGATAGCATATTTAGGTTAAAAAATAAAAAGATTGCATGCAATTTTTTTAGCTTTTTAGCTTTTTAAAAGGTAACCACAGTTCAGCTTTAATGCACCTTCCTCTATAACATCAGTTAAGGTTTTACAGGTTTCTATTTATAGTGAGTAATTACACAGCGCCAGCCATATACAGGCTATGCCTCATAATTAGTTATGCAGCAAAGTTTTGTGTTAGTGTTTGGCACTCTGAATGCAAATCTGTCAGTTTGCTAAAGGTTTTGGATTGGCTGATGGATTTGCACAGTAGAGTAGGGGAAAGCCAGAACCCCTGGATTTTGTATTGCACAAACCATTGAAATCTAGAAAGGCGCATCAGACCAAAACCAGATGAGAGTCCAAGATCATTTTCAGTCTTGGTCCTATGACAGCCAATCCATTTCAGGGGCAACCTCATTCTTCATCATTGGAGCTCCATTGCTGCTCAGCAGCTGTTGTCATGTTGGTACTCTATGAGGAGCTTTCAATACTGGTTCTAATATAGCCCTAATGAAGTAAACCTTGGAGTACTTGAATTTTGCAGAGATCATGAAACAGTTAGACTTAAGCTAAAAATACCCTCGGGACAGTCGGGGCTAGTGCATTTAAGCAACGATAGCCTCTGAACTGTCCCCTGTTTCACTTACCTGTAAGAAGAAATACTTACCCTGAAAATGTCTTGTCCACCGCTGCCAGCGTGTCCTCTTGGTGACGGCGGAGTCCTAGAATGCCCTGCTCGTCATTTCCGGTGCAGGCGTGTCATCCCTGCACACCTTCTGCGCATGCCCAGAAGCTGTTCAGCAGGGAATGACGCATGAACCGGAAGTGACGAGTGACTCCGGTGCAGGCGCATTGACTCCTGGGATCGATGACCCTCATCTCCCAGGAGTCAATGCAAGGAGGAAGTGACTTCGTGGGCCGGGGCCGCAGAGGGAGGAAGAGGAAGGAAGGTAAGTATATTTTCCTTTAAAAACAAGGTAAGTGAAACAAAAAAAATGTGTTAATTATCCAATTCTTTTTCAGGTTCATCTAAGCTAGCGGGACATGCAAAGATAGGTTTTTAGGGTGGAACTCCGCTTTAAATTATTTTTGGTTTCCTTGCCCTTAGAGGGATGCTTTTGTATATGTAATATGTCATTCAGATCTGAGCCCTTTAGCTACTCTTCAAACATTATTAGGTATAATACAGTTTCTCATGATTGTATTGGCAATAAATAAGTCTGAAATCTAAACAGTTCTTTCTCTTTGTAGTCAACAGGATGCACAAGAATTTTTGAGGTTTCTACTAGATGGACTGCACAATGAAGTCAACAGGGTGACAGTCAAACCCAGGCCCAATACTCAGGACTTGGACCATTTACCGTAAGTAAATGGGCAATATTTCAATGTAAATGAATATTATTACATAGATGGATGTGCATTTTCACTAATTTCTATCCTATACACAGCCAAGTGTCATCTACTACTCTAGGAGCCAAAGAAGGACCTGTTTTTGCCAGCATTTTTCGAATGTGCTACATAGTATAAGGCTGTGTACAAACATTATTATGCAGATACAGTCTATATTCAATAACAAAAATGCTTTTGTAGATTTGTTTGTAGATTCTTAAGGCGGTTGTCAGTCGAAAACTAACATTTGTGTACTATATTGTACACAGGGACATACATACATGCAAAAAAAATGTTGCATGACACTATTACATTACAAAAAAACAAATAATGAATCATCATAAAACCAGGATCTATTAGGATCTATCTATGATACAACCTAATGTAATGTAAATGTAAAGGTAGCTAAACACAATGCACATTTCTGGCACATCCAGATAAAATAGAAATTTTATCCTGTATATCCCATAATACTTTCACTTGATGGCCATGTATAAATACCTTCCACAATAAAGCAAAGAACTCTCTTACAGTTGTCCTTCTGATCCCAAAAAACCTGGGACTGTACAAAATTAATGTTTGATGAGGTCAGGCCAAAAAACAGACATCCATTGAAGGATGCTTCACGTGGCATATAGGTGAGATTCCACTGATGTTGAAGGTTTTCCTATTCAAATTACTCAGAGCTTTGTGTGACTAAATAGCCTGACTGAACATACAGCTTTAACCACTTAAGCCCCGTAGGATTTGGCTGCTAAAAGACCAGGGGGTATTTTGCGATTCGGCACTGCGTGACTTTAACGGACAATTGCGCGGTCGTGCGACGCTGTACCTAAACTAATTTGACGTCCTTTTTTTCCCACAAACAGAGCTTTCTTTTGATGGTATTTGATCACCTGTGCGATTTTTTTTTTTGATCACGCGCTATAAACCAAAAAAGAGCGTCAATTTTGCAAAAATAACAATATTTTTCACATTTTTTTTATATGAAATTCCCCCCAAAAAAAAAGTAAAAATCAAAATTTTTTAGGATTTTCGGCCAATTTGTTTTATGCTACATATGTTTGGGAAAAAAAATTGCAAAAAGCGTATTTTGATTGGTTTGCACAAAAGTTATTGCGTTTACTAACAAAGGGAAAGATTTTTGTCATTTTTGTTGTTTTTTTTAAACGCGTAATGGCGGCGATCTGCGTTTTTTTTTTTTGCGGTACTGCGACATTGGGGCGGACAGATCGGACCCTTGACTAACATTTTTGACACTTTTGGGGTTACCAGTGACATTTCTACAGTAATCAGTGCTATATATATGCACTCTTACTGTAAAAATACACTGGCAGTGAAGGGGTTAACTTTATTTGAGAGGGAGGGGTTGTGTGTGTCCCTAGGGGCGTGATTCTAGCTGTGATTGGCTGTGGCTTGAGCTGTAGTTACACTGATCAACGGTCCTACATAGTAGAACCGTATGATCAGTGTTTCTACACAGGGGAGAATGACAGGCAGCTTGTTTACACTAGCCGCCTGCCTTTCTCCCTCTCCCCCGACGATCGCAGAGTGAGCGGCGGACTTCGGGGCCGCCGGTCACACGCGCGGGGGGGGGGGCCCGTGACCGCGCCGGCGGTGGCGCGCGCTCGCTCCCCAGAGCCTCACAGGCTAGTGACGTAAATATACGTCACTTTGCCTGTGAGGGGCTGACTGCCGCAGTAAATATACTGTGGGCGGTCGGCAAGTGGTTAAGGCTGACTGTTTATATTTATATATATATATATATATATATATATATATATATATATATATATATATATATATATATATATATATATATATATATATATATATATATATATATATATATATATATATATTGCAATATGGGGGCTGTTAGCTCAGTGGCAGATGCGTTTTTTCCAGTGATCCACTGTCAGTCAGAACTTTGGTTTAAGTTCATGGCAGCCCATTTTTATTAAAGGAATAAGGAAAGTCCATAACACATAGTTTCCCACACAGGGATTCTTCTACAGTCCATATATAGTAAACCAAAAATGCTAGCCCACCTGGCTCTCACTCAGTTTCTCAGTAGCTGTGCCTCTGCTCTTTTCGCTGGTCCCCAGACCATGAACTCCCCAAAGCTGGCAGCTTCACTCTGGCCTTAGTCCTTAGGCCATCACCTGTCTCTTACAGACACACATGTGCTCTGGCTGCCACCTGCAGCCTCTGACTCCTAGAGACCTCCTGTCTCTCTTGGGTGGAGCCGTCTCCAACTGGGTGTATATATATACATACATACATACATACATACATACATACATACATACATACATACATACATACATACATACATTTTTTTTTTCCCCCCATATATATTTCCAAATATGCATTGTCTATACCAAAAACCTGCAGGTATGGTATGGTGATGTTTACTCCCACTGATACCAGTCAAAATCCTACTCCCACTGGCCACAGTCTGGCCCCCTGAAGTCTGAAGGACAATAAACTGGCCCTTTGTTTAGAAAGTTTGGAGACCCCTGCTTTAGGCTAATGAGGGTAGCTGGCTAAGCTTGTCAACAACAATCCTAAAACTGAAATCGGCTTTGGGCTGGCTTCATTTATACCATCCATGTTCCTTGCAAAATAATCGGTGCTAATGTACTATAGTAAATGAGTAAAAATTAAATATTGTTTATGCTTTGAGTAGTCACGGCTTTTGATAATTGTTTTATTTTTTTACTACCTGCAAAGGTTTAGCTTGGATGGCAGAAACTCTGAGCTGTGTCTAGTGTCAACAGAAAGTTAGCTTGAGTACAAACTGAACTGAATACCTGGAGTTCTGCCAGGCTTGTCATTGTAGATGCCTACTAAAATCACCTGCTGATTTATTTCTGATTATGTAACTGTAATTACTACTTATTATTATTGAAAGTGGTAATGGCAGGTTTGCAATGTTGTTTCAATCTGCTGAGCACATACCCAACCAGTCTCTTATATTATATAATATGTCACATGATGCTAAAAATTCCCTTTCACAAGCTCGTTAAAGAAACTTGAGGAAACACGAGCAAGATATATAAAAAAAAAAACTTTTATTTTCTAAATACACGTGTGTGTGTGTGTGTGTGTGTGTGTGTGTGGGACATGTTGTATAAGCTATAATTCTATAGTTACCAGGTAACATGAATGTAATTTATGGTACAGGACATGCTTCCCCCTATTGCACCAATGGGCATAAGCTTAGGACAGCAAGAAGTCCTAGTGTATATATGCTGAATACACAAATATTTATGATCACATATTTTTTAACCTAGATCAGTCCTTCCACAGTGCAACAAAATGTTTAGTTTAAACATTATGTCCTAGTACTCAATATTCTTACTCAACCTTCCTGTCAAATTTTTATTTGTCTCACCCTTCGCACAGAGATTCCTCTATTTGTACTGATGACCAAGAAAGACAATGCGGGAAATTCTAAAAATTTACAGTTGTCCCCAGAACAAGAGTTAAAGTAAAACTAAATGCCGGTTCACACTAGCGCAATGCGAGAACCAGCGTAATTCCAGTACCGGTTCCCACATCACATAAGACTCACAGGCAGTTCATACTGCCCTATGGGAACCGCTGCGTGTGTCAATGGAAAGTTATTGACACCCCCAGATCAGTTTGAATATCAGTGTGGACTGTCAAATGGTGCAGGAATCAGAATGCATGGGTGTGAACACCCATTCGATCCGATTCCAGTGCGGACCAAAAAAAGGGTCCTGCACCATTTTGGTCAAATTCAACCATACAATCTGTAGTACTTGTAGTGCTTTGTCTGATCACCCAAGGTGCCATCTAAGGCTAGGTGTGCGGTCCCACAGAGGAACCCTCTTCCCTACACAACCCTCTGACAACCCAGCTAGCAAGGAGATGGCTGCTTTGATAAACAGCACTCTCTGGGGAATAGAACACTTTAAAATAATGTAATTGAGGCTTCTTCTTTAGTTTACTTTTGACTATATTTCTCTTTCTTCATTGGTTTAGCACGCTTAAAAAAACAGTTTAAAAATTCTGGTCACAGCTGAGGATCCTAAGACAAGGAAATTACAATTTGGGGTCGGAAAATTCTCTGTGCTCTTGATTAAATGTCAAATTTATCTGCACCTCTATAGACTCATTATTTGGCATCCAAGGGAATGTGTTTGACTTTTTGTTTAAAGTCCTGTTCTTATTCTCAAACTGATTAGGACATTCCAGTGTGTGTAAAACTTTGTTATTTTTATAAAAAAAAAAAAAAATATGTTATTTTCCTGCTCTGTGTAATGGGTTTGCAAAGAGCAGCCCTGATCCTTTTCTTATGGGGTCCCCTGCCAGCACTCTTGGCTTCTACCCCTGCCGGGTGCCTCCAAAGCAAGCCACTTGCTATGGGGGCACTCGTGCATGCTCGCTCCTGAACCCTGCTCTTTTTCCACCCCCAAATCCCTCATCATTGGCTCTGATTGACAGCAGCCAATGGCTCCAACTGCTGTATCTAAGCCAATGAGGTGAGAGATCGCCTCAGCTCTCATGCACATCACTGGATCAAGATCAGGCTCCGGTATGTATTGGGGGGGGGGGGGGGGTGAGGGAAACTGCATGCAGAGCTGCATAGAATTGGCCCTCAAATTAAGGTCAGTATACATCTGGGGAGAGGGAGGGTGAGCTAGTTTAGGTCAGGGAAGGGGGGATTGAAAGAAGTGAGGGTGAAGGACACTGGTGGGTTTTCACACACAGATTCTACTTCATCATTGATTCGCCAAGTTTTACTCCCCTAGATGGAATGTTGTACCCATGCATTTAGCTTCCAAATGCAAAAAAGTAACATTTATCAACTTTAAACTTCATTTGCCATGTTGTTGTCCTCTGACAGACCTCTTTCACACAGGTCTTCTATAGTGTAGACCCCATGCAAGGGCTGTGTAGCACAGGGATGCACACGTGTTCAATGCATCCCTGTGCAGGCATTCCCTTTCATGTTAGTTGGGATGTAGCAGCTACATGGACACAGCCACTGCATGGCCCTCAATGCACACTGTCTCACGGTTGTCAAATTGGGAGCAGCAGCTGTGTCCATGCAGTCGCTGCATCCCAACTAACATGAATGTGACTGCACAGGCCTGGCATGGTTATACGCTATAGTAAACCCGTGTGAAGGAGGCTTAATGGACCGGTACATCCAGGTCTGCTTGTAAGTGAGACATCATGTAGTGACTTTATTCCACTATATAGCTTTGTTTTAAATACAGTACAAGCAAAAAAAATTTCTTTCATAAAGTTGTAATACTTTCCTGTAGATATGCCCATTTGTTTTGTACTAAGAACTCAGAGAGCATATCATCTTTATTAGCATTCTACGGCTGAATTCACTGAGCTATAACAATCGTTATTTGTTGTAGCAACCATTTCTGTTAACGACGAGAACCACTTGGAGATGAATATAAAAGTCACGTGGCTTAAAAGTGATGATGACTGCGGCAAACACATGGGTTATAGCTTTGCAAATTGAGCCTTAGTCATCTAAAATCTCTGTAAAGATTTTTATAGTTCTATTTTCAGCTCTAGTGAGGTCAGAGCAATCCTCACTTACACTGTACAATAGAAGA
Source organism: Pelophylax lessonae (assembly GCF_965119305.1). NCBI lineage: Eukaryota > Metazoa > Chordata > Amphibia > Anura > Ranidae > Pelophylax > Pelophylax lessonae. The sequence continues at coordinate 126,395,536 of NC_138779.1, forward strand.
TTTTGTTTTTATTATGTAATACAATGCTTTAGGTAATAGTGCTTTCACTGAACTGTGGTAAGTTCAATCTGATCGGACTGTGTGGGACATCTACCGATAAAAGGAATGCTGTTTTTTTAAGTAGGGTATAGTTTATACTGCTGGATACATTGTAATACTATAATACTGCTCGATACATTGTAATACTATAATGCTTCATCACTGATATTAATGATATGAGAGATTGGGGGGGCCTGCCATTGGTGAATTTATGCTTTTTTTTTTTTTTTTTTTTTGCTTTTTTTTTAGCCTTAAAATTTAAAAAATACATGAAATATCCTTTAATCGGTGGTGTATTTTTTTTGTGCTTATATGTAAAATATTACAGTATGAATATTGCTGATCCATTAGGAAATTGCATGCTATGTGAGGTTTGGTATTGGCCTAGTTTTGATTTACTATGAAACTGTAAGAACTATTACAGCTTTGAACCCTCCGCATCACAGAAGACTCACTGCAGAGCACAGCCATGGAGTATCAGGTCTTATGCTGCTGCAGCAGCCTGTGGCAGAAGTGATATAAGGTCCAACAGTGACAGCAGATAAGCAAGCATGGTACCAGTTTGAGAGGCAGAAGAGCAGGAATGCAGCGGGAAGTTGAGGCAGGCAGCAAAAAAAAAAAAAAAAAGCATTTGAAAAAAAAGAAGCATAATCCAAAGAACTGTAAGAGTTGGGGAGTAAACAAAAATCCAGTAGATAGACAGACATAAGAAAACCGAACCTGATGACCAGGCACTGGCTGGAGGTTCTGTTTTTTTTTTTTTTTTTATACAGGTTATAACTGAGGGTCCGATATGTAGGCTACAGATTGGCAACACTACACTAAAAGAAGCAGTCCATAGATGGCAAATAGAAGTCAACTCCAGCACCTCAAAATCCCATAAATACTTCAGCCATACGCATGGGGGAATTGCTACATATTGTAAAGGAAACGTACGACATGTTTTTTTTTGGGAACTATCAAAGATCATTGACACTGTGGGGCACAACATGAAACATACATAGTTGTCAGATATGTATGGTATAAGACAAGTTGTCCACACAAAAGCCATATAATAGAAAACCGTCAGAGGATGGCTCCAGAAGAAGCAACAGAATTCTAAGTTGCCTGCGAGGTAAAAAAACAGGAAAATCCCACTTAAAAACGAATTTTATTATTGCAAAAAAAATAAAAAATATGAATAAAAATTGAATAGAGCAAAAAAGGGGGGGAAAAGGGTTCACCTAACCTGCTGTTCGTGAGGGGTCTTTCATTAAGAGGTCCTTATAGGCCGCAGAAAATGAAAACTGGAGCCAACAGAACCATGTCTTAAGGCCCGCACACACGATAAGAAAATCGGAAGGGAAATTTCGTCCGAACGATCTGCCGATTTTCGGGTTGTTAGTATGGTGCTTTCGACAGCCGATTACGGATTTTCGGATGACAAAAACTGGATGTGCAGGCTATATAATTTTTATCGTACGTCAACACAACGTCTGATTTTCATTTTAATTAGTACAGTTTTCGTCTGAAAAAAATCTTAAGTGCAAGACTAGGCATGCTCAGAGATGAAAGAACACATACTAAGCAATTCAACACATGACATCACTTCTGAAGTAGAATTCTGTCGTACGGGAAAATATGTATGAAAATAACCTCTTCACTTTCCACATCAGACTAGCATGCAACAAAAAACGGACGACAGATCGTTCGATAAGCCCCGTACACACGATCAGATTAACGGAAGCACTGTTCCTGGTGGTACAATGACAAAGTGAGGTCCTCCGTACTCTGGATCTCGTTTACTGTATTTATCCATTGAGTAATAGAGGGGGTTAGGGGTGACTTCCATTTGGAGGAAATGCATGACTTTTTTGCATTTTGGAGATGGATTGTTAAAGATTTGTATGTATTTCCACTTTGAGGAAGTATTTAAATGCAAAAGGATGGCTGCTGCGTTTTCAATCAAGTTTTGATCAGTCAGGTCATGTATCAGGGTACAAACTCAGGACCAGAAAGGGCAGATCCCCGGACACGTCCAAAATACATGTTGTATGGTTTTGATCGCAGACCTCGTCATGGTTAGAGGTCAGTAGCTGCTTCTCTATTGCGGCCCGTTTTCCTGAACGGTATAAAGTAAAGGCACACAAGCTTTGTCACCCAAAGCAACTACCAATGTCAACATCTTCTCTTTTGCAGAAAGCATTTTCTGGTTTTAGTGGTCCTCCGATTTACCAAAGTGTGATTGTACAGATTTGCTTACATGAGATGACTGTATCTCTGGGGGTGGATCGGGGGTGGGGGGGGGGTGTTTATGGCTTGTAGCTGTTCATATGTGCATGTAACAAAGGCTTTGCTTACTTATATCAAATCAGAAGCATAGGAGTGGCAATTTTAAAAGGTACCCACAGTTTTGTTCATGGGGCCAACTACTGGTATATGAGTATATGACTGACCTCAGGGCAATACCTTGGATACACTCTTGGGTGAAAATACTATTGTTCAGGTTGATTTTCTTAAGTATATGTAAATCCAAGAACAAAAATTTAAATATATTGCAGCTCATCAGCCCTTTATTCACACCTGCTGATCCTGCCAGTAACACATTTCCTGTCCTAGGATGAAAACACTCACTTACTGTACTGTATCTATAAAGCAGCAACGTTGTCATTCTAGGACAGGACTACCATACTGGGCTCCTCTCCTCCTCTTCATCATACCATTACTGATAATCAGTTTTTTTCCTAGAAGTGCTGTAATTGTCTCCATTGCACTTTGACATGCATAGTCCAAGGCTGAAGCTGTGTGTAGCTTTTACGTTGTATATAAACCCCCCTTTCCATTTTTTTCAGGGACACAGAGAAAAGCAGGCAAATGTGGAGGAGATATTTGGAAAGGGAAGACAGCAGGATTGTGGGTAAGTTGGTGTGAAATACTTTTCATTATTATTTTAAATATGCTGGAAATCATCCATAATAAAAAATATTGGCATAAGCTAGCCATGCTCCATACATACACTGTACATGCACAGGGGTGTGTGTGTTTTGGAAATGTACTTGCATAGTATCTTCCAGATAATAAGTTTGCGTACACAGACACCAAAATGGTATCTCAGAAAACTTAGATGCTAAGTAAGCCTTTGTTCACAGTGCCACTGTTTCAAAGTCATCCGACTTTAAATCCAACATCCCTGTGCAAATTTTATTATGGCTTGCATATGACTTCTTTAACAGAAATCAATGCAAGTCATATTGAAGTCCCACCAAAAGTATTGCAGGAACCTTTTTCTACGTAGGAGCGACATGAGTTGCATCAGAATGGCTTCATTGCCATTAATGGGGAGCAACTTGTCATATGACTTTGAACTCTCAAGTCGCATGACAAGTCATGGCAGTGTGAACTAGGGCTTACAGCTAGAAGTCTCCGATCAGCAGAGCATAATTTTTGCTGATTGGAAGTCTTTAGCTGTGACTCTGCGGGGGCATGTTCGAGTTCTGCTGAGAGACCACTCCTTCCATACTAAAAGCAATGGCCCTTCTTTATAGTCTGCTGGCAGAGGACTTGATTTTCCATGAACTGCATGCTGGCAGAGACAGCTTTTCTACCCAGGCTCTGGCTGGTTTATAAAGAAAAGTAATAGAAGTCTTTGGACACTTGTTTTCATGCACCTGAAATGGATTTAGCTGATTCAAACTAAAATGTTAGTTGGACCTTTCTTAAGGTTTTGTAAATTTATATGTGAAGCAAATAAGAAGTCATACATGCAGAGTCACAAGATAAAAGTAAAACCTCATGCTGTATGTAATAAATTACAGGTGTGATATCACGATTTTTAAAATATGAAGCCTTTACCAAAAGATTTTCAGTTTGCATGCCTTTTAGCACTTATATTTTGTAACATCTTCATTATCTTTGAACAGAACTGTTTGTCGGTCAGTTGAAGAGCTCACTCACATGCAGTGAATGCGGATATTGTTCTACTGTGTATGACCCATTCTGGGACTTGTCGCTACCCATTGCTAAGGTAAAAATGGCAGCAATAAATAAATGATATGCTCATTTTATAGAACGGAACAATGTTACGCACATACAATCCTATTCCTGTAGCTTAAAAAGTCAGAGTTATAGTCTGTATTCCATGTGAAGTAAGCATTTGTTAAATTCAGTTTACCCTGTAGTGCCTACTATGTGCTGAGATTGCCCTGGGATGCCTGCCATTTAGAGAAAGAGTTCCTAGAGAATGAGATTGATTGTCCTGGAGTATCTGCCAGGGTAGAGATACTCCCCTTAAAAGAGAATTATGGGTTGCTGCTGACTCAGGCTCTCAGTGGCATGCTGAGCAAGCTGCCGGTCCAGTCAAGATCTTTTTTGAGCCTAGACTGGTTGAGTGACCTGAACCGACAGCGGGCTTTAGATCCATAGGAGATGTAGGGCTAAAATGGCTTTGGCCATACTTTTCCTTTAAATGCCGGCTATGTGGTCAGAGACTGCTATGGGGGAGTGAGAGTGACAGCCCTAGAGAGAGACTGTTGTAGAGATAGACTAACCTGGAAACCTAGCCCATCCTAGAGTGCTTTCCCCCAGAAGAGACTGACTGTGATGGACTCAGAGCCAACCCTGAAGTACCTGGTATGTAGGAGACTAGCTTGAAGCACCTGCTATATGGAAAGAGACTGCCCCAGAAAGAGGCTTGCTTGGCCTGGAGCTAAAGAAACTTCTCCAGATTTTCTGTCCAATGGGGAAAATGTTTTCTGGCATGTGGAGCTGTGCAAAAAAAAAAAAAAAGCTTCCTATTCTCCATACTGTAACTGTCTGTGAACCTCTTTTCCCATACAACCCCTTAAAGTAACATAGGTTACCGCACAACTCCTCAGGTTAATGAAGATAACCACATTAGACAGTGGGAATGGTATAAATGGTACTTCCAAAAATACACAGGGAGAGCCATCTCCCCACATCCTTCTCTGCACGGCACCCATTGCCCCCAGTCCTCATATTACAGTGCCTTGCGAAAGTATTTGGCCCCCTTGAACTTTGCAACCTTTTGCCACATTTCAGGCTTCAAACATAAAGATATAAAACTGTAATTTTTGTGAAGAATCAACAACAAGTGGGACACAATCATGAAGTGGAACGGAATTTATTGGATATTTCAAACTTTTTTTAACAAATAAAAAACTGAAAAATTGGGTGTGCAAAATTATTCAGCCCCCTTAAGTTAATACTTTGTAGCGCCACCTTTTGCTGCAATTACAGCTGTAAGTCGCTTGGGGTATGTCTCTATCAGTTTTGCACATCGAGAGACTGAAATTTTTGCCCATTCCTCCTTGCAAAACAGCTCGAGCTCAGTGAGGTTGAATGGAGAGCGTTTGTGAACAGCAGTTTTCAGTTCTTTCCACAGATTCTCGATTGGATTCAGGTCTGGACTTTGACTTGGCCATTCTAACACCTGGATACGTTTTTTGTGAACCATTCCATTGTAGATTTTGCTTTATGTTTTGGATCATTGTCTTGTTGGAAGACAAATCTCCGTCCCAGTCTCAGGTCTTTTGCAGACTCCATCAGGTTTTCTTCCAGAATGGTCCTGTATTTGGCTCCATCCATCTTCCCATCAATTTTACCCATCTTCCCTGTCCCTGCTGAAGAAAAGCAGGCCCAAACCATGATGCTGCCACCACCATGTTTGACAGTGGGGATGGTGTGTTGCTTTTACACCAAACATAACGTTTTGCATTGTTGCCAAAAAGTTTGATTTTGCTTTCATCTGACCAGAGCACCTTCTTCCACATGTTTGGTGTGTCTCCCAGGTGGCTTGTGGCAAACTTTAAACAACACTTTTTATGGATATCTTTAAGAAATGGCTTTCTTCTTGCCACTCTTCCATAAAGGCCAGATTTGTGCAGTATACGACTGATTGTTGTCCTATGGACAGAGTCTCCCACCTCAGCTGTAGATCTCTGCAGTTCATCCATAGTGATCATGGGCCTCTTGGCTGCATCTCTGATCAGTCTTCTCCTTGTATGAGCTGAAAGTTTAGAGGGACGGCCAGGTCTTCGTAGATTTGCAGTGGTCTGATACTCCTTCCATTTCAATATTATCGCTTGCACAGTGCTCCTTAGGATGTTTAAAACTTGTGAAATCTTTTTGTATCTTTTTGTATCCAAATCTGGCTTTAAACTTCTCCACAACAGTATCTCGGACCTGCCTGGTGTGTTCCTTGTTCTTCATGATGCTCTCTGCGCTTTAAACGGACCTCTGAGATTATCACAGTGCAGGTGCATTTATACGGAGACTTTATTACACACAGGTGTATTCTATTTATCATTAGTCATTTAGGTCAACATTGGATCATTCAGAGATTCTCACTGAACTTCTGGAGAGAGTTTGCTGCACTGAAAGTAAAGGGGCTGAATAATTTTGCACGCCCAATTTTTCAGTTTTTTATTTGTTAACAAAGTTTGAAATATCCAATAAATATCGTTCCACTTCATGATTGTGTCCCACTTGTTGTTGATTCTCCACAAAAAATTACAGTTTTATATCTTTGTTTGAAGCCTGAAATGTGGCAAAAGGTCGCAAAGTTCAAGGGGGCCAAATACTTTCGCAAGGCACTGTATCTATTTGGATGTCTGTGGCTATAGTTACACCCTTTCCAACTACAAAACAAGGTCATTTCATATAAAACTGTACAAAATAAGATCTCTGTATTGCTTATAGTAGCCAATCAGATTCTAGCTTCACTAATTGCAACAGTTTACTGTATTGTTGTGATTCATGTTAGTGATTGTATGCATTTTCTTTTATACAGAAGAGTGTTTCAGATGTGTCGCTAATGGATTGCATTCGTCTCTTTACCAAAGAGGATGTTTTAGATGGGGATGAAAAACCAGTAAGTGTTTTCAAAGAATATCTGACTTCCTCAAAAAGCAAATGTGCAACCAACCAGAATTAATTTTTCTTTGGTTGGATATTGAGTAAGCCGTAATATATTTTTGCTGCAAATTGTTACATACCATTACCTTATGCATTGTTTTATTAAAAGTGCCAGTATGTCAGATCTATAAGAAGCACTACATTTAAAAATACAGCTACCGTACTGGAAAATTAGTAGCAATGTCTATGTTCATTTGGGGAAGTAGGAAAGCAACATCAGTATCATATCATGATCTACGTATGTAAATATTTCTTGAGACAATAAAAAAAAAATAGTTATTACAAATTCGATGGAGAAGGAGAAAACTACAGTAGTACCTTGGTTTGTGAGCATAATTTGTTTCAGAAACATGCTTGTAATCCAAAGCGCTTGTATATCAAAGTGAAATTCCCTGTAAGAAATCATGTAAACTCCAGATGATTTGTTCCACAACCATCTAATGATATAAAAATGATAACGGCAATACAAAATACAGTTTAAAGTGTACTGTAAAAATAAAACAAATTAACCTTACTTTGCGGCACCCTTCCATATATCATTATGACCCGGCTTCCAAACCACAGTTCCTTTTTTGTATTAAAAAAAAAAAGATAGTACATTCACAATTTTAAAGAGTCTGGTGCAATTCCAAAGCCGCTGGTGTATATGTACTGTACTGTAAAGCCACTGGTATACAGTATACAGTTCTGTATGTGGCCGGAGGTCCGGGGGCGCTGGTGGCTCCCAGCGTTTCCTTCAGAAATTGGAAACACTTGAGAACTGTTGACATCCCTTCCGGGTGCTCCAAATTCACGTTGCATCCGCCCACCCAGCTGGGGGTGTCTCCGAGCTGTGCAGGAAACAGTGGGAGCCACCAGCGCTCCTGAACCTCTGGCCACATACAGAACTGTATACTGTACACCAGGGGCTTTACTGGACAATACTGTACAAATACATCAGCTTTTAAATAAAAACTACTGCTCATATATCAAAACATCGCTCGCAAATCAAGGCAACATTTAAAAAAAAAAAAAAGAAATCATTGCTAGTTTTTCAAAATGTTCATAAACCGCTTTACTCGTAAACCAAGGTTTTACTGTACTGCAGATATGCAGTACAGGTGACTAGAGGGACCCATACCTGCAACAGCCTTTCCAACCCATCCTATCACAGCTGAATATGGACCAATCTGGCAGACAAAGGTATGGCATTTACCTGCCCCTTCCTACCTCCTGCACATTCTTATTGGCCTGTGACTCATCATAACGGAATGGGGACAGGACAGTAGCGAGTGTCAGACTCATAAATTCGCCCAATTTAATTATTACACTATGCCACCACCTGCCATGAGACCATCACCATCTTTAAACACGCACATTGTTAGAAATCAATACCATCTCATTTCAGTGTTTTGCAGTATTCCCTTTAATAAAGTAATATTCTAGATGTGGCAGTGCTGTGACCTGCCAGGGTGTAAAAGGAATGTTGACTCAGGATTCTCATTCAGGCATGTTAGGGGCTCCAGGGGGCTTTTGTCATTCAGAGGAAACTGGCTTTTCAGTGTCCTTATTTAGTAAAATACAATTTTGGACCTGGAGCCAGAGATTTTTTAGTGATCTCAGTGGTATGAAATTTCCAATCCTGGGACCAGATTTTGCAGCCAGCCAGCAAACTGCTGGGGCAGGTGTGTGCTGGGATTTTAGGAGAATCTGGACTAGGGTTCTGAGCTCCACCACAGCAGTCAAAGGAGGTCTCTGACCAGGAGTATAGATGGGAGCCATCTGCTCCCAGCTGCTAAGAGTATGTACCAAGCTTTTGAGAGGGGTACCAAGTGTCATGGTCTGTGGGACCAGCCTAAAGGCCAGGAGCCTCACTGTTTGTTTACATAATTAGTGAGGTTGAAAAAAGACACCAGTCCATCCAGTTCAACCTATGTTAAACATAATTTAAGTTAAAATCTTCAAACTATAACTAAAAGACACAAATTAAATCATAATACTAGCTCCCAGGTTTCCTAACTTGTTGTAATAGTTATAATGGAGTTTCACTTTCCCAATTGGATTTTATTTTTATTTTTTTTATAAGCAGTACACTGAACAAACAACCCAAGTATACAATAATATAGTCCCAATGGGTCGAAAAGTAATTTAAAAGTAATAGAACAGAGATAATATAATATTGAAATTGTCTATTGTACAGCAGTATCATAAAAGGTGGACAATGCAGCACAGACACACAGTATTAGAACCATCGACCCATAATCAGAAGTTCAAGAACAAGCTTGTTTGGTTTTTTGGTTTTTTCTTTGGATGGACGAGCAATCCTAAAAACCCCAGCAAGGGAAACTTGCTTTTTTTATTTCTGGAACTGTGTTGAACTTTCTTTTAATAAAATTTGGCCAGAAAAGCCCTTAAAAAGAAGAAAAACAAGTGGCTTTGTCCCTAACAGTTCTACAATTTGAGTTCTCACATAGGGTATACTGGTCAAAAGTACAGAATCTAATGAGATTTTTTCACAATAAAGGGTTTGGTTTAGGGTAGACAACAAAGCAGTGTGACTACAGTTTTAGTAAAATTAATGGTTGCACAGGACAAAAAAAGTGCCCATGGTACCAATGATTTTTGGCCCTGGTAATAGAGGCTCTAATCTTTGCTCATTAGTCATGGCTCTTGTTGTTCCCACGGGAGAATGTAGTTATGCCAATAACCTTGTGTGCACTATATACATAAGTCAAAGCCCTATCGTTTTATTTTTTACTTTACATTTAGTATATCGGCCAATGCTGAAATACAGTTTCAAAGTCTCTAATTTATTTTTATTTTTTTTTTCATTCTTTACCAGACATGCTGTAGATGTAAAGTTCGTCGAAGGTGCATCAAGAAATTTACCATTCAGAAATTTCCCAAGATCCTTGTACTTCGTATCCTTCCATGTGACTTTTGTTTGGCTTTTTATAGAATCACTATTATATACTAAACGTCAACTAATACCAGATTCACTTTTTTATACAGCATCATGTAGAAAGTAGTTTAAAATGGGAACTGCATGTTGTCTCAAACCACAAATGAAATTTCAGATTCCAGCTTTCATTTAAATGTGATCGCTAATATAAAATTAGAATGTCATCAAAAAAATTAATTTATTTCCGTAATTCAATCCAAAATGTGAAACCCATATTTTATATAGATTTGTCACACAAAGTGATACATTTCAAGCATTTCTTTCTTTTAATTTTGATGAGTATGACTTGCAGCTAGTGAAAACCCAAAATTCTGTATCTCAGAAAGCTAGAATATTACATGAGAACAAAAAAAAGGATTTTTATTACAGAAATATTGGCCTACTGAAAAGTGTGTCCATGTACAGTATAGTATGCACTCAATACTTGGTTGGGGCTCCTTTCGCATGAATTACTGCATCAATGCGGCGTAGCATGGAGGCAATCAGCCTGTGGCACTGCTGAGGTGTTATGGAAGCCCAGGTTGCTTCCCTCTCCTGACCAGCTTTATGGAAATGCTGATTTCATTTTCCAGCAGGACTTGGCGCCTGCCCACACTGCCAAAAGTACCAATACCTGGTTTAATGATCATGGTATCACTGTGCTTGATTGACTAGCAAACTCGCCTGACCTAAACCCCATAGAGAATCTGTGGGGTATTGTCCAAGATAAAGATGGGAGACGCCAGACCCAACAATGCAGACGAGCTGAAGGCCGCTATCAAAGCAACCTGGGCTTCCATAACGCCTCAGCAGTGCCACAGGCTAATCACCTCCATGTCACGCTGCATTGATGCAGTAATTCATGCAAAAGGAGCCACAACCAACTATTAATTGCATACTATACTATATACATATACTATACATATACATATACATACTTATTAGTAAGCCAACATTTCTGTATTAAAAATCCCTTTTTTTTTTTTTATTGGTCGCTTCTAATTTTCTGAGATACTGAATTATGGGTTTTCGCTAGCTGTAAGCCTTAATCCTCAGAATGAAAAGAAATAAATGCTTGAAACCTATCACTCTGTGTGTAATGCATCTATATAAAATATATTATTATTATTCTAGTTTCACTTTTTGAATTGAATTACTGAAATAAAAATAACTTTTTGATGATATTCTAATTTTGAGATTCACCTGTATAAGCAGTATAAATAGTTTCTTAAGGCAGGCCTAACAAAAATTGTCATCTGTATGCCTGCTATGTAATGCGTAAGTGTAACACGCATAGGTAGTTCTTACCTTTTGCAGACATCACACTCTCTTCCTGACATGTATATAATTATCTAAAAAGAAAAAATATATACAGAGGGCACAACAGCCTAGCGCATTACCTTTGCAACAATGGTTTATTTAAAATGTATATGCACTTCATACTAACAAATGAGATGAAATATCAAGCAAAATATGTGCTTAAGTGTAAGTCCACCAGATTCTCCACTCAGCATGGTCTGCTGGTTAAGAACAGTTGTGGAATAGAAATCTCCAAAGAAATCTGACACGTTTCGAGGGGTGTCCCCCCCTCTTCCTCAGAGGGGAATGGTTTATTAAACCATTGTTGCAAAGGTAATGCCCTAGGCTGGTGCGCCCTCTGTATATATTTTTTTCTTTTTTGGAGCTTTATTTGGGTTGCCCTTGACCTGTTGAGAGTGGTAGCACAGCCGATGTGGCGGCTGAACCAGTGGAGATGTGTGCTTTCAATCAGCCGCACAACAACTTCTTAAAGAGGAAGTAAACCCTCTGCAAGAAAATGAGAAAAAAAACCTGTAAAGACAAAGGCATAATGAGCTATGTTTGGCCATCCTGGTTCGCGTCCTCTGGCCATCTGATTTGCCGGAGGCGCGATTACATCACTCCTGTGCATACGCGCGGGAGCCGCCGTTCACGGCACAGGGCTCTGAAGGAACGGCACGGGTGGCCGATCCTTCAGAGCGCATACGCCGATGACGTCATCGGCTGCATTAAAAGTTTAGAAGATATTTTACAGCACCTATAGGTAAGCCTTAATATAGGCTTACCTATAGGTAAATTTCAACAAAGTGGGTTTACAACCATTTTAAGTGCAGGAGCAATAACTTCCTTTTTTTCAGTCATACAGGATTTATATTGTGCCAACAGTTATATTTCACTCCAGGAGGCTGGTGCCATCTTTAAAAAGGCGTTACTAAGGTTCAGCATCTACTTCTAAATTAAGATGCCAGAATAGGGAATACATAATTATGTAATCCCCCTAGCTGGCCGTAGTCTTTGTTGCTTTGTTTTCATGTTGTCTCACACATCTATTTTTTTGCATATGCCCATATGCTATAATTGTGTTTACGTGAGCACCCGCCTCTACCCCAGTACAGCCGCACAGAGCCATTCATGTCTGTGGGTGGCTGTACGCAGCACCTGGGGAAATAAGCCAGAATTTGTCACACAGGCTCAGATCTTCGCATGCAAGAGGCCCAATTGTTATTGATCGAATAGGAATTATAGAAATATGCAATGCATTCTATGAATAGGTGGTGGGGATCCGGTCAATAATCGACTCCTCCTTCATTCACAGATTGCAGTGCATTGTGGGAAAATAGTATTATTAGATCACTGAATGATGGAGAGGATGAATGTGGGTGGGCAAGCACTGCAACTCTTTACATTAGCAGTGACTGCTGTTACCCCACATAGCAACCATTGCAAGCAGCTCAAAGCAAAATCTGGCAGTTATGAAGGTGGCATGAAGGAAAGATTTTTCTTGAAGCAGATGCAGGATATGGGATACACACCTTTTACATGTAAAAAAAAAAATATGGTAAATTTCAGCTTTAAGCAGTAAATAAAAATATTTCTTGGCGCATCATGGCAGCATACACTTGGTTGTTGGGGCGGAGCCACAACCCAAGTGTATGCTGCCATGAAGATGCACCAGGAAAGGAAAATTAGGGAAAGGCGAGTATTCAATTTTCTGTATTTATATGCTTTATATCATATTTACTTAACTAAAAATGTTATGTGTATTTTTGTAGTCTTAAATATGATAAATGAAGAAAATATAAAAAAGGATACATTGAAAATGATACTGTATATTGTGACATGCCAGGAATCTGTGCATGCAGACTTTACCAGTAGGTCCGCTTTAAGAATTTTTTTTTGCTGAATTCGCAACTGAAAGAGCTTACTATCTGTTATCTTTTTCCTATCCTGTAGTAATGTCATACTCATGAAGCTGCAGTTTCTCTTCCTTAACTTTAACCCTTTACAGATTTAAAGCGGTTTTCTGAAGGCCGCATAAGAAGTAGCAAGCTTTCCACTTTTGTGAATTTCCCTCTTCGAGATTTAGACTTACGGGAATTTTCTGCAGAACACAGCAGTAAGTTTTTTTTTTTTTTATTTTTTTATTTCTATATTCTTCATAGGTCCAACTGTGTAGAAATAGTTCTCTCTTTAAAGTTAAATATTAAATATGTAATGTTATAGATTGAAAGGTCTACAGTATATACACAACAAGAGATTATGTACCATTTATGCATTGTTTTGTGTGTACAGCAATGAATGCCTCCGGAATATTTATTATGATTTTTCCTGTCTCTCAAAGAGAGCCTATCATCTTGCCCATTTGGGGGAAAGTAACAGGATCAGTGATCACCACTTGCTTCTGGATCCACTGCTGAGGTGGAAAGCTTGACACAGCCAGACACAGATAGCAAAAAAAAAATATATCTGACAGAGTTCAACTCTTCTTAACTCTTCCTAACTGTTCCCTATTCTAGCCAAAAAAACAAAACAAAAGGATTGATTATATGTACATGTTAACCACTTGCCGACCAGCCGCCGCAGTTATACAGCGGCAGGTTCCTGCGAATCGCCTGTACGGCGGTCTGCAGGAGTGATCCTGGGGGGGGTGGGGGCGCGCACGCGGCCACTCACCAGCAGGGAGGCTGATCCATGGGGCCGGTGGCCGTGATTGCTGCTGGGCACCCGCGATCGCTCCCCGTGAAGAGAGAACGCCGGTCGGTTGTTGTAAACACGGCAGACCATCGTTCTCTCTGGAATCAATGCAGAGGTCCTGTATTCATTCTATTTAGGATCACAGGTCTCTGTATTCATTTCAAAAGCCCATCCCCCCACAGTTAGATAACACCCCCTAGGCTCACACCTAACCCTTTATCCGCCCCTGGGTTAACCCCCTCCCTGCCAGTGTCATTATTACAGTAACAGTGCATATTTTTACCACTGACTTCTGTAGTAATTTCACTGGTCCCCCCCAAAAATGTCAGGTGTCCGATCTGTCGACCGCAATGTCGCAGTCCCGCTAAAAATCTCTGATCGCCGCCATTACTAGTAAAATAATTAAATAAAAATGATAAATCTTTCCCCTAGTTAATGTGATAACTTTTGCGCAAACCAATCAAAATACGCTTATTGGGATTTTTTTTTACCAAAAATATGTAGCAGAATACAAATTAGCCTAAAATGATGAAAAATTTAGATTTTTAACTTTTTTTTTTTTTTTTTTTTTTTGGCAATGTTATATAGCAGAAAGTAAAAAATAATGTTTTTGTTTTTTTCAGAATTGTTGCTCTTTTTTTGTTTATAGAGCACAAAATAAAAATCGCACAGGTGATCAAATACCACCAAATGAAAGCTCTGTTTGTGGGGAAAAAAAAGGACATCAATTTTATTTGGGTACATCATCGTACGACTGTGCAATTGTCAGTTAAAATAACAGTGCTGAATTGCAAAAAATGGCCTGGTCATTAAGGGGGAAAATCTTCTGGTCCAGAAGTGGTTAAAGAGACATGATAATATGTATATTTTAAAAAATAGTGGACACTCGTTATCTGCAGTTTGCATATTAGGGAGATAATCATGAAGGGTATGGGCCAATATGTTCAGTTATGCTTTGACAAAAAAACCTGGAAGCTGATTGGTTTCTATGCAAAGATGCACCAGATTTTACATTCTCCAGTCTTGGTTAATCAACCTATAAGTCATTTCTGTCTGCTGCTTCCTTCCTCTATCGGCATAAATCACTTCCGACAAGTTTTCCTGACACCAAGAGAAAAAAGATGGGGAGAGATCTCCAGCACACAGCCTGTGATTGACAGCCTCAGTTCTGATCCTGTGTGCCATGTAAAGGGGGTTGTGTCCCTACCCTCCAATCGGCTCTCAGAGCTCTCCTCGCTGAGCTCTGCAGTGTATAATTTCAGCTCTCTGTCCCCTGTTTTCTGAAAGCTCGGACGGGCTTTATAACTTTGGCACTTTGGCTGTAGAGTAGAGAAGACTGCAGATAAACAGGAACAACATATAAACATAGAAGGATTTGTTGATCTCTGTGTTTTTTTTTACCTGAGGACTGAGGCCAATTACTTCACTGTGAATGCGTAGGGGTTTACAAGCACTTTAAGTAAAATTGTCTATGCTCATTCTTGTATTCTACATTGTACCCCATTGCTAACAGAGATACGTAACGCACACTGAATCATAATATGTGTGGATACAAACCTATATGTTGATGAGCTTTGGGGGTGAAATTAGGTCTTTCACCTACTGGATCAATATTAATACTATCAGCAACGGTTCTGATGTAGAAGTAGATCTAGCTGTGCTTTATACCTTAATTGGCCCTTTACCAGTAATCTAACTGTTATCCTTTCACAGAATTTTGTTTGACATTTACCTTGTTTTTAAAGCTAGAATTTAGTCTTTTTTTTAATATTAGATTGTTACATTTTGTTTTTGCAGCTCAAGCTACATACAATCTGTATGCTGTATCCAATCATTCGGGTACCACCATGGGAGGCCATTATACTGCTTACTGTAAAAATCCAAACAATGGAGAGTGGCACACATTTAATGACTCAAGGTAATGATCAAAGTGTAAACCATCTTTCTCTAGCGCTCATCGACAGACGTAGTCCTCGGTGATACACCACCTTCGGGTTATGTTACCTCCGCAGGAGCAGGACTAGACAGGAAATTAAAAAGCTCTGGCCACACCCTAGGGGCAGTCCCAGAGGGTATATCCTCTCTCTCTCTGCCTCATCAAATCAGTTATTTTCTGTCTAGTTAGGAGTAAGGACCTAGACACCTTGCTGGGATCTTAGGTCCTGGCAAGAATTTTTTCTTAAAGGATTTTTTTAGACAGCTTTTTTCTCCAGTGTTCCTGTGAGATCTTCAAGCAAGAAAGCTGAACTGGGCGACGGGCTGGATGTTGAGATCCGGAGGTCACCCCAGTTCAGCCTACGAGCGCGTGCAGGCCATAGCTCCGCGCTGGGTCGGCCGCGACAAAGTCCCATTAAAGGACTGTCCACGCGAGTTAAACGTCTCGCCGAAACGCCAAAGACCATGAGTCACGGCGTCCGTATCGGTCGACAGCCCTCCCGCCCCGGTGGAGAGGGGTACTGTCAGGAGTTGGTGCCCGCCTGGTTCCGGTATGGTGAGTAGTATGTTCCCCCTTTTTTCCCTGACGGGTTTTGTGGTGAACGCGGGCCCCTCTCTGTATGGTAAGAAAGAGTCCTTTCTATCCTATAACATGTCACAAATCCTCCTACTTTGAGTGTGATTTATGTGTGCAAAAGCCAGGAGGCTTGGCTTGGGAGCTAACAATCTATTGTATACATGTTTTAAAGATGTAATCTGTGGCATTCTGGGAATCTTATGGGTTAAGTATAAGCTACCTACCAGTCAGAAGCCACGGACATGTAGACTGCCTTCCAAATCAGATCTCCAGCTATTAGCAGGCCTCCCGAACGGCCACGCGGTCCGCCAGGGCCGGTACCGCCAACCACGCCATATCCCCATGCAGAGAGAGTGTTGTGTGCCCTGCAGCACACCGCTATTCAGTTTAGGCCGCCGCCATTTTTTTTGCTGGATCGCACGAGCCGCCATTTTGGCGTAGCCTCGTGTCTCCAGCATGGGGGCGGCCATGTTTGAGGTGATCCTACACCTCGTGGAGCTTGGGGGAGGCGCCGGAAGGTGTGCAGAGGGGCGGAGCCGCCTCCTTTCTTCCTGGGCAGCCAGCCAAAAGACTTCCTGTTTGTCAAGACAGCGCTGTAAGCTG
Source organism: Pelophylax lessonae (assembly GCF_965119305.1). Taxonomy (NCBI): domain Eukaryota; kingdom Metazoa; phylum Chordata; class Amphibia; order Anura; family Ranidae; genus Pelophylax; species Pelophylax lessonae. Next base: position 126,412,515 of record NC_138779.1, read on the forward strand.
TTGCAGTTTAACTCTGAGCATCAAGTGGTGAGCCTGGGGGTCTATCTCTCTCTCTCTCGATCGATAGGGATCCCTAAGCAGGTAACACTAAGGGGCTTTTTGTGGCGCTGGGGGTCAGAAAAAAAAAAAAAAAAAAAAGTTTTTTTCTTTACTTTTGAATTATATTATCCAGGAAGTAACTGGAGTTATTATGGACCCTGCCACACATATTCCCCCACCTGTTTCCCTCGAGGGGGCCTCGGGACCCGCCGGTGCACAGAGTATAGAGTCATTTACAGCAATTTTGGAGTCTATGGTGGCTCGGGTGGAGGCGGCCTGTCAGGGACGGGGGTCAAGGAAGCGACCCCCGCCTACCCCTATACCATCTGACACCTCTGACTCAGATTCAGAGATGGTCACGGCAGTTGCAGGTTCCTCTGCAAGGGCTGTTATCCCAGGTAAAGCCCCCTCAGACAGTGAGGAGGACGCTTCTTCTCTTGCTATAATTCAGGAAGAAGCATTGGTGGACGCACTAGTTGTGGCAGTGCAAGAAACCTTAAAACTTGAGGCTTTACCGGCAGAGGCAACTGAAACAGAGAGGCCTTTTGGGACTAATAAGCCCATCAAGACGGCGAAGGCTTTTCCTGTACCTAAATGTTTTGGTAATCAGATTAAAGGAGAATGGGAGCATTCTAAACGTACCTTTACTATTTCCAAGCGTATTGCTAGACGCTATCCGTTTGAGGAATCCATCATTAAGAAATGGACGGTACCACCAGTCGTGGATCCGCCTATTTCCAGGCTGAATAAAGCCACGGTTATTCCAGTGGAGGACACTTCGTCCTTTAAGGATCCGGTGGATCGAAAGATAGAAGCAGAGTCCCGCACTATCTTTTCTCTGATAGGGTCAGCATTTAGACCAGTAATCGTTATTGGTCTAGTTTCCCAGACACTTACGGAATGGGCGAAAATGGTACGCCAAGATCTTAGGGGAAAAGATATTCCCCAGGAGACATCTGATTTGATGGAACAGATCATACAAGGGCTACGGTTTATCTGTGACGCAGCCTTGGACACTACTCCCCTATTAGGGCATGCATCTAAGTTAGCAGTGATCCTCAGACGTGTGCTGTGGTTAAAATGCTGGTCAGCTGACCTAGGTTCCAAAAAGACCTTGACCAATCTCCCCTTTCAGGGGAATCGTCTATTTGGAGCCAACCTAGATGAAATCATTAAGGATGCCACTGGGGGCAAGAGCACTTTTTTGCCACAGGCTGCAAAAGCTAAGGGACCTCGCAACAAGCGAGGACCTTTCTTTACCGCCCATAAAGGGCGCCCGGCTGGTACTAGCGGGAAAGGCAAGACTCCTCCAGGAGGGTTCAAGAAGGGGACCAACCCAGCCAAACCCGAAGCAAAGGAGTACACAGCCTGAAGGTGCGCCCCCACCCGGTTTCAGGGTGGGGGGACGTTTTCACCGGTATTCAGGACATTAGATCGAGCATCAACCACTACTACCGGTGCGATTCTTCCCTTCCAACATTTAAGTACCACAGGAAGCGGTAGTTACCGTTCCCTGAAAAGATCTTTTCCTTTACCTTTTCCTAAGATTAGTCCCGATACCTCACAGGAATCGGATCTGGTTGACCAGATAGGCCAAGTAGCCTCTAGTCGGGTGACTTCGGTCCCTGAGGTTCAACCAGAAAAGATCACCCTTCCTGATAACTATCAGGTATCTGATAAATGTGTGGGAACAGAAAACGACCAGACTTTCTCGGATGGTCGGGGCCAGATAGCTCTAGGGACGCCTGGTTCAGATCCAATCAGCGCCAGTGGTCCTAGAAATTCTAGGCTGGCCTCCTCAAGCCGGCCTGGCCGACTTGGACATGTTAGTCGCAGACGTTCCGTGGGAACTTCGTCTCAGGGAGTGTCTGTGGTCTCAAGGACCAATTTACCTTCGTGCTTTACAGTCGCTGGTTTTAATGGCCTGGCCATTGAGACCCAAGTACTGAAGGACAGAGGTTTGTCTACTTCAGTCATTCCTACCCTTATTAAAGCAAGGAAAGCGACTTCCAGCAAAGTCTATTATCACACATGGAAGACTTATATTGCGTGGTGCGAATCTTTAGGATTTCCTCCACGTACTTATTCGGTGACTCGAATATTGGCCTTTTTGCAACAAGGGGTTGAGCAGAAGCTAGCCTTGAGCACCATCAAGGGTCAAGTTTCAGCATTAGCAATCTTCTTTCAGAAGCCTTTAGCTACCAAATCCTTGGTGCGGAATTTCATCCAGGGGGTGCGGCACCTGGCTCCTCCAGTCCGCGCGCCCTTACCGCCCTGGGATCTTAATTTGGTTTTGTCGGTTCTACAGAAACCTCCCTTTGAAAACATCAGGGAGATTCCCTTGCTTACTTTATCCCAGAAGGTGGCCTTCTTGGTGGCTATTACTTCTGCTCGCAGGGTGTCAGAACTGGCTGCATTATCATGCCAGTCACCATACCTAGTGATTCATAGGGATAAGGTAGTACTTCATCCTAAGCCATCTTTTCTTCCCAAGGTGGTTTCAGATTTTCATCTGAATGAAGATATTGTACTACCTTCCTTGTGTCCTCAGCCCAAGCATCATCGGGAACATGCGTTGCATTCCTTAGATGTGGTTCGGGCAATCGGGGTATACCTGAAAGCTACGGAATCATTCCGTAAGACGGATTCACTTTTTGTGATCACGGATGGCCCCAGAAAGGGTTTGCCTGCATCTGCCGCGACCATTGCCAAATGGATTAGACAAACGGTGGTACAGGCTTATTCTATTAAGGGTCAGAGTCCTCCGTTCCCTGTTAGGGCGCACTCCACTCGAGCGCTCAGTACTTCCTGGGCCTTTCGCCATCAGGCGTCAGTGGTCCAGGTATGTAAGGCGGCCACCTGGTCGTCGGTACATACCTTTACAAAATTCTATAAAATTGATGTGACGGCATCGGCGGATGCCTCATTTGGCCGCAAGGTTTTGCAGGCCGCAATTTGAGGAGACCGGTGGTCTACCTCGAGGGTTTTTTTCTGTTTGAAAAAAAAAAAAAAAAAAATTTGTTTTCTCTTTTTTTGGTTGAGTCTCATCATTAAGGATGAGCATTGTAAACTTCTAGTTGGCACCGGTTGGGCCTTCTAGATTGGGATTTGATTTCCATTTTCCCACCCCTCAGTTGTGATACTGCTCTGGGACGTCCCGAAGGTGGTGTATCACCGAGGACTACGTCTGTCGATGAGCGCTAGAGAAAAATGGATTTTTGTAAAATCTTACCGTAAAATCCTTTTCTCTTAGCTCATCGACAGACGTAGTCCCCGCCCCTCTGTTTTGGAGTTGGGTTGGGTTAAATTCTCTAAGCACTGCTTTTTCACATAACTGATTTGATGAGGCAGAGAGAGAGAGGATATACCCTCTGGGACTGCCCCTAGGGTGTGGCCAGAGCTTTTTAATTTCCTGTCTAGTCCTGCTCCTGCGGAGGTAACATAACCCGAAGGTGGTGTATCACCGAGGACTACGTCTGTCGATGAGCTAAGAGAAAAGGATTTTACGGTAAGATTTTACAAAAATCCATTTTTTCTTGTTTTTAGCTTTTTTTTTTTCTTCACCTGAAAACATTCAAAGTAGGCTATTTATAGTAGATATTTCTAAAACAAGGAAAATAATTAGCAGAATTGGCCCTTAGCACACTTGCCTACCCCTGCTCAGCTATGCTACATGGGAAGAACCAGGTAGCTGATGTCAAGACAAATTCAGATAATTAGTATTTACCTTAAAATACATTACACTTTTTTTTTTTTCTTTTTTTATACATAGTACAGTTGGTGTTTTTATATCTATTATCTGTATTTGTAGTTATAGAAAAAAGATTAATTTTAAAATCATAACTTCATTTTAAATTACCGTATGCTACTTTAATTTAATTTAAATAAAACTCACTATCATTTATTTTTCAAAGTGAACATTTACAGAACTTAGCAGATTGAATTTGTTTAAAGTGCTTAGCTGGCCGTCCATAGCAGCCTTTTCCAACTAGGGTGCTGCAAATGAGAAACTCTGGTCTACACTAGAGTGCTCTGTATTTCCAATTTTGAAGTCAAATTTGAAAGAACCTCAATATTACTTTAAAGCGGAAAGCAGAGTTCCACTCATTTTTTAAATGTAGCCACATTGAAATGGGCACCCATAGTGATGTAATGTTGGGCTGCTTATATGGTGAAATTTCGGAAGTACGTACCTTTTTCTAATTTATTTTCACCGCGACTTCCGTTCGTGGCCGCCTAGGCAACTACATCATCAGCCTGGCTAATTGACTCTTGGGAAACCGATGTCATTGATCCTAGAAGTCACGAGATTTCCTGACCAGAACAAAGTGCGCCGGCAGTGTCATTACTGCGCAGGCACGAGATTGCTAGGTGCATGCTGGGTAGCCAGCTGCACAAAATCCAGGAAATGAAGCCAGGCTGGCTTCAGCTGCCCACATCCTCCATGGCCGCAACCAGAATCGACAGGGAAAAGAGAAATCCTCATATAGTAAGTCATTATAATGTGCACATGGCCAGCTCTATCCATTGCAGTTATGGTGAATTACAATGATCTCAATGATGTGGTTAGGATCATTTTGGCTAGGAGATTGGAACTCCGCTTTAAGTGTTCCCATTCACTTAGCCTCTCTAAAACATTTTTTTTTAAAACCTATTCTTACCTTTTTGATGATTCTTAGGAGCTGGTGTCATGGCAGACTGCTTGCATTTCTGATAAAGTTCAGAGTAAGTCTGTCCCAATATAAAGGCCAAGTTAAACTGGTGAATACAGAATTTGGTGAAGCTGTGTATAGTAACCAATTGGCTTCTAACTTCAACTCGTTCAATTGACAAAAAAACAAACAAACTAGAAGTTTATTGGTCTCTATGCACAGCTGCACCAGATTCTGTGTTCACCAATTTTAGTGAAACTCCTCTTTTTAATTTGTGGTTCTCATGTGCAGTGCAGTTCCACTTTAAGCTCTAAAACAAATCCTGCCTAAAAGACACCACAAGATGACTGATGTTGTCTTTATTAATGTAAACGAAAACATTTTTGGATTTCTCAAAAATTTGATCAATTTAGTTAATAGGATTCTGACTTCAGGGCTTAGCTCTGCCAAATGCCATCTCCTGGCCAAAGGGAGTGCCACAGTGATTATAAGGGCATACGCTGTTTGTACATGCAGAAGGCATTGGGTGGAACTACTAGTGCCAGCCTACATAGAAAAGGTGAAACTAGTTTCAGAGAAACCCAAAGAAGTTTACTTCTATCTAACGGTAAAAGATGCAAGAGGAGATGCCCTGTGATGTCTGGTCTTAGGGCCAGTTTACACCACAGTTACAATTTATGCATTCTAGATGGGTTTCTTCAAGCCCGTTTTTGATGCGTTGCAATGAGTTTTTTCCCCTATTTTTTTCCTTCATCTAAATTCAGGACATATGCGTTCCGGTGCATTTTTGATGCCTTCCAATGAGTTCTGGTGCATTTTTGATGCATTTTGCTGCATTCCAGATGTGCTCCATACCGAAAAAATGCAGCATGTTCTTCTTTTGTTGACTCTACTGCATTGGTGTGAATGAACTAGGGCCATTGGAATAAATAGAAAACACTGCGTGTGTGTTTTTGATGCAGATTAAAAATGCACTGGACCTCATCTGGTGTGAACCAGCCCTTAGATGGGACTTTATATTTTAATATGTAAAAAGCATGTTATTTCCCTGTAAAAGCCTCCCTTGTGTAGAGGACTGCTGCTGGGTGCCACCATCTTGGATGTGATGTCAGCAGCCCCAGTAGACTCAGAGCTGTGACTCCAAGTAACACTCTATAGCACTCTATAGCACAGGTGTCTAACTGGTGGCCCTCCAGTTGTTGCAGAACTACAAGTCCCATGAGGCATTGCAAGGCTGACAGTTACAAGCATGACTCCAAAAAGCAGAGGCATGATGGGACTTGTACTTCTGAAACAGCTGGAGGGCCTCCAGTTTGACATCCCTGCTCAATGGTATTTCCCTTTACTTTTTCCCTGGCCACTACATAACAGGTTATGTAGAGAGGGGAGGAGGATTTGGGGACCAGTACAGACATAAATTGAAGCCTAAAAGAAAGGGCAATGATAAGTACCATTAGGGCGAGTTGTGCTGGGAAATTGACACTTTCTAGAGTGTCAATTCCCTAGCAAGTTTAGAGGCACATTGCAAGTCAATAAAAAAAACTTGTAGAAAGAAAAATAGCTTTGGCATCTCTGTGCTTTCACTTGCAGTTGTTAAAGTTGGTGACAGGGTCAGGTGACAGGAGACAGGGTCTTAATTCAGATTAATCATTTACAGAGTCCCAAAGAATTCCAGATTTCATTATAAGGTGGATCAGCAGGTGAAATCTGTAACCACCCTTGCCATTTTCTTATTGCTACACGGTGGGGTCACATTAGAGATATCTATGTTAAAAGGAAATACCATATAAAAATAATCTAAAGGTAAATTATTAATCATAAATTCACATCAGCAGCAGGACTGACTGCATAGGGCAGCTGTCAGTACATACCTTTTTTGTTCTGTCTTGTCACATGAACCACAGCACCACTGGAATGACAAATATAAGGCCCCATTCACATTTGCATGTGGGGCCGACTGTGATTACCCATTGGAGACTCAACGGAATTTCCTGAAAATGACCTGCCATAAAGGGTTCCTTCACACTGGAGTTAAATTTTAAGGCAGCCTAAAAACACACCTATAACATTATTGGGCATTTAGGATGTGTTATACGGGCGTTCATGTTGCGTTGGGCAGCACTTCTCAAACGCTTGGTTTATTGTTTTTTTTTGTTTTTTGTTTTTTTTTTTATACCAAGCTAAAATGAGAAATTATCACTTTTTACACTTTGAAACCGCATGGTAAATGCACTGTAAATGCCATAGGCGCATTTACAGTGCGTTTATGGTGCGGTTTTGGTGCGTTTCAATAGAAGTGAATGGAGGCAGTTGCAAAGTGTCAATGCCTTCCAAACTCTGTAGGCAGCGTTATTTTTGTCTCGCCACAATGCAAAGCAATGCTGCACTGTGAACAGCTCCATCTGCTCACTATTGTAACAATGCTGTGTGGCATTGATAGGCGTTTGGGAAGAGTTAAAATACAACCCAACTGCCTTTTGCCAATGCCTGTGTGAAAGAGCCCTTGCAGTCATTTGCTTGTAGACCATCTATGTCCAGGTCTGATCATTCCCAGGTAATCAATGCATGTTCCATTATATGCAAATAGTCTCTAATGGCTGTGGGTGCTGTCAGCCTTTCTTTTGCTTTGTATGGGACTCATGACCTACAGCTATTCATAGGAAACCCTGCTGAGTCTTCCACGGGTAATTGCAATTGGGCCCGCTCACAGATGTGAACAGTACGAGGTTTGTGTACATACAGACATTTTCTCGTAAAACAAGAAAATACTCCATTTCAACATTTTATACACACATTTAACAGTTTTGTCTTTTCCTCCTCAGGGTTACCGCAATGTCTTCCAGCCAGGTGAAGAGCAGTGATGCCTACGTGTTATTCTATGAGCTATCGGGACCTTCATCCAGGATGTAGACTTCAAACCACTAACAAATGCAGTGGAGATACAATTGCATCAGATGTGAAAACTGTCCAGAAGGGTCATAAGAACCTTCATTTATGCTGCAGTGAGCTAAAATAATTATTTTGAATGTACACCAGCATTTCATACAGTCACTAGTTGCCTTACGCAATCATCCAAAGAACTATGGCCTTAAACTAAAATAAAAATACCAGTGGATTGGGTAATGGTGCAGGAAACACTAAAACACAGGAAAAGCTGAAAAATGAAAAAAACAACTTTGTCCATCAGTATTCAATGACATATCTATACCCAAGTCTTTATAACCAGTAAGAACATAAGTAAACCAGTATGTGGAACCCCCAGCTGTTTTTGCACAATACTAAAACTCCAGGTATGCTTGTTGCTGCTCTTACCGATTGAGTGTTAAGGTAGAAGGAATCCTAAGAAGTGTTTCGGGATAAGGTAGAAGGAATCCTAAGAAGTGTTTCTGGAAAGTCCTTCTTTCAGAAGTCAGGATGAAAACTGCTCAGGAAAGAATTGTATGTCCTTATACATTACGACAAAATGTTTTTATGTATTTTTTTGGTTGCTGTCACAAAAAAATGATCAATTACTGGGGTTGCCTGCTTAAACAAGGTGATCCTGATATGAAGAATTGTAACATGGTGAGTGTTGTTCATTGAAGTGAATAAGCGCAATGTATTTGTACACATAGCGAGACAATCATCACTGTATATAATTTGGAGTGCTGTGTATTTCTTATATTTGATGTGTCTCGGTAGGAGTTCTCAGCTTAGGTAGTGGTAACATGATAGAATATGAAATACAATAGGCTGCTTTCCTGGACAGAGTGTGGGGTGGCAGAAGTGGTCACTCAATTTCTCTCCAGAACCGGGTGTCTGACAAGGCTTCTTTTGATATCTTTGGGGGCCACAAGATTGAAATCTTTGCACTGCTAAGTTTTTACTGCATGAGAGGTGTGTGGTGTTCACAACAGTATTAAGAAGATGTACTGAAGGACTTAGGCTATTTAGCTGTTTTTTACTTTTATAATTGTTTTTATTATTATTATTACTATTATTATTATTATTATGCAAATACCAAAGCTAGTGCAGTGTAACATGTATCATATAATTTATTTGAAAGTACTGTATAGGAAAGCTGAAGTTATAAAGCAAAATCGCAGTCAAAATATTTTACTTTTAGAGTGAGATGCAAGTGGAGATAGCTTGGGACCTCTTTCAGAAATAAATGCTGCCTCTTGATTGCCCACCTAAAAAAATCGTTTACAGCCAAACAAGACTGTACAACTGCAGCGGCTTGTTGAGTTGTTGGGTTGCATCGGTGGTAAACTTGCACATGCAAGTCAATTGGACTGCGGTGCAACTGCAAAACCAAGCTATTCGCTCGAGGTTGCTGCACGTTGGCTTCATTCAAAACTGCTGTTTGTAAAGGAAACAAAGCAGACCCTAATAGAGGTGGTGCTAGTGTGAACCACGGTTTTCTCTCACTGACTTACACCCGATACATAGACTGAAAGTGAAAGAACATCTTTTCAATGGGGACACATACGGCAGTAAAAATCTATCACAGGTTCAAGCCATTCCCCACTCTATCCACAGCAAAAATAAAAAGTTTTGTCTGGAGTTGAACTGTAGGTAGCTACTGAACAATAAGAGTTAAAGGAACTGTCTACTCTGAATGATTTTTTAGTTTCTAATGTTGTTTATTGGTGGTGCATAGTAGACCTCTAAGTAGCAGCACTCTGCATAGAAGGATGGACACGAAGGAAAAAAGGTTGTATTATAGCAATACCTTTGAAAGGAGAGGAAAGCCTTGGTTTTAGAGAAGTGTCCCTGGCGTTCAACCATGGGTATACATTTTACAATGAGAACAATAAGGATATATATTTTTTACGTTTTTTTTCCTTTCATGAAGTATGCAGTCAGAGCCTAGCTTTTATTTCTTGACTATCCATTGAGGTATCCTGGTTCTGACTCTTAAGCTGGCCATAGGCGGTTCGAATCTCAGCCAGTTCCTGCGGATTCAAACCATGTATGGGCAGGCTGAATGTATGCAAGTTGATCAATCAGCCTACCAGATTTTATCATGTGATTACTGTGTTCTCCCAGCAGGGACAGCTTTCTCATCCCCCCTCCCCCCCACCAGGAGAACACACAAAGGTTTGGTGGGAGAGATTCCCCTGTCAACACTGTCTGTGTTGATGGGGGAATCGAGCAAACTTGTTTCGCGCAACCTGTAGTTGCAGGAAAGAAATTTGCTCCGCCAATGGCCAGCCTTATACAGGATACCTTGCTGACCTCCCCTACCTGGAGTCTGCATCTGGACTGAGGTGGCCTTATACTTCCTAATGGTCTGCATTGTCTTATTTATGCTATTCTCATTGTTTCCCTTTGTCATTCCTTCATCAGCCTCCCACCTCCTCATCTCCTAATCTGGGAGCTCTTCTTCTTTCTGCTTCTCTGAGTACTTCTCTCTTTGCCAGCTTTCCCACCTTGCCGCTGCAGTGGCCTCTTGTGGTTCACTCCTCTGGCCAAGTATTAGCAATTAAAATAAAATATATCCATGTGGTCCTCTCATATATTGTATCTGGAGTAAGCTATAATGGAATTTATATATACCTACACAATTTGCTAAATTAGATCAAATAAAGCTGCACTTTATATTTTTCAACGTCCGTGTTCTAATATTTTAAAACTTTCATGAGTTAATACACGTAATAAACATAAAACATTTTTACTCCTCAACGAAAAAAAGTCCACATAATTCCCTTTCTTTATTGTTTACCCAAGTACCTGCACTTCCACTCAGAATTGTTGTGTATCCACAGCCACCAAGTTACACTTAAAGCCGATTACCAAATATTCTGACCGCCTATATAAGTGACTATATAAGTCAGGTAATACTAGTGTAGAACAAAACCTTGATGATCCACCTAGTGATCCACTTCTTTCTCTTTGCATATTACACATGAGTCCCTGAAAGCGAGGCTACTTCTATACGTTGATCACAGGAGGAGGTAGGTGGAAGATTGCAGTATCATTTGGCCGGTTTGGTCTCTACACAAGAATTGTCCCCACCTCACTTACTGTAAATAGGGGTAATATTATTCTGTAAACAGTGATTTGTGTAATTTGGTAGCGGTGGATAAAAAAAAAGGAACTGTTCAGTTCTACAGTTGGACTTATGTGCACAAATATTGTATTATATTAACCCATTAGAGTATTACTCATTAGAACATTTTGCTTTGGAAAATATAGAGTGCCCCTTTACTTTATATAATTTTGCAAATATTAGCAATTCACCTAGTATGTAGTGTACTGGTAAAGTGGTCCAAAGTGCTCCAAGGACTCCTCCACTTTCAGCAGTGTTAGAAAAATACAGTTTTTTGGGATTTTTTTAACCTTGCGAGATTGCATGTTTGCTGTTCAGGGTCACGTATGTATACTATGCAAGTATGTATGTGATCGGTTACATGTGTAGCTTTTCATTTTATTACTAACATGTTTTTGAACAAGAGTCAAACCTACTACACACCTCTTAGGCATTGAAAACGTTCTGTTCCCCCCCCCCCCCCGACCCCTTTCAAGCCACACTAAGCTGGTGCTTACCGTGTAAGTGTGTAGAATTTGAAACAAGAGTACTTTGTAAACCTAAGGACCCTATGTGTTCTATGCAAATGTTAATATCCTAATTAAACTCCATATTGTAAGCAGAGCTGTGTCCTGTGTTTATTTGAATATGGATCTCAGTTCAGTTCCTCAACCTTAAACATTCTTAAGGCTCCATTCACATCTGAGCGTATCGTTTTCAGGCATTTTTTGGGGCTTTTTACATGTGTTTTTTCTGGCTTTTTTCAGGTGTTTTTTTTTTTTGCAGGTACTTGGAGGAAGGCATTGACATCTAACAAAAACGCTTGTAATCAGCCAAAAAAGAAGCTCGTGTACATTTTTGAGCTTCAGGCGTTTTTTTTTTTCTGGAGACAAAACGCTCAGATGTGAACAGGGGCCGTTGAAATGAATGGGATTTTGCTTGTTGGGTGTTTTGAGACTTCAAAGATGAGCGTTTTACGAGCTGAAATATGCTCAGGTGTGAACAGGGCCTTATGCATTAAATTTGAACTTGCTAGCTATTTAGGTTACAAGCACAATCTGCCTTTGTATCCAGTTTTGGCTATCTTCTCCTACAGTTTGACAGATAGTCGCTGTCAGCTACTCTCCGGCTGCCAAACTGAGACTGGAGCGCAACAGAGCCTCTAGCATTAAGGTATCCCACTGTAGCATCAATTCACAATGACTTATGTGCAGTTTTTTTTTTTTTTGAGCACATAATTATCACAGTGTGTTCAGTACACAAATCTAATACTGTGTGGAATTGTTCCTTTTCTTTAAAAATGAACAGTAAAAGTAGATATAACCCTAATGTCGAAGATCTCATATAAAGTTTTTTTTTTTAATTTCAAAAGTTGTTTTCAATCTTTTGAAATTTGCAGCTTTCATTAAAATATTAAAAACAAGAAATAAAAACAATATAAAAGTGTGCTGTGCCTTTAACCACTTGCCGACAGCTGCAAGTACATATACTGCGGCGGTCAGCCCCCCTGGGCAAAGTGACGTATGGGTACGTCATTTGCCCGCAAACCAATAGGGGGCGAGCGCGCCGCCGGAGGCGCGCCCCCGCTGGTTTACTGCCATCCCAGCGCGAGTGACCGGCGGCTCTTGAGAGGGAGAAAGGCAGGCGGCTGATGTAAACAAAGCCGCCTGTCATTCTCCCTGATGTAAATGCAGAGATCATACGATCCTGCTATGTAGGATTGTATGTCTCTGTGGTTACATCAAAAGCCACGCCCCTTGACAGTTAGAAGCACGCCCCTAGGGACACACTTAACCCCTGGATGTCTAGTAAAGATAGCCCCTTCCCTGCCAGTGTCATTTTTACAGTAACAGTGCATATGTATAGCACTGATTACTGTAGTAATGTCACTGGTACCCCCAAAAGTGTCAAAAATGTCAGTCAAGGGTCCGATCTGTCCGCCGCAAAGTCGCAGTCCCGCAAAAAAAAATCGCAGATCACCGCCATTACCTGTTTAAAAAAAAAAACATTAAAAATGACATAAATCCTTCCCTTAGTTAGTAAACACAATAACTTTTGCGCACACCAATAAAAATACGCCTATTGCGATTTTTTTTTTTTTTTCACCAAAAATATGTAGCAGAAAACAAATTGGCCTAAAATGTCAAAAAAATTTGATTCTTACACATTTTTTTTTTTTATTTGGGGGGGGTGTACTTTATAAAATTCCTGGTTTCGTTTTGCTCAGGAATGGTCTTAAAGCGGAGTTCCACCCGTTTTGGTGTTTATTAAAAGTCAGAAGCTACAAAAAGTGTAGCTGCTGACTTTTAATAAACACACACTCGCCTGTCCCACGGTCCAGCGATGCGGCCGGCTGGAGCCTCGGTTCTCTCCCTCTTTTCCCCTAAGCGCCGGCATCTCTAGTGTGGGCACCCGGCTGTGACGGCTTCACAGCCGGGTGCACACTGAGCTTGCGCAAGTTGCGCTACGCATCCTGAGCAGACGGCCAATCTTCTGGGACCTGTGAGGTTTCCCAGAAGATGGCACGGAGGGAGGTGGGAAAAGAACTTCTGCTCGAGCAGCCTAGGTGGCACAAGCTGAAGTGGGAGCGGGTACCTGTCAAATCTAGGTACCCGCTCCCCCCCCAAAAAAATGACATGCCAAATGTGGCATGTCAGGGGGTCAGGAGCACTCAAAGTGGAAGTTCCACTTTTGGATGGAACTCCACTTTAAGAGAAGGATAACCCATACAATAATGTTTGAGAATTTACTTTCAGACATAAAAACTGCAAGAGCTGATATAAAATGCTCATGCAGCAAACACATCAGGTTTATTTTTGTATTCATTAGGCTTTTGTGAACTTATGTTTTGTGTTTCAGAGTAAAATATTATGGGGTACACATGTTATGCTATCCACAATGTAATGCCACACATTGTTAGAGGATTATCTTTTGTCAGAGCCGTGTTCTTCAAAGGAGCAAATACAGGTGCATCTCATAACATTAGAATATCATCAAAACATGAATTTATTTTAGTAATTCTATTCAAAAAGTGAGTCCCCGTTCACACTAAGGCGACCTGTGAGGCGACCTGGTCGCCTCACAGGTCGCCGTAGGTCGCCTTCCATAGGGAAGCTGCGGACCCGTTTTAATAGGAGTGACACAAGTCGCTCCGACTTAGAAAAAGGGTCCGGAGCTTCTTTGGGGCGACCGTCATAGACTTCAGTTATGAAGTCCGTGCCGGCCGCTCCGAGGTCGCAGCGCGCTGCTCGCACCGCGACCTCGGAGGTCGCCCCGGGAAGTAGCGTGGCTTGTATGTGAACGGGGCCTTAAACTCATATTTTATATAGATGCGTTACACACAGAGTGATATATTTCAAGCAAATATATGGTTATTTCAAACCCAAAATTCAAAATCTCAGAAAACTAGAATATCACATAAAACCAACAAAAAAATTAAAGGATTTTTAATACAAAATGTTGGCTTACGGAAAAGTATGTCCATGTACAGTATAGTATGCACTCAATACATGGTTGGGGGTCCTTTTGCATGAGCTACTGCACCAATATGGCATGGCATGGAAGCGATTAGCCTGTGGCACTGCATATGGTGTTAGAGAAGCCCAGGTTTCTGGTTTTGGTAGTGGCTTTCAGCTCATCTGTATTACTAGGTCTGGTGTCTCATCTCTCTTGACAATACCCAACAGATTCTCTATGGGGTTTAGGTCAGGCGAGTTTTCTGGCCAATCAAGCACAGTGATAACATGATCATTAAACCAGGTATAGGTACATTTGGCAGTGTGGGCGGGGGTCCAAGTACTGCTGGAAAATGAAATCAGCATCTCCATAAAGCTGGTCAGCAGAGAGAAGCATGAAGTATTCTAGAATTTCCTGGTAGAGGGCTGCACTGACTTTGGACTTGATAAAACACAGTGGCCCGTCACCAGCAGATAACATGGCTCCCCGAATCATCACAAACTGGGCAATTTTGCAATGAAATTTTGAATTATTTTTTTTTTTTTTAGAATTTCCTGATAGAGGGCTGGGCTAACTTTGGACCTGATAAAACACAGTGGACCAACACCAGCAGATGACATGGCTCCCCAAATCACTGACTGTGGAAACTTCACACTGGACCTCATGCAACTTGGATTCTGTGCCACTCCCCTCTTCCTCCAGGCCCCGGAACCTTGATTTCCAAATGAAATGCAAAATTGCCCAGTTTGTGATGATTTGGGGAGCCATTTTATTTGCTGGTGTTGGTCCACTGTGTTTTATCAAGTCCAAAGTCAGCGCAGCCCTCTATCGGGAAATTTTATAGCACTTAATGATTCTCTCTGCTGTCCAGCTTTATGGAGATGCTGATTTCATTTTCCAGCAGTACTTGTCATCTGCCCACACTGCCAAAAGTACCAATACCTGGTTTAATTATCATGGTATCACTGTGCTTGATTGGCCAGCAAACTCGCCTGATCTAAACTCCCATAGAGTATCTGTGGGGGTATTGTCAAGTGGAAGATGAGCTAAAGGCCACTATCAAACCAACCTGGGCTTCCATAATACTTCAGTAGTGACACAGGCTGAACGATGATAGATCTTCCTAGAAGTCGCTTTCCTCACTTTAAGCAGTGTAGGAATCACTGAAGCAGACAACCCCCTGTTCTTTAGCACCTGTCTTTCAACAGCCAAGCTAATAAAGCTAGCGACTGTAAAGTAGGATGGAAGATTGGCCCTTGAGACAGTTGATCCTACCTGAGAGGAAGTCTCCAAGGAGCGTCTGCGACTAGCCTAACCAGGTCAACGTACCAAGCTCGGTGAGGCCAGTCCAGAGCCACAAAAATGACTAGAATCCCTTCCGCCTAGATCCTGCGAAGAAGTCTTGGCAGCAACTTGGGAGGAGGAAAGGCATACATCAGTTGATACTGACCCCACGGGGCCACCAGTACATCTGTAGCGTCTGCCAGAGGGTCCCGGGAGCGGGCCACAAACCTTTGCACTTTTCTGTTGATCCGAGACGCCAACAGATCTCAATCCTATTACTATTGCTATTGTTTTATTAACCACCTCCCACCCGGCCACTGTACATATACGGCCAGGTGGGAGTCTCGTCCTTCAGAAGGAGAGAGATTGCGCCGCCGATCTCGATGTGCCTGTGTCCCTCGGATTTCTCTATCGCTCATTGACAGACGTAGTCCTCGGTGATTCAGCACCTTCGGGTTATGCTGCCTCCACAGGAGTAGGACTAGACAGGAAATAAAAAATGCTCTGGCCACACCCTAGGGGCAGTCCCCGAGGGTATATCCTCTCTCTCCCTGCTACAGCACATCAGTTTTTTTCTGTCTAGTTAGGAGTAAGGACCTAGATACCTTGTTGGGATCTTCGGTCCTGGCAGGATTTTTTGCTTAAAAAGATTTTTAGATAGCTTTTTTTCTCCAGTGTTCCTGTGAGATCTTCAAGCAAGAAAGCTGAACTGGGCGACGGGCTGGGTGTTGAGATCCAGTGGTCACCCCAGTTCAGCCTGCGAGCGCGTGCAGGCCATAGCTCCGCGCTGGGTCCCAACATGACAACCCACACTGTGTTTATGGACTCTGTGCCTTTGGCTCTGTGCGGAGTACTATATGCTCCCTCAGTTCCCTTCCAGACGTACTTATGGGTGACCAGCAGCCCTATTGACAATCATTATCTCATTGTAAGTCATTTATCCCTACTTACTCTCCAATATATCCTTTTATTGGATGCCATGTCATTTTTGTCCTATTACTTTTTTAGATCTGCCTGCTCCTGATGAGTGAAAACATTCTTTCACGAAACGCGTCGAGCTTTATAGGCCACGTATATCCAATATCCATTTCAGCAAGCATCCAATCAATATAATTATTATATGTCTGTTGGTCTCCCATTAATTTTGTTGCTGTTTTTTACAACCAGTATGATTTTACATGAATATCTCATTGTATACTGTTTATGTTCCCCCCTAACCGAATGTACCTATTTTACCTATGTTTATTGCCATGTTATTTATTAATAAACACATGATGTTTATCATATGTCTTTTTATGCTTACCAGCGAAAGTGTATGTACTATCAAGAAATCATTGTGTGTGTACTGGTCACACCTCATGCAAAGTCCCACCTTTTTATTTTGTAAACACCATGTGTTCCTTATGTATTAACAATATATCAGGGATGGAGACTCTGTGGCAGGAGTCTCACTTAAAGTCCCATTTTCCTTTATATTTTCCTTTTCCCGAGTTCCCCTCCCCTCCCCATGTTTCCCTTATACCCTATTTAATACATGTGTCCAATCACAGTCGTCATGTAATGTAAATACAGCCGTTGTAACGGCTTTGATCTCTTCTTCTCCTCACACAGATCCTGTCAGTGAGAAGAAGAAGATGATCTGTGCTGCAGCCAGGGTGATCAGTGAGTTTTTCTAATTACTCACTGATCACAGGGGGGGTCTGTGCTGGTAATCAGAACATTGATTACCAGTGCATCCCTGGGGGGGGGGGGGGTGCCACTAGAGCCACCAGGGATGCCCACCCATAACCACCAGGGATGCCCACCATGGCAATCAGGGCTCAGAGAGCCTGCCAGTGGTGCCCTCCCTATCAGTGCTGCCCACCAGTGCCCATTATTGCCATCTATCAGTGCTGCCCACCAGTACCCATTATTGCACACCAGTGCTGCCTATCAGTGCCACCTATCAGTGCTGCCTATCAGTGCCCATCAGCACTGCCTATCAGTGCCCACCAATGCTGCATATCAGTGCTACCTATCAGTGCCACCCCATCAGTGTCTCCTCATCAGTGCCTGTCAGTGCGGCGTCATCAGTGCAGGAAAAAGCGTATCTATTTACAAAATTTTATAACCTAAACAAAAAAACTTTTTTTTTTTTTTTTCAAACTTTTCGTTTTTTTTTTATTTGTGCACCAAAAAAGAAAAAACCTTGCGGTGATCAAATACCACCAAAAGAAAGCTCTATTTGTGGGGAAAAAATGACACAAATTTAGTTTAGGTACAGTGTTGCATGACCGCACAATTGTCAATCAAAATGCAACAGCGCTAAAAGCTGAAAATTAGTCTGGGAAGGAAGGGGGCTTAAGTGCCCAGTATTGAGGTAGTTAATTAAATCATTGTTAATTCAATATTTTTTTCCATTGCTCTTGCTCTGTCTCTCAGTATCTTTTATGTGTTTAAATGTGTTTCTATTGTTTTAAAAGTGTGTTTAAAGATCTTAAAAAGTTTTTAAAAGTACAGTGAAAGTTAAAAAAACATGCCTAGGGTGTATTTAAATAGGGTATTTCTATTTCGCGGATTTTCACTTACTGCGAATGGATGTGGAACATAACACCAGCGATGGAGGTTGTTTAACTGTATTTATCTTTCAAAAAGTGTTTCCAAGTGCTAACCCTTTCATCCAATATCTAAATTGCTGCATTTGTAAATTTAAAAAGGCAGTATAAAAGAATAGTAGTAATAAAAATAAAAAAAAAAGCACTTGTGGGTTTAACCAATCCTTTTTTTTGGATAATTTTCCTTTAAGGGGGGAGTGGCAGGGGGTGTGCCCTTTGCCTACATACTTTTACTAATAGGTGTCCCGAATTCCTATCTGAACAAGTTGGGAGGTATGGTCTACACTACAGGCATAATATTATCTTTGAACCTCTGCATATGTTCCCTTAATATTGTTCCAAAAGCTTCTCAAATTAAGGCACACCAAGAAAAAATTTGAACATCGTTCTCTTTTTTATATCACTAGGATTGATTGTAGATCTTGAAAAATGAAATGCAGCACTACCGAGGTTCTTAACTGCCTAGGTAGAATTTTATAAACAGCCCCCTGATATTTGCTACTGTAGCAAGAACCCCCAAAGAGCCACTGGAAGAGACTTGGGTCCCCCCTTACCTGTTCAGAGCCAGCCACCTTGTTTTCAGTCCCAGAAGCACATCAACAAATTCAGGCTTAGTCGAGGGTTCTTTTTAAAACTTCTTGTAGGTCTTGAAAAAATGCAGGGAAGAGGGTGCAGGATACTTAAAGGCCCATAAAAATATCCTGATATATTTTGTCCCAGCAGTATTAGGCCCTACTCAAAATAATGCTAAAGAAAAAGGGGACAGCCAGTAAATCGGAGACAGATCAGTTACAGTCCCTGAGGACCAACCTCTAGTGTCTCACCCTTAAGAAGTACTTCCATACCAGCAACTACAGGAAAAATGCCCCCATTCATGTTTGTCCCTTCGAATAATATCGGACAAGCACGTGATCGACTTTTGAAAGCTGTGTACCAACCATCAGATTATTGTACAATCGCTTCGAAAGCGGTATTTTTCATCTGATTGTGTGTACGGGGCTTAGGTCCCTGCTGTCAGAACACAATAGCGCAGCAGGAACGATTCCCTCATCCACCTTGAATATCAGTATTTTTTTTTCCTGATCAGCTGGCAGACTGATCAAAAAAAAAAAAAACCCACGAACCAGCCTTAGCTTGATAATGTTTTCATAGCAATTACAGTTGGAAAAAAATGCAAAGCACATCAAATTCTAACTAGACACAGGAGCCAAAATACTGTAAGTAGGATACATTTAGATGTATTTCAACAGAAAAAGCTTGTATTGCCCCCTAGTGTTCACCATTGTATGTTACAATTACATCAATCCTCCCTGGCATGTAAGCTAGGCACACACAGCTAGGTTTCTCCCATTCATCTCATAAGCCATATAAGAGGAAAATTCCTCCATTAACACTGTTAACCTGCACTAATAAACAACCAAAGCGTAATGCTGCAAACTATTTTCCGGATACACGAAAAAAAAAAAACAATATAATAAAAATAAAAGTGCGCAAAACCTCTGACCTCTAAAAATCATAATGCAAGCAAGCAATAAAGTAATACAAATATTATCAGCACCAATAAAAAAAAACCCACAATAAAGTGGAAAAATGAAGACATATTCAATATAAATCAAACAATGCTATAATAGAAATGAAAGTCCACACCCAAAGAGATATATAGGTCTCCACCAATATAAACAATCTTGCGTGAAAATGAAAGTCCACTTCCAAAAGAATATTTCAGGGGCCACCGTATAATATTGTGTGAAAATGAAATGGCATAGTTCTACATGTATTAGTCCCAACCACCTCGGACATAGATATATGAACTTCCTTACCCGATAACCAGGATCTCCAGATAATAAGAGATCCCTAGCGCAGGATACACCAAATACGAATCACACCAGGTTATGGTAACAACCTCCACACCTACCCAGTCCTCCGCTGGCTGTCTAGAAAGCGCAATTAAGCATCTCAGGTTAACAAAATTTCACAGACACCACGCTGAGGTACATTAGTGTGCGTGATGATGAAATAGGCCGGTAGCACCTCCCTACGCCTTTTGTTTATGCAAGGGACATCCTCAGAGGACATACATGATGCTGATTTTATTTATATTACTTTATTGTTTGCTTTAATTTTGAATTTTATGGTCAGAGGTTCTGCGCATTTTTTATTTTTATTTTTGTTTATTATTTTGTTAACCTGCACCAGCTATTTTATTCAAGCAGCAGCAACCGCAGCTGTTTGAGTACTAAAAAGGGTTCATTTGCATGTGCTTTGATCTCTAACTTCCAGGTTGCTCTTCAGAGAGCATTTGACAGGCAGTGAGCAGGCATTGTATAGCCTTCTCAGTGCCTGCTTTAACCCCTTGAACCCTGCAGTGGGTTGCCACAACCACGTGTATTACACAGAGTTGTGGGGAGCTTGCAGAGCAGCCCTATTCACTTGAATGAGTCATGCTTGGTGAGCCTTATGCCTGCTGAAATCTATACTTCCTGCCGTCTCTGTGAAGCAAACCATTTTGTATACCCATGGCTGCTGCTTCTGCAGCTAATGGGGTATTTGTTGTATGGCAATAAAAATGCAGCTCAAATACTAGTGTGAACTAGCCCAAACATAAAGGTAATTTGGGCCAGCTTAGTCCAAACAAACTATTTCAAGTAAAAACAGAGTTAAGCCTTAAAGAGAGACCTGACTTTTAGGGTCATTAACAATTTAGTGGTGCGTGCGTTGTTGTGAGTTGCATTAAAGAAGATGTACAGCCAAAGCTGGTTTGGCTGTACATCTACTATGAATCAGTTTGTTCCTCACTCCTGTGGCCTGTTTTTAGCAGAGAGCGGTCTAATGTCCACTCTCTGCTGACGTCACAGATGTTGGTCCAGGCACCATGTTATTATGACCACAGAGTCGGGATCCGCCAGGTGCCTGGATCGAAACCCGGCTCCGCCTCTCAGCGAGTCGCTGAGAGCCTGAGCCAGCCCCTCCACAGCTCAGAGCTCCAATGAGCCAGGAGAGGGCAGAGAGCTGTGACTGACAGTCAGCAGCTCTCTGCTCAGTGAGCTGTCAGAACTAAGCGATTGGCAGTGTTTGATCGCTCGGTTCTCAGTGCAGATGCGCCGGGGGAACAGATGCAGCATTGGACTGATGCTGCATTCACCTAAAGTAGGTAGGTATACATTCGATGGAAAACGCCAAACCCCATACTTCTCTTTTAGGACAACCCATTGAAACTAATGGGCTACTAATGCCCCAAACATCCCAGACATTGCTAAGGCCTGTGCTGCCTGCTGGTGACACAAATAATCCACCTACTTCTGTTTTATATTGAACTTTGTGCTATGTACATAGCTTTTGTTGAGGTAAAACTATTTCTCTCTCCATACATGTCAATGAAAACACAAAAGCAGCTAGTGGGCCTGTTCACACCATCTGTGCTGAGCTGCACTGGACAGTCTTGTCCTACGCAGTCGCAACACAAAGACGTGGTGTGCGCTGAAAAAAGTACTGCATGCAACTTGTTGCAAAACAAACTAAAACATTGCAATGCCCCTGCTATAAACAGAACTGAATGAAATGTCACTTTTGAGATTTCAGTAATGTTTAGAGTTAGGCAAATGGTTCGGCTCGAGCATGAGTTCCGGCAGAACATTGGCTGTTCGCCCGTTCGACGAACACCCGAATAATCATGGCGTTCGACCGTTTGTTTGGTCCACCGAATGCCCCTCAATGCACTGCGCCGCCGCACAGTGCATTGGAAGCCCTGATTGGCTGAAGCAATGAAAGCTTTGCCCAATCAGGGCACAGAGCACTGTCAGAGCCATGATTGGAGAAAGTAATGATGACTCTATCCAATCATGGCTCATTGCTCTTAGACCCACCCCACACTATAAAAATATTCTCCCCATAGCGGCCATTTGCAGTATGATATTGGAGTGGAGAGAGATAAAACACAATGTTCAATGCTACTAGCAAGTCAGTGTGCTATAGTGTGCTATTGTGCTTCTGTTGTCAGTGTAGAATATCAGTTTAGTGTGAGTGAATCTAGTGATAGTTCAGTGTGAATGTAGTGTGACAATTAATTTTTACAATAGTGTCAGTTTTTCTGCGTGTAGTGTAACCATTAATTTTGTCTTAAGTGTCAGTTTAATTTGTCAAGGCAGGTTTTCTGCAGTATATATCAGTGCATCACTACACTTTTAACGGAGTATATATCAGTGCGTTTTTGCGTGTTTAACGCAGTATACTGTATATCAGTGCATTACTACACCTTTATGGCAGTATATTTGAGTGCGCCTTACTGTACATTTAACGCATTATATATCAGTGCATTACTGCACATTTATTGCAGCATATTTGAGTGTGTTACTGCACGTTTAATGCAGTATATATCAGTGCATTACTGCACATTTAACACAATATATATCAGTGCTTTACTGCACGTTTAACGCAGTATATCAGTGTGTTACTGCACATTTTTTTTATAATCTTTATTTCAAAACAAATTTTCCAACAAAGGTAGGAACAGTAGAAGATACAATAATAGGACATATTCACAAAAAAACTAGTGTTGAATTGAAATACATAGCTTGAAGGCAAACAGTCAAGAATAATAAACGTATTACCAAATTAGAGCACTGAAAACACATCCAAGGGCGTCAGCCCCAAACAGAATAAATGGCGCAACCATACTGTGCAGCTCTCAATCTAACCATCATAGCTCTCCAAGCAGTAGAGGTAGCAAAGGTGTAGGAGAAGATGGAGAAAAAGGCTTTGAGGGAAGGGAGGCGGAACTCCAGCCAAGGGGGAAGAAGGGGGGAGAGAGGACAGGGGCAGGGGGAGCAGAAATGAGAGGGAAACTATGTTTGAAGGCCAATGTCAAAAAGATCTGATAAGGTGTCTGCAGAGGTGTCGTAAAAAAATCCTCATTCCACTATCATTAATTATTGTGTGCAGGGGGAGAAGTGCTATCGCCAAGTAATGCATCCAGATTACCCACTTCGCATAGAATTTATCATAGCGGTCTTTGCATCTGGCCATCCATTCCTTCGCCTCCATAATACCATTTACCAACTTGACCCATGCAGCACGATCTGGGACCCTCCGAGGTATTTCCTGCTTCATGTGCCATCCATTCCTCTTAGCAGATATTCGAAAAGCGTGTTGCCTCACTTACTGAACGCCGCCTGCCATCTGATTCCGATTTATTGGAAGCAGGCGGCGTTCAGTAAGTGAGGCAACACACTTTTCTTATATCTGCTAAGAGGAATGGATGGCACATGAAGCAGGAAATACCTTGGATTGTCCGGAATGTCCACATCCAGGATCGCCAAGACCTGCGCCTGAATATCCAGCCAGAAAGGCCGTAAGAGCAGACACTCCCACCACACATGAAGGTGAGAGCCCCAACTCCCACAGCCCCTCCAACAACGGTCCGACTGGCCCGGGTAGATCTGTGCGAGCCGGGAGGGAACTTTATACCACCTAGTCAGCACTTTATTGTTGCTCTGAAAAGGTGCACTGTAGGTCTCTCTCCCACTCCCATATGAACCGAGGCTTAGGTACAACAACGCAATAGAGCGCGGGATCGGATCTTTAGAAATGAAAAGCTTCTCATAAGGGGTCATCAGCGGTGGGGAGCGGATTGTGCCCAAAATAGGACACAGAAAATGAGTAAGCTGATGATATCTCCAGAAGTCCACGGGGAACCTCCCATAACGGTCACGGAGGCCGGACAGTGGTATTATGATCCCCTTCTGGACAAACCGGCCACAACGGGTCTCCCCACCCAATGCCCACGTCCCAAAGAAGGATATGTCCTCCCCAGGAAGGAACCAGGGGAACCCCCCCAGGGGCGTCAGTGGGGAGACCGCAGCGAACAGCTGAAGTCGCTCATTGACTTTGTCCCAAACCTGTAAAGTGTGGACAGTGGCAGGGGAGACCAGTGGGGAGAGGCCTCTATGCGCCCCGGTGAGCCACGGGGCATGAGACCAGTTCCTGCCCGCCATGAACTTCTCCATAGGGACCCAGAGCTTGCCCCGTACATGGTGGTGCCAGTCGAGAATCCTCTGTAGGGCCACCGCCTCATAATATTTCCGAACCACCGGAATACCCAAGCCACCTGTACACTTAGAGCATTGCATAAGCTGAAAGGCCAGACGGTTATGTTTACCGTTCCAAACAAAGCGGATAAATAAGCTGTTGAGGCTCAAGAAGAAGGACCTAGGCAAGTGGACAGGCAACATTTGCAGGTACGTTACTGCACATTTAACGCAGTATATATCAGTGCATTTGACAGGTGCATAACATTGCAATTTTTGACAGCAAGGCCAATTCTTGCTTTCATCAAGGGTACCTATATAGGCTTATGTTTTGATGGCACCACTGCGACACCCAAAGCCCAATTTTTCCACACCTGTTACTTCTATTCAAAGTCTGTGAAAGAGACACCAGAATTTATCCAAAAAATCTCTAATCTTGTTCCCAGTGCACTACATGTTGGCCTCATCATACAGACTGGTTTCCCAAACTGTTATTTCCAAAATATAGACAGCTTGCAGGAAAAATTTCATTTTTTTTTTGGCTTTAAAACGAAGGTGACCCCCCAGGCACTATATTGAAAGGAACTTTTTCATTTTAATTGTTATTTCTCATTTGGATGGTTTCACTTTAAGCATCAGTAAATCACTGCTCATTTAACCACTTCTGGACTGCTTGCGGTATATTTACTGCGGCAGGCTGACTCATACAGGCAAAACGACATAGGTGGAAGGGGCAGCTAGGCAGGAGCCACCGGCGGCGTGCTCCCGCCCCGATCGTCAGTGGGGAAGCCGAAGCGGGTGTCAAGCGGCTCTGATTGCCGCCTGACACCCACGATCATTCCCCGCTAAGAGAGAAGGACGGTCGGCTGTTGTAAACACAGCCGACCGTCCTTCTCTCTGGAATGATCACAGAGCTCATGTGATCCTGCTATATGGGATCGCATGTCTCTGTGATAATTTCACAAGCACGCCCCCCCCCCCCCCACAGTTAGAATCACTCCTTTAGGTTCACAATTAACCCCTTGATCACCCACAGGGTTAACCCCTTCCCTGCCAATGGTATTATTACAGTAACAGTGCATATTTTTAGCACTGATTACTGTAGTAATGTCACCGGGAACTCCCAAAAGTGTCAAAAATGTCAGTTAGGGGTCCGATCTGTCCGCCGCAATGTCGCAGTCCTGCAAAAAATCGCAGATCTCCACCATTACTAGTAAAAAAAAAAAAAACAATAAAAATTACATAAATCTTTCCCGTAGCTAGTAGACGCGATAACTTTTGCGCAAACCAATCAAAATACGCTTACTGCAATTTTTTTTACCAAAAATATGTAGCAGAAAACAAATTGGCCTAAAATGTTAAAAAATTTTGATTTTTAAATTCATTTTTTGAGAATGTCATATAGCAGAATGTGAAAAATATTGTTTTTTTTTTTCAAAATTGTCGCATTTTTTTTATAGCGCAAAAAATAAAAATCGCACAGGTGATCAAATAACACCAAAAGAAAGCTCTATTTGTGGGGAAAAAAGAACGTAAATTTTGTTTGGGTACAGCTTTGCCCGACCGCACAATTGTCCGTTAAAATAACACAGTGCCGAATCGCAAATAGGGCCTGGTCATTTAGGGGGCAAATCCTTCCGGTCTTAAAGTGGTTAATAATGAAGTTTTTTACAAACTTTTTTTTTCATTGATACACGTCTCCCAGTGCAGTACCTGGACCCCTATATCCATAGTATGCCCACTTACTTGCAAATAAGCCTTCAAAATGGACAGTTTTGATTTTCCCAGTTCGGGTTACGTAGACTTCAATGGGGTTCGTTATTCGGTTCTGAACTTTTGCGATGTTCTAAAGTTCTGCCGCGAACCAAACAGGGGGTCCTTACGTAATGTAACGAAGAAAAAAAAAAAAGTAAACAGTGAGAAGTGCTAGGATTGGTGTACCAACACTGTTCCTCCCATTGCACCCCAGAGGCCATACTTTCAGTGCACTTACTGGTGTAAATGAGCCCTAAAGCATTTTAGAAAATCAAAAACATGTCATAAAGAGGTCAAACGCAAGCTGAATGTACCTGAAGGCTTGTTGCATTTGCTCATCTACATACTGTAAACTATTATAAATAATTTCAGAAATGCCTAACTCTTAAACCAGACCCACCAACTTATTTAGCTTTCAAAAAAAAAAAAAAACATAAAAAGAGGTTTGATTTTGCATTTTATTCTATTTAATTAACTTTTTTTTGTATTTTGACTAAATAGATTTTTACAAATAAAAGAAAATTTCAGCACAATTTGCCACTGATGACAGATCAACCAACCGGCTATACTGTATAAAAAAGTATTCAATACATTCTGCCTATGAAGTACTGTACGTGATACTTTTTTTTTATTTTCAATACGTTTTTTTATTACAATTTTAAGCACAGTACAAAACCTTATACTTGAACTTCATCAGGTATTCGTCAAAACGAGGATGCATTTACCAAAGTGATCAGAGGCCTTGATCAGGGTATAGAAGAGCTACTACACAAAGTTTCAGGCCTAGCAATCCAGGTCTACTTTAGGGATAATCGAACGGTTCGGGTCGACCATCGGTTCGACCCGAACATTGATTGTTAGAAATTCGGCTGAATTCCGAACTTTTTGCAGAAAAAGTTCGGAATTCGGCAACCAGAACCGACCAAAATGCAATGGGACAGGAACTGGGCTTTAAAAGCCCGTGATTGGACCAGAACCATCAGTAAAAGCCAATTGAGGGGTCAGGAGAATGCTAGGAATGTGATTGGAGTGACTAGGGGGTCCAGAGGCCAATCAGTAGTGAATACGCCCCCCAGTATATAACATAGCCCGCCAAATCTCTAGCACTGTAATACAGGGGCTGTGGAAGAGAGTGGAAGCAGTTCTGTTACTCCTGCTTCAAAAGTGTCATTTAGCAATTATTAGTGTGAGGAAAGGGATATCTAGTGTAGTTAGGGTACTATTTTGCACTATAGTTAGATTCAATAATCTAGTTTCTGTAGGGAAAGTGTTAAATGTCAAGGTGACTGTAGTGTAGTGTAGGGTGAACTGACTCTGACTGCTATGGCAGGGTGACAGAATTCTTCCATGTCAGGGTGACCGCCATAGAAAAAAGATTGTTTGTCTTAGAATTGCAGTAGAGCTCTGCTACTTTCACACCTGGCCGTTTTTGTTGCAGGCGTTTATTTGGCTTTTTGTGGACGTCTTTGGAGGCAGGCATAACATCTAAACTTCTATATAGGGGTATATATACACACACACATATATGTATATATACACATACACACAAATAGGTGTGATAGGAGCGGAACCCTATGCCTGCAAATAATTTCATTAGCGCAGGCATAGGGTTCAGCTACTTTCACACCTATATGTGTGTATGTGTAACTATACATATATGTGTGTGTGTATATATACCCCTATACAGAAGTTCAGATGTTATGCCTGCCTCCAAAGACGCCCAAAAAATGCCCAAAAAAATGCCTGCAACAACACACCTGGGCGTTTTTGTTGCAGGCGTTTTTTTGGGCATTTTTCGGGCGTCTTTGGAGGCAGGCATAACATCTGAACTTCTGTAAAGGGGTATATATACACACACACATATATGTATATATACACATACACACATACAGGTGTGATAGGAGCGGAACCCTATGCCTGCAAATAATTTCATTAGCGCAGGCATAGGGTTCCGCTACTTTCACACCTATATGTGTGTATGTGTATATATACATATATGTGTGTGTTTATATATACCCCTACACAGAAGTTCAGATGTCATGCCTGCCTCCAAAGATGTCCACAAAAAAGCCCAATAAACGCCTGCAACAAAAACGGCCAGGTGTGAAAGTAGCGGAGCCCTATCCCTGCTCTACTGCAATTCTAAGACAAGCAATCTTTTTTTTTTTCTGGTTCTGGACATGCTACAGAGCTGAAACTTCACAGGTACACTTTTAGACCCCCCAGACACTAAATCCAAAGAAATCTCATTTTTTTTTTCCAATACTTTTTTCAATAATTGGCTCTCTATCAAAAACAACAATTTTTAAGAACTTTTTTTTGTGTGATTAATAGTCCCTGGGGCATGACCCAGAACCCTAGGCACTTTTTAGGGGCATTTATTGGGTTTTAGGGCTTCAAAATTGTGTTTTTTGATTACCGAAGTTAGGGTCCCATTGATTTCAATGGTGTTCTGGAATCTGAACCCGAACTTTCGGGAAGTACGGGTGTTCTGGTCGAACCGAACTTTTCAAAAGTTCGATCATCCCTAGGACCATGACAGTAAGGCTATAAGCCCATAGGTATCAATCACTAGGTACATATTTCCAGAACATGGTGAAGTATAACATTAGCTTTTAGAATGGATCCTGATACCGAAACCCAAGGGGTCTCGATTTCGAGAAAATAGCACAATTGGGGAAGCTGTACAGTTCCCCCTCAGCATCCTACTAAAACATTTATCAATATGGTATGACAGAACCACAAACAGAGAAGCAAGAAATTTAAAAAAAAAGGGAAAGAAAAGAGAAAAGTAGAAGTTTAGAGTGTAGTAGGACCCGTTAGCCCGGGCCTCCCCTCACAAAGTGGCCCAGTGTCTAGGGAGCTGCAAATGCTAATCAATTTTTCATTGATCATAATCCAGCATATTTTATGTTTTACCAACGTGACATCAATCACGGTGATTTTCACACTCACGCTATGGTTATTTTAGCTGCTAGAAAGATAACGGAAAATTTATATCAAATACTTGCCGTAATTTTCCTTTCCTGATGGACTCCATGGCAGCATACGTATCGGGTTTGGCCCCGCCTCCAAACCTACCCATAGGACCTCACTCCCATAAATCTTTGCACCTGTTCAGCACACGTGTTCTGTAACTATCCTCCACAGAAATCCGGGAGGGAACTCCTGCTGCCATGGAGTACATCAGGAAAGGAAAATTACGGTAAGTATTTGATATAAATTTTCCGTTTTCCTGACAGACTCCATGGCAGCATACGTATCGGGAAATAACTCGCCGTACACACAGGGTGGGCAGGTGCTGAACAGAAAAAAGTTTAATTCACTTTGTCAACAGACAAGACTTGCAAACCAAAATTCACAGAAGAAAGAGCCGCTGGCTCAACACAGTAGTGGGACAAAAATGTGTTAATAGAGGACCATGCCGCTGCTCTACAGATAACATCAGGAGCCACGTGTATGGAAACTGCCCACGAGGTAGAAATGCTCCGCGTCGAATGAGCTGTAACTACTGCTGGAGGGGTCAAGCCCTTAGCCCTATAAGCCCACTGGATGGTTTGAATGATCCATGAGGAGATAGATATCGTAGAGGCCCTTGAACCTTTGTTTTTGCCATAGAAGGTAACAAAAAGATACTCCGACTTTCTGAAAGAAGATGTTGCTTCCAGATATTTCCTAATACAATTCCCAACATCCAGTGGATGAACCGGACAGTCTTCCCCTTGTCTGAAGGTCGGTAATACAGTTTCGATGTTTTCGTGGAAGACAGAGGTCACTTTTGGTCTTGCATCCAACATGAGAATAAGCACCACTCTGTCAGGAAAGAATGTTAAGAGGGGCTCTTGTGCCCCGAAAGCCCCAATTTCTGATACTCTTTTTGCTGAGGTTACAGCTACTAGAAACACTGTTATCAGAGTAAGTTCCTTTATGGTCATGGACTCAGACGTTTCTTGGATACGATCTGACAGGAAACCCAGAACTAGAGGCAGGTCCCACTTGGGAAACCTAGGCTTTCTTTGAGGCCTAATTCTAACTGCTCCCTTAAAGAACTGACGTATTAAGGCATGACTGGCCCAGGAGATCCCCGTGAAAGCTGAAATAGCCGAAACTTGGACCCTGAGTGAACTCACAGAGATTGTTAGATCGTTAGACCCTGATTGTAGGAAGCTCAATACATCCTGGATCTTAATGGAGGATTGAGGATCAGGCCTTGCAGCCAACTGTGAAGAAAACCTTGACCAGATTCTCTGATAGACTGTAACGTTCATGCGTTTTTGTTAGTGGATGGATTTACAGCTGCAGAATTATTACACTCAGTAGCCTTGTAGAGATACTGTTGAACAAACATATCCAACTCTCAGGACTTCATCACTTCCTGTTATATACTATATATATATATATACCTTAATTAGATGTTTAATGGAGGGATAGAATATATGAGGATGTATAGATGAGAGACAGGCTATTGTATGGTGAGCACTAGAAGTAGTATTAGGAGAGTTGCAGGTGATGGTAAAGCAGATAGGTTCTGATGTCTAGTATAGTGCAGATGGTAAGAGGACACAGATGGAGTATACTTAGACAGAGTAACCTAGTGCAAGGATAGTTGAAGGTAGTCCCAAGAGCTAACAGTCTATGCAGATGATAGTGAATAGATAGATACAGATAGACTTGGTAATTGCAGTAGATGACAGTAGGAGATTGGTTAGTAAGGAATCCCCTGTGGGGTACTTATCACTTAGATAGGTTAGTAGTAACAGTGTCCATTAGAGAGAGGTGATCCCGTAGCGAGATACGGATCACCAGGGAGGTTCCGGCTTCAGTTCAGCAAAGGGAAAATGTCAGCAGCTCCGACTTCACAGGAGTAGGTGCGGTGAACATGTGGTTTGAACGAGCGGTGAGTGAGAGAAAGCCGGCGATTGAAATAGCCGCTCATAGCGGCGCTCAGCAATGATGTCATCCGGTCTTAAAGGTATATGCGTCTCTTTGTTACACAAGATGGGACGCAATTAGCAAAGGAGAAATATGGAACAAGGGTACCAGAGGTACCAGAACATTACAGTACCCCCCCCCCCCTTAAGGCCGGCTCCGGAAGGCCTCTAGAACTGGTTTTTCTGGATATTTCGAGTGGAAATTGTGAATCAGTCTAGGGGCATGTATATCGGAGGTATCCAGCCAGGTGTCATCTTGGGGCCCATAGTTCTTCCATCGTACAAGATACTGGAGTCTTCTTCTATTGAAACGGGAATCCAAAATTTCTTTTATCTCAAATTCTTCTCCACCTTCCACTTGTACAGGAGGTGGAGGTGAGATAGTAGGCCTTATTCCTTGGTTAGGAACATGGGGCTTCAGTAGAGACACATGGAAGACAGGATGTATCTTGAGGTCTGCTGGTAATGTGAGTTGTACTGCAGCTTTTCCAATAAGCTTCTCTATTGGGAAAGGTCCCAGAAATAGAGGTCCAAGTTTTTTACTAGGGATTTTTAGTCTCAGATTTTTTGTGGAAAGCCAAACAAGATCCCCAATGGTATATTGGGGAGAGGGTTTCCTACGGAGGTCGTAGTACTTCTTTTGTTGGCTATGAGCATGGGATATGGTATTGTTGAGTAATCCCAGAGAATCCTTTATCTGGGCAAGATAATCAGATGCCACTGGATTACTTGATGGCAAGATACGTGGAGGAAGGAGTGTGGGATGAAACCCATAATTTAGGTAAAACGGACTTTGTTTAGTAGTGCTATGAGTTGCGTTGTTATAGGCGAATTCCGCCAGCGGGAGGAGATCTGCCCAATCGTCCTGTAGATACGAAGTATAGCAACGCAGATACTGTTCAATGCACTGGTTTACTCTCTCTGTCTGTCCGTTGGTCTGAGGGTGGTAGGGAGAAGTAAGGTTACGCTCTATTCGCAGTATCTGACATAGAGCTAGCCAAAACTTTGAGATGAATTGTGAACCACGGTCAGACAGCAGTGTCTTTGGAATACCATGTAACTTAAAGACATGTTTCACAAGTAATTCCGCTGTTTGTTTGGATGAAGGTAGTTTTCGGATAGGAGTGAAATGTGCCATCTTGGTCAGATGGTCCACTGACACCAAGATGGTGTTGAATCCTTTGGAAGGTGGTAGTTCCACTATGAAGTCTAAGGATACCACTTCCCACGGAACCTGGGGTATCAGTAAACTACAAAGTAACCCTGATGGTTTCGTGTTGTCAATTTTAGACCTTGCACAGATATCACAAGATGAAACAAACTTTTTTACGGTTGTCTTCATGTCTGGCCACCAGAATTGCCTAGTAAGTAGATTGAAAGTTTTAGTCATACCCATATGTCCTGCCATAGGTACATCATGCGACAATTCTAAGATCTTGGTTCGCATAGTAGGGGGTATGTATAATTTATCGTTGTAGTAGAGGAAGCCTTCTGCGTCAGTAGTTAGTTGTGGTGGAGGTGAGTCCAATCCTATGCTGTGCAAAATCTCTTCCTTCAGGGAGCGAACGACACCGATAATACGTTCAAGTGGTATTATAGGGACTGAGGGAACCTCAGTACAATCTTTCTCGGCTAGTCGTGAAAGTGCATCCGCTTTTTTATTTTTGTCTGCGGGCGTGTAAGTCACTAAAAAATTAAATCTCAGAAAGAATAACGACCACCGTACCTGCCGGTGGGAAAGAGTTCTATTAGTTTGAAGGTATTGAAGGTTTTTGTGATCAGTATATATCAGAATTGGCAATTGAGTGCCCTCAAGTAGATGTCGCCAATTCTCTAACGCCAGTTTTATGGCTAATAACTCCTTCTCACCTACTGGGTAGTTCACCTCGGGGCTGCTTAATGACTTTGAGAAGAAAGCAACTGGGTGAAGAGGTGAGGTGTTTGTTGGTCGTTGTGAGAGAACTGCTCCTACTGCCATATTTGACACATCTACCTCCAAGATGTATTGAAGGGATGGGTCTGGATGGCATAGTATGGGGGCAGTAGTAAAGCTTGATTTCAGCAGACAGAATGCTCCATTTGCTTCTTTTGACCAATTAAATGGTTTCTTCGTGCTTGTAAGTTGTGTGAGAGGTTTCACAATCGCAGAGAAGTTCTTAATGAATTTCCTATAGTAGTTAGAGAATCCTAGGAACCTTTGTAATGCTTTGCGAGTGGTTGGCACAGGCCAATCCAGAATGCAGGATATTTTGCTCATGTCCATTTTGATTCCATTTTTAGATATAATATATCCTAGGAATAGTACTTCCTCTTTATGAAACAAACATTTTTTTAATTTAACATATAAGTTATGTGCAAGTAGTCTTGACAACACAAGTCTTACATGTTTTATATGCTCAGGTAAGGAATGAGAATAGATAAGTATATCGTCCAAATATACTACAACACAAACATCAAGCAAGTCTCTGAATATCTCATTTATAAACCGTTGGAAGGCTGCGGGAGCATTACATAGCCCAAATGGCATTACAAGGTACTCAAACAGTCCGTATCTGGTTCTGAATGCCGTCTTCCATTGATCCCCTTTACGGATTCAAATTAAATTGTATGCCCCTTTTAGGTCCAATTTTGAAAAGAAAGAAGCCCCACGCACCTGTTCGATAAGTTCAGGAATAAGAGGTAAAGGATAACGATCCTTTATTGTAATGGCATTTAATTGTCTGAAATCAATGATAGGCCTAAGGCTAGAATCCTTATTGCGGACAAAGAAGAGTCCAGCAGCAGCGGAGGAAGTAGAAGGTCGGATGAATCCTTTTGCCAAGTTCTCATCCAGATACTCCTTAAGATGAGAAAGTTCATCCTGTGAGAGAGGATAAACATGTCCGAAAGGCAACTTGCTGTTAGGGAGTAGATCGATACAACAATCATAATCCCTATGGGGAGGTAGCATTTGAGCGTTTTTCTCAAGGAAAACCTCCGATAAATCCTGATAACACTTGGGAATAATGTCATCCGACACTACAGACAGGATCCTATCATATGTGGGGAGATTACACGTCGTTTCACAATAGTGAGAAGAGAAGGCTAGCGTTCTTGTTTTCCAATCGATGATTGGTTGATGTATGTGTAACCAGGGAAGTCCCAAAATGATTGGAAAATGTGGTGAAGTTAATACATCAAAGGTGGTGGTCTCCACATGAGACTCGTCAGCAGTTACAAGGAGTGCTTGTGTCTGACTGGTGATAGGACCAGAGGATAAAGGGGTACCGTTAATAAAACTAACGGATACAGGTTTGGGTTTTGAAACAATAGGTATTTTATTAAGGGAGACAAAACAAATGTCAATGTAGTTTCCACAAGATCCTGTGTCGATCATAGCCTTGGTGGTGATCCTAGTTTGGTCCCACTGCAATGTTAAATGAACAAAAAGATAAGGATTAGAAAAGGAAGTTGTGAGTCCTCCTAGCAAGACATTTGAACACTCACCCTCTTTTCTGCGGACAAGGGGACAGCCGTTTATCAAATGATTCAGGGATGCGCAGTACATGCAAAGATGTTTGGTTTTCCTCCTGGCACGTTCAGAAAGGGTCAGAGGTGGGCGTATCATTCCTACTTCCATAGGAGTAGGGTCAGCAGGCAACATCCGAGAAGGACTGGAAAATGGTGAGCCCATCTTCTCAGCCTTTCTTTCTCGTAGTCGTCTGTCAATATTGATACTGGTCTGTATCAGTCCCTCTAGAGTGCCAGGTAAATCCGCTCGGGCGAGCTCGTCTTTAACGGCCTCAGATAATCCGAGTCTAAACTGCGTTCGCAAAGATGTGTCGTTCCACCCTGAATCAGGGGACCATCTTTTAAAATTCGCCACGAAATCTTCAACAGGTCTCCCTTCTTGTTTTAAGGCTCGTAATTGGGTATCAGCGGTACTCTGCTTGTTGGGGTCTTCATATAAACTAGCGAGTTGTGCTAGGAATAAGGGATAAGAATTAAGGAGTGGATCATCCTTTTCAAAGAGAGCGTCTGCCCAGGCCCGGGGTTCACCCGTTAAATAGGAGATGACAGTACAAACCTTAATTTGGTCAGTGGTGTAGGTTAGAGGTTTTAACAAAAAAAGCAATCGACATGCGTTTTTAAATTCACAAAATTTGCTCCGATCACCAGAAAACACTATAGGAGGGTTTATCTTAGGCTCACGGGGCTGAGCAGCAGAAAGCTGTGGGAGACGGCCAAGCTGCTGTCTCAAGGTCTGATTTTCATTTTGTACCTCTGTAAGCGCAAGGATCAATGCATCTACTTGCTGTTTTAATTGTAGTACATGAGTGGGTAATTCTGCTGAATCCATATTTTTTTTAAAGGCTCGTTCAATCTGAAACGTTCATGCGTTTTTGTTAGTGGATGGATTTACAGCTGCAGAATTATTACACTCAGTAGCCTTGTAGAGATACTGTTGAACAAACATATCCAACTCTCAGGACTTCATCACAGTGCACAGCCTGTTATATACTATATATATATATATATATACCTTAATTAGATGTTTAATGGAGGGATAGAATATATGAGGATGTATAGATGAGAGACAGGCTATTGTATGGTGAGCACTAGAAGTAGTATTAGGAGAGTTGCAGGTGATGGTAAAGCAGATAGGTTCTGATGTCTAGTATAGTGCAGATGGTAAGAGGACACAGATGGAGTATTGTGCTGCCACGCAGCTTTAACTGTCTAGCAGTTGTTATTACATGTTATGTTATGCTATGTTATTGGTATCTTCCTTGCACCCCTGCTGTTTCTGGCTAGATGGTTTCTCCCATCTCCATTTTCCTGCTGTATCTACCATTTTGTCTAGTTGTTATGAGGAGACTGCAGAGTGTGGAAGCTGTGTAACTTCATTGTAAATTTACCTATGGAAAAGCCTCTATGTTTATGTCTTTGCTAACTTGAAGCATAAAGAAGCATTGGAGAACACCTCTGGAGTCTTTATTCATTGAGTAAACTATCTGTTAAAGCCATCATTCAACCTGCTGCACACACTTACAGACTGGAGGTCTACAAGAGGGTCACAGGTACAATCGATGCTGAGACAGAACAGTAAATTTACAATTATCCATCACACAGTTATCTCTGCAGCTTCAGCAGTAAATTTCCAAGAAGTACTTGAAGTAAATTTACAGGAGTACACAGCTTCAGAGAGTAAATTTACAGGAATACACAGCTTCAGAGAGTAAATTTACATGAAGAATTCATCACAGGTATCTCTGCAGCTTAAGAAAAGTAAATTTCCATTTATCCATCCCACAGTTATCTCTGCAGCTTCAGAAAGTAAATTTACAAGAATACACAGCTTCAGAGAGTACATTTCCAAGAAGTACTTGAAGTAAATTTACATGAAGAATTCATCACAGGTATCTCTGCAGCTTAAGAAAAGTAAATTTCCAAGACTCTGCAGCTTCAGAACTGTAAGTACCACACTTGTCTGTGAGTCACCAGAGGCATTACTCTACATATGAAACCAGCCACCTATTACTGCTTCATTACTGTTACAGCCTTCTGAGGTGATCCAGTTTGAACTAGTTCCAGCACTAGCCACTATTGTAACAAAAAATACCGTAGCCCAGCCTGCTTAATAACAGAAGTCACTACTTACAGAGCTGAGCTCTGTCAGATTTCTAACAAGACACCAGAAATACAGTACTTATTATGTCTGACAGAGATCTCACAGAATTACCTGCATTTAGTCAAGATAAAGCAGACTCCTTACTTCATTCTGCTCGTCCTGTCAGAGCCCCTCATCCATCCTTGAAGGCAAGGGAGGTTTATGAAGCAAGTAAGGAAGAAACATCTAGTAACTTGACTGCATTATGGGAAAAGACTTTAAGTTGTATAACAGCCACTAATGTAACTAGCAACAATTCTGAGCAATTGAACACTGCTCTCTCAAGGGTTAAGAAGGCATTTGAGAATTATAAAAGACTTTCTGAGAAGTACTATTCTCTATTGTCACATTCCAACATAGAGGAAGCTGCATTGGAATTAAAGGACTTTACTTCTAATGACCAGCAGAGGCATAGCACATATCTTGAAGCAAAGGCACAGATAGAAGGGAGATTGGCACAGATACATGAGACTACATCCTGTAACTCTGCTTCTTCCAGACACTCAGGAAAATCTTCTAGGTCTGCCCGCTCATATCATAAATCTTCTTCTAAGTCATTGCGGTCCTGCTCTATAAGGTCAATACTGAGCGACCAAATACTCAAAGCTCGCCAAAAGGTTGCAGTAGCCCAGGTTCAAGCCGCCTGCTCTGAAAAAGAAGCAGCCTTCAAGGCTCAGCTAGAAATTCTTCAGAAGAATAGAGAAAAGGAAGTAGCGTTAGCAGAGTTATCTGTCTTGGAACAAGCCCTATTGGAAGAAGAAGGTGCAGCTTGTACCAGCTTAGCTGCTTGTCAAGACCCTGTTGAAAGGACCCTACAGTTTGTCCTAACTCAGAACCACGACAATACAGTCCCACCTACAGTTGGAGATTCTTCTCATAATCATCCAGCAAGTGGATCAGAAGGCAATGTGTCGCCAAAGCAAGCTGGTCAACTAGACGCACCTACTAACAGAGACCCTCCACAACTACCGCACGTCACAAAGTCATCAAGTGAATCAACCTACGCAGCTCATGTGCCACCACAACCCTATGTGCATAGAGATTACAAGGGCACAGCAGAAGACTACAGAATGAACTCTATACCCCCTTTGATACAGCTCTCTTTGACTTCAAATGCTCAGAGACCTTCAGTCGACAGACCCTTACCTAAATTAAACCCATCTGCAACACCTTTCTCTCTACCTACCAGCCAACATCAGATACCAACCATGGTCCAAGACGGCGCACCATCAGTAGACCCTGTGGCTATAAAAACTGAAAGCACTGACATTGCAGAGTTCAGCAAGTATATGATTCGATGAGAGTTGATTACAACTGGACTGTCTAGATTTGATGACCACCCAGAGAACTACAGGAGTTGGAGATCTACATTTAAGGCGGTAACCAAGAACTTGGACATTGATCCTCAAGCAGAACTTGACTTACTAATAAAGTGGTTGGGGCTTCAATCTTCAGGACAAGTCAAGAGACTTAAATCTGTCTACATTTATAACTTTAAAGCAGGCCTTGATGCTGCCTGGGAACGTCTAGAACAAGACTATGGGAGCCCCGAAGTCATTGAATCTGCCTTATTCCAGAGACTAAACGACTTTCCTAAAATCTCTGTTAAGGACAATCATAAGCTTGGAGAGTTAGGTGACCTCCTTCATGAACTTGAAATTGCTAAGTTAGATCCTAGTTTACCAGGTCTTAGCTATTTAGACACTGCTCAGGGCGTAAATCCTATTGTAGCAAAGTTGCCTAGCCATCTTCAGGGAAAGTGGACTAGTGTAGGATCAAAGTATAAGTATGAGCATCGTGTTTCCTTCCCTCCCTTTTCTTATTTTTCAGAGTTCGTGC
This sequence comes from Pelophylax lessonae, assembly GCF_965119305.1. Classification (NCBI taxonomy): domain Eukaryota; kingdom Metazoa; phylum Chordata; class Amphibia; order Anura; family Ranidae; genus Pelophylax; species Pelophylax lessonae. Next base: position 126,450,751 of record NC_138779.1, read on the forward strand.
GGAAGGTTGCAAGATCCAAGAATGACCCAAGCTTCTTCTATCCAGGTACAACCACCATTCCTTTAAGTACTTCAAGGGGTATTGCCACCAACAGTAAATTCAAGGATTTAAGGCATCCTATTGCCGTGAGGAAGACTGCAATAGCATCCAACGTCTTGGCTACAGACATCAAAGCAAGCAATCTTAATCAACAGTGTCCTATTCATAATGCGCCACACTCTCTCTCCAAATGTCGTGCATTTAAGGACAAGCCTATTGAAGAACGCAAGTCATTTCTCAAAGAGCATAATATCTGTTTTAAGTGTTGTGCATCCTCCGATCATTTAGCTAGAGACTGTAAGATCGCCATCAGATGTTCTCTCTGCAACAGTGCCAAACATGTGGACGCTCTTCATTCAGACCTGTTCAAAAGGAAACCTTCACCCGGCAGCAACCCCAAGACTACATCAGATGATGGCGGGGAGAGAACTGAGCAATATGCCGACCCCGTAACCACAAGGTGTACAGAGGTATGTGGAGAAGGGCTTCATAGCAAGTCTTGTAGCAAGATATGTCTTGTAAGAGTTTTTCCTGAAGGATGTCCACAAAAATCCATAAAAATGTATGCCATACTCGATGATCAGAGCATTCGCTCATTGGCCAGTACAGAATTCTTTGACCTATTCAACATTCAAGGAGAGACCTGGTCTTATACCTTGCAGACATGTGCAGGAAAGGTCAATACTTCTGGAAGAAGAGCCCATGGCTTCGTAGTTGCATCAGAATATGAGTTTCCTCTTCCAACTCTAATCGAATGTGATCAGCTACCAAACAACAGAAAAGAAATCCCCACACCAGAGGTTGCACGTCATCACCCTCATTTGAGCCACATTTCTAACTACATTCCACCACTTAACAAGGATGTTAAGATTTTGATTCTACTAGGGAGAGACATTCCTAGAGTTCATAAAATAAGAGAGTTATGTAACGGTCCAGATGATGCTCCTCAGGCCCAGAAACTCGATCTTGGATGGGTGATAATAGGAGAAGTCTGCTTAGACCAATCTCACAAGCTCTTGGATGTAGCTTCCTACAAAACGAATGTTACCTGTCAATTGATGAAATGTCCATCGCACTATTATGTGAAGGAAAGACTTGATTTTAAAAACGAAGTTCCATATCAAGCACTCCAAAGCATTAACTGCAAGCTCACTTCTCAAAAGGACTTTGGTGATTCAGTGTACCAGACTACTTGTGATGACAACAAGATTGCCCCTTCAGTCGAAGACAAGGAGTTCATCAAGGTTTTGGATGAAGAGTTCTTCAAGGACAATTCCAACAGACCCAAGTTTTTAATGGACCAGTCTTCTACAAACTCAGAAGAAGACATCGATTTCCACCTGAAGGATCCAGATACTGATCCGGAAATCCGGCCTGAAGTTGTAGCATTGAGTTCCAACATCTGCTCAAGAAGTAATTTGGAGGATGAAGATGACTCCACAGATATGGGGGATGGAGCTGATAAATGGATGCAGGCCAAGACTCTGGTTAAGCCTCCGAACCAGCTGGAACTCAGCGAGGCTGAACTTAAGGAGGAATTCACTCGTATCCTGACTGCAAACAACCCTCATGCCCCCCAGAACATTGTGAGGTACAGTTTTAAGGAACTGGCCTACAAACCCATTAGCATCGTGGACCAGCTGGCCGTACACTTCTCCCTGGATGGAAACATGTTACACGAAGACTCTGATAAAGCGCGGCGACAGATAGTGAAGTTGGGAGTCATTGAAGAGACTCAGACCAACGACTCCACAGAGACGGGAGACAAAGTTACAGATGGGAAGTCTGACGCTCAGGCTAGTGAAGAATGGACAGAAGGAGAGGAAATACCATCCAGTAACAAGAAGGAGAGAAAACTGACCAACCAGTTCAATTATAGCGAGAGAGCGTCCCAGAGCATTAACAAATCCCTGCGGGAGCGAACTTCTCAGACAGAGCCACCTCCAAGGGCCACCTTCTCCACCACTGCAAACCAGTGGAAATTCAACCAACCACACGCTTCACACATGGGCGGAGCATGGGAACGTATGATTGGGATGGCAAGGCGCATACTGGATTCTATGTTGCTTGATGTGAGTTCTTCACGCCTTACCCATGAAGTACTTACTATATTCCTTGCTGAGGTCGCAGCAATAATCAACTCAAGACCGCTGACAGCTGTATCCACAGACCCAGAATGTCCAACTGTTTTAACTCCAGCTGCATTATTGAGCCGGAAAATTGGACAGATCCCAGCGCCAAAGAGCATCTTTGATGAAAAGGACATATATAAACGTCAATGGAGATACGCTCAATATCTTGCAGATTGTTTCTGGAACAGATGGAGGAGGGAATACCTAACACTTCTTCAAGGACGTAAAAAGTGGCAAACCCAGAAGCCTAACTTAAAGGAAGAGGACCTGGTTCTTCTAAAAGAAAAGCAAACCAATCGGATCCAGTGGCCAGTTGGAGTTATTTCAAAGGCCATTGCTAGTGATGATGGAAAGGTCCGAAGTGTGGAAGTCAGGATTGTAAAGGACGGGAGCCCAAAAACCTTCCTGAGACCAGTCACTGAGACAGTCCTAATTATGCCTGCTTCCAAAAATTCTGATTCAGTGTTATGTGAAGGAGTCACTTAGATCTCTAGCATAGTTAGCTTAGAGAAGAGGGCTACATAGCATTCTACTGTATGCAATGTTAATTGTATGTTTATGGAAAATAATTGTGTAGTGGTATCTCACGATACCAGGCGGGGAGTGTGCTGCCACGCAGCTTTAACTGTCTAGCAGTTGTTATTACATGTTATGTTATGCTATGTTATTGGTATCTTCCTTGCACCCCTGCTGTTTCTGGCTAGATGGTTTCTCCCATCTCCATTTTCCTGCTGTATCTACCATTTTGTCTAGTTGTTATGAGGAGACTGCAGAGTGTGGAAGCTGTGTAACTTCATTGTAAATTTACCTATGGAAAAGCCTCTATGTTTATGTCTTTGCTAACTTGAAGCATAAAGAAGCATTGGAGAACACCTCTGGAGTCTTTATTCATTGAGTAAACTATCTGTTAAAGCCATCATTCAACCTGCTGCACACACTTACAGACTGGAGGTCTACAAGAGGGTCACAGGTACAATCGATGCTGAGACAGAACAAGTATACTTAGACAGAGTAACCTAGTGCAAGGATAGTTGAAGGTAGTCCCAAGAGCTAACAGTCTATGCAGATGATAGTGAATAGATAGATACAGATAGACTTGGTAATTGCAGTAGATGACAGTAGGAGATTGGTTAGTAAGGAATCCCCTGTGGGGTACTTATCACTTAGATAGGTTAGTAGTAACAGTGTCCATTAGAGAGAGGTGATCCCGTAGCGAGATACGGATCACCAGCGAGGTTCCGGCTTCAGTTCAGCAAAGGGAAAATGTCAGCAGCTCCGACTTCACAGGAGTAGGTGCGGTGAACATGTGGTTTGAACGAGCGGTGAGTGAGAGAAAGCCGGCGATTGAAATAGCCGCTCATAGTGGCGCTCGGCAATGATGTCATCCGGTCTTAAAGGTATATGCGTCTCTTTGTTACACAAGATGGGACGCAATTAGCAAAGGAGAAATATGGAACAAGGGTACCAGAGGTACCAGAACATTACATAGACTCTATTTGTTGAGTTTCTTCTAGCACTGAGTAACGTAGAAATTGCAACTTCCGGACAACCTAAAGCCTGCAACCTCCTCCTTTCAACATCCAAACCCTCAGATGTAGACGGGCCGGGCATGGATGGAGTACAGATCCCTGGGACAACAGATCCGGTCTGAAGGGCAGTGGGATTGGGTCTCGGACACTGAGTAGCGTCAGAAGGGGAAACCATGGCCTGTTCGGCCAGAAGGGAATCACCGCTACTACCTCCACTGGCTCCGACCTGAGTCTCCGAAGAAACTGTAACACATTCGGAACTGGTGGGAAGGCGTATGCCCTGTGGAATCTCCACTGATCCGAGAGGGTGTCCAACCCGAATGCCTGGGGATCTCTGAATCTTGTGTAGTATTTCAGCAGCTTGTGGTTGCAGGGGGAGGCGAAGAGGTCTACTTCTGGGGAGAACCCCAATGACAGGATCCAGTCGAATACTTCCCTGTGAAGGGACCACTCGTTGTTGTCCAGGTCTACTCTGGACAAGAAATCCGCTTTGACATTCTGGACTCCTGGAACATAGACCGCCGACAGATCCGAGAGATTTCTTTGTGCCCAGGACATGATCGGTTCCACTTCCCTCAATAGGGACCAGCTGCGCGTTCCCCCCTGCTTCCTCACATATGCTACTGCTGAGGTGTTGTCCAGTCGTAACATGACAGGTTGATCCTTTGTCAGATGAGAGAATGCTCGTAGAGCTTGGAATGCTGCTCGAAGTTCCAGTACGTTGGATACTATCCCTCAAGTAGGAAAATTCCACCTGCCCTGAGTCACATCCGACAGACAGTGGGCACCCCAGCCTATATTGCTGGAGTCCGAGGTGATCACTACCCACGGAGCTGGCTTCAGAGAGTGGCAGTTCAGCAGGTGGCCTCTGCATAACCACCAAGGGAGACTCGCTCTCATGGATGGGGTTAAGAAGATGAGTTGATCCAGATGCCACGTATTCCACTGTTGTAGGAATCCCTTCTGAAAGGGTCTCATCCTCCACAGGGCCCACTTCACCATGGGGACTACTGCGACTATAGTCCCGATCACCTTCAGGCATTGGCGTGCCTGAAGATGAGAGGATGAGAGGGCAAAGCGAACCCTGTCTCGGACTGTACCTATCTTCTCCTCTGGAAGGGAGATAGTTGCCTTTGCCGTGTCGAACAGGGCGCTAAGGTAAACCAGGGACTGTGTTGGAATTAAGTGGCTCTTCTCTTCGTTGATTAGCCAACCAAACTTCTGGAGAGTAGACACGACCTGTTCTAGATGAATTAAGAGTTGATCTCTGTCTTGGGACAACAGGAGAAGGTCGTCCAAATAATGGTGGAGTCGAATACCTCTCGTTCTCAGTAGAGCTACCACGGCCAATAAGATTTTTGAAAAGGTCCGTGGAGATGTTGAGAGCCCGAATGGGAGACAGATAAATTGAAGATGTGAGCCGCCTACTGCGAACCGGAGAAACCTTTGAAAATCTTCTGCCACAGGGACATGAAAGTAGGCCACAGGGACATGAAAGTAGGCATCCTTCAAGTCGATGGACACCATCCAATCAGCCGGCTGAACTGCTTGCTGTATGGACAGCAAGGTCTCCATCTTGAACTTCTCTTTTTTTATAAATTGGTTCAAAAAAGTCAGGTCTATGACTGGTCTCCACGATCCGTTTTTCTTTTGAACCAGAAAAAGCGGAGAGTATATTCCTTGGCCTCGCTCGGACTCTGGAACGGAGATGACAGCCCCTTGAGCAATGAGAGACTCGACGTAGGAAAATAAAATTTGACGCCTTTCTTCTAGGGATGGTAGAGCAGTAGGCAGGAATCTTGAGCCTGGCATCTCCTTGAAGACCCACTTGTGGCCTGAAGACACCGTCCTGACGGCCCAGGGGTCCTGAATCGAAGCCACCCAGACATGACGGAAGGAGCGTAGACGCGCACCCACTTGGCATGCCTGAGCGGGCCCAACTTCAAAAAGACTTAGTGGGCTCGTGGTCCCCTGAGGAGACATTCTTTGCCGTCTTCCTGGAAGACTGTCTGGACCTCCAATTTCGGTTGAATTCTCGACCAGGTCTATAAGTACGAGCCTCCCTGGCCCGATCGGAGACAAATTTCCTACTAGGCAGTCCCTTCTTGGTATTAAACTGGCGCCGATCCTGGGGAAGAAACCCAAACTTCCCGCCCGCAGCACGAGTTATGGCCTCATCGAGCTTGTTCCCGAAAAGGGAGGACCCCTCAAAGGGAATGCGGCACCAGACTTGCTTTGATGCAGGATCAGCAACCCAAGGGCGGAGCCAAAGAGCTCTCTTAGCTGTGACTGAGGACAGCATAACTCTTGCTAACAGACGGATCAGATCTATGGAAGCCTCCCCAAGGAACGACGAGGCCAGCCTAAGCTCCTGGATTGGGGCACTTCTGGCAACCTCCTCCGACACTGATCTGACAGATTCATCCACCACATCAGCCCAAGATTCCATAGCCTTGGATAGAGTGGCTAAGGCCAGGGCTGGCTTGCAGGCCATACCTGCCATGAGGTAGATTCTTTTCAAATCGGAGTCCATCCTTCAGTCCAGCGGATCCTTAAACGAGACCGTATCCTCTAAGGGAAGGGTCACGTGCTTGACCAGTCTCATCACTGCTGCGTCTACTAAAGGAGGAGACTCAAGACTTTTAACATCTTCCTCTTTGAAAGGGTATAGTTTTGCCATCTTGGAGACTAAGGAATTCTTTCGTTCCACCTTTCTCCACTCCTCTGATATAATTTCTCCCAACTCTCCCAGGAAGGGAAAATTAACATGCTCCTTATTGAGCTGTTTAAAGTACTTCTTTTGTTTGGGAGGGGGAACAGCTGACTCCTCCCAGTTTAAGGTCTCCCTGACCGCTTTAACCAGGGAAGGCACTAAGGCATATTCGAAACCCAGGCAGGGATCCTCAGCTTCGGAGTCGCTACCTGACAAGAGCATCAACTGATGGCTTGTATGGGCCGACTCAAAATCTTCCTGTACTTGAAGTGATACAGGGGAAGGGCTTGGGGGAGCCGTTGCAGAGCCTTGAGATTGACTGACACCCATCTCAGCTAAAGAGTCCTTCACTACCCTTTTGACCAGGGCTTCAATGCGTTGATCGGAAGTATCCCTTTCTCCCGCAGCCTGAGAGAAACATCTGTCACAGAGGGACTTCCTTTCAGGGACGCTAGCGCCACAGCCCCAACAACCTGCTTTATCAGGTCTTCGTGAGTGACTGGCTGATGTGGACGCTCTTATGATGATGGGAGCCCGATCGGGATTTCCCTGTAGAGTGCCGGTGGCGGGAACTTGAACACCTTTTGCTTCTTTGAGAAGAGTGCCTAGTCTCTGAACGAGAAGGGCTGCAAAAAAAATAGAAACAAAAGAAACACAGACAGGAAGCTAGGAACACGTGAGTTCCAATCCCCCACCCCCTGTAACCCACACCCCCACTAAGAAGCCCCCAATACCTGTTAAGGGCGGGCTGACCACCGGAGGGCAAAGTAGCTTCCATTCTGGCGCTGACCTACAGGGATGAGCTGGACAGAGATGTCAGAAACCATGAAGCAATGGGGGGGGGGGAGAAGGAGAGGGGAAGCTCCCAAACTGGGGCCAGTTACTCACCAGGAACCAGGTGGGAAACCAAGCAGAGCGGCAGCAATGCAGCAAGGATCTTCCAAGAGGAAAAAATCAGCTGGCAGTATCACAGGCTTCTAGCATCAGCAGCGTGTATAAACACAACACTGCTGACAGCTCTGGAGTTTAAATATGGCGCCTGGTGACGTCATCAGAGATGGCCACCAAAGCCGACCTACTGCGCATGCGCCGCATTCCTACTGCGCATGCGCGAGAGCCAAGCCTCGATCCCGAGGTGCCGCACATGCGCAGTAGCGTACCGCATCGGCGGCCGGTCAGGAAGTGAACGCTGACCGGCCCCGGACCACTAGCCACCAGGAAAAAGCAGAGAAAAAACAGGTAGGCACAAATAGGCATAATATAAGCACAAATAACAATATAGCTGCCATGGAGTACTTTACTCACGAACCGCTGGCCACCAGGGATGGATGCGCACAACGGACTTATAACATTCTTAGGGTACCGGCCACCCGCAGCAGCTGGGCTTTTTGGCCAAAGGCTGCATACATCTTCGCCCCTACTCCATACCCCGCAGCAGCTGGGGCTTATTGGAGAGCTCAATACCCGACTGGTAGAGACATCCATCTCCCGGAATCCGTCTTCAGGTAGGATATCAGGTAATCTTTTGGAGGACAAAAAAAGAACACATGTGCTGAACAGGTGCAAAGATTTATGGGAGTGAGGTCCTATGGGTAGGTTTGGAGGCGGGGCCAAACCCGATACGTATGCTGCCATGGAGTCTGTCAGGAAAAAAAATATAAGTGTTCAAAGATGTCTGGGGATCTCTTCCGACAGGTCAGCACACACGCTGTTTTGGCACCTCTAGGATGTTCTGTCCTGCTACTGAGTGGACCAAGTTAAATATCCTAATCCAGAAGCATCGGACCTTCACACAGGACCACCAGACATGAAACATATCACCTTCTTGTAAGCATCTCAGAAAACACAGGGGCAAGGTACCAGGGTATATTTTCACCAGCCTTGCTGGGACCATGTACCAGCGTGACAGCACTTTATAATTGGCCTTCACAAAGGAAGTGTTAAGTATGCCCCTGTGCTCCATGGTCAACTATTTGGTCCACACCTCCTCCTCAATTGTCTCCCCTAGATTGGATTCCCATGCAGTTTGGTACGAAGGTTTGTTATCCTGGTTATTGAACAGGGCATATAACTCTGTGATTCTCCCGCCCCCAGCCCCCCCCCCCCCCGGCTCGGGCCCACCTATGCACCTGTTCTCAAAAAGGGTTCTGGTGATTATGTCAACCTGGTCCTTTGTTAGTGTCCACATAAAATTGATAATTTGGCATAGATGATAAGCCTCCGTAGGTGGCATCTGTAATGTTTCCTTAAAATAGCTAGGTTGTCTTATCCCCTTATGGTCTATGAAATGCACTATTCTGTACAGACCCTTGTTGACCCACCATGCAAATTGATGTATCTGTTGGCCTGGTAGAAAACTGGATTTTTGACTTACTCTAAAATCCTTTTCTCTGAAGTTCATTGACAGACACAGCTCCATATTATTCTTAACCATTGGGCGATACTGCCCCCTATAGGAGTAGGACAGGAGACTAGGCAGGAAAAAACTTGACCATGCCAATGGGGCAGTCCCTGCAGGCATACATCCACTCACTCTGCTATAGGATTCAGTTTTGTTGCAAGCAGTGTTAGAGGAAAAAACCCCAACCCACTTGAGAAATAGAGGGGCGGGTGCTGCGTCTGTCAATGAACTTCAGAGAAAGGGGATTTACGGTAAGTCAAAAATCCAGTTTTCTCTATCGTTCATTGACAGACGCAGCTCCATATTATTCTTAACCATTGGGCGATCCTGCCCCCTACAGGAGTAGGACACTAGGCAGGAAAAAAATTGACCACGCCTATGGGGCAGTCCCTGCAGGCATACACCCACTTACTCTGCTATAGTATTCAGTTTTTTTGCAAGCAGTGTTAGAGGAAAAAACCCCAACCCACTTGAGAAATAGAGGGGCGGGTGCTGCGTCTGTCAATGAACTTCAGAGAAATGGGATTAACGGTAAGTCAGAAATCCAGTTTTCTCTATCGTTCATTGACAGACGCAGCTCCATATTCTTCTTAACCATTGGGACACCCCAAAGCAGTATTTGCATGAGGGGTGGGAAAACAAAGCAGAGAAAGAATGTAATTCCCCAAAGGCTAAACTTAGCCAACCAGTTAACATGGAGCTCAACCAGGAACAACTGGAGCTCACCTAGAAACACATACACCCACAAAGAGAATATTTTCTCTTTTAAACAGCAGCCTTCAAAACCTTGCTGCCAAAATAAGCATACGAGGATGCCAACACATCTACTTTGTAGAATTGTGTGTGCACAGACGACCAAGTTGCCATCTTGCAAACTTCCATTACTGACGCCTGATGGCGAAAAGCCCAAGAAGCATTCAGCTCCCTAGTAGAATGCACCTTCACAGGGAAAGGTGGAACCTGACCCTTCAGTGAATAAACCTGTACCACCATCTGCCTGATCCATCTGGATATGGTCGCAGCAGACGCAGCCAATCCCTTTCGAGGTCCTTCCGTGAGGACAAAAAGAGAGTCTGATTTCCTAAAAGATTCAGTAGCCGCCAGGTAAACCCAGAGTGAAGGGAGCACAAAGTTTTTATTTAAATAGAAATGAGAAACCACCTCAGGAAGAAACGACTGATTAGGATGAAGTACCACTTTATCTCTGTGGACCACCAGATAAGGTGAACGGCAGGATAGCGCCACCAATTCAAATACTCTGCAAGCAGAGGTAATAGCCACCAAAAAGGCTACCTTCTGTGACAGTGTAAGCAGAGGAGCAGAGGAATCTCCCTAATGTTCTCAAAGGGAGGTTTTTGAAGAACAAACAGTACTAGGTTAAGATCCCAGGGAGGTAACGAGGACCATAGCAGAGGAGCCATATGGCGAACCCCTTGAATAAAAGTGTGAATCAAAGCACGCCTAGCTAAAGGGCCTTGGAAAAACACAGCCAAAGCCGACACTTGGCCTTTAATGATAGCCAAGGCCAACCGCTGCTCAACCCCTCTTTGGAGAAAAGCCCAAATCCTAGCCACCGAAAAGGAGCGTGGATGCACCTTCAGCGATTCACACCATGAGATGTTTGATTTCCACGTACGATGATAGATCTTCCTGGAGGTAGATTTTCTAGCCTTCAACAGTCAGAAACCCCTATCCTTCAAATCCTTGTTAAAGCCAGCGAATGTAAAGCAGGATGGAAGATCGGCCCTTGAGACAGCAGATCTTCCCTGAGAGGAAGTCTCCAAGGACCATTGGCGACCAACCTTACCAGATCTGCATATCAAGACCGGCAAGGCCAGTCTGGGGCCACCAGAATGACCGAAATCCATTTCACCTCTATTCTGTGGAGAAGCCTTGGCAGGAGTTTCAGCGGAGGGAACGCATAGATCAGCTGATACTGACCCCAAGGAGCTATGGAATCGGCAGGAGGATCCCAAGACCTAGCTACAAACCTCTGTACCTTCTTGTTGAGTCGAGAGGCTAACAGGTTGACGTCGGGTGTTACCCACCGGACACAGCAGGTGAAACACCTCCAGGTGTAGGGACCATTCCCCCTGATCCAACACCTGACGACTCAGGTAATCCACCTGCCAGTTCTCCACTCCTGGGATACGCACGGTGGAGAAGGCTTGAACAAATTTTTCTGCGCATTTCAGGATCTCGGCCACCTCCTGGGCCGCCAAGACACTCTTGGTGCCCCCTTGATGATTGACGTAATCCACCATCGTCGCATTGTCTGATTGAAGCCGAACTGGACAACCCTGCAGATGATTTGTCCAGTGACTCAGGCAAAGTTTTATCACTCTGAGTTCCAGAATACTGATCGGTAGCCTGGACTCTTCCAAAGTCCAGGTCCCTTGGACACACAGCTTCCCAAGCACTCCTCCCCAGCCAGACAGGCTGGCAGCCGTGGTTACCACTGTCCAATACAATAGGAGGAAGGACTTGCCCTGACATAAGGCCAATGAGTGAAGCCACCACAGAAGAGCACTCCTTGTGCTGTGACTCAACCAAATCATATTGTCCAAGGATTTTGGATCTTTGTTCCACTTGACAAGAATTTCCCTTTGCAGAGGTCTCGTGTGGAATTGAGCAAACGGAACCGCCTTGAAGGTAGACAGCATCAGACCTAGGACTCGCAGGCAAGTCCGCAGAGAGGACACGTTGCTGGATAACAGCAAACAAATCACCCTCTGCAACTTTTGCAGCATTTCCAGGGGAAGAAACGCCCTCGCTGAAGCTGAGTCCAGAGTTAGTCCCAGATAAACCAACTTGGAGGTTGGGACTAGAGCAGACTTTTTGAAATTGATAGTCCAACAAACTATTGCAGAGTCCGGACAGTGATAGACAGATCGCCCACCAGAACTGAGTGGGAATCCGCTCTTAAGAGCAGATCGTCCAAGTACCCCAGGACCGCAATCCTCCGCTGTTGCAGTAAAGCCAATACCGGAGCCAACACTTTTATGAAGACCCTGGGAGAGGCGAGACCAAAGGGTAACGCCACAAATTGATAATGCTCCTCTCCTACAGCGAATCGAAGGAAACGCTGATGTCCAGCGTAAATAGGGATGTGTAGATATGCGTCCTTAATATCAATAGAGGCCAAAAAGTCCCCTTGGTGTAGGGAAGCCACTATTGTGTGAATGATCTCCATTCAAAACCTCTGAACCCACACAAAGCCATTCAGAGCCTTGAGGTCCAGAATTGGACGCACTTTTCCCCCTTTTCTGGGAACAGTAAACAAGTTTGAATAAAACCCGGTACAATCACCCCTTGTGACAGCAGGTCCGCCCCTCATAGATCCCTTAACCGATCTTGAGATAGGTGGAGATTGGATGGGAAAAATCTGTCCGACGGTCAGGACCTGAGTTCGATCTTATAACCCGATTGGATCAGTTCGTGGACCCATTTGTCCTGAATCAAAGAGGTCAATGGTTCCAGAAAGAAACAAAGACATCCCCCCAGCCCAGATAAGGGTGAGGGCGCCCCTTCATGCAGACGGGGATTTGTCTGCAGATCTGGGGGGGGCCTGCTCTTGGCTTACCTTACCTTACTATGTCTTCTTGGAACCCCCAGAAGACCTAAATTGCTTAGATCCTTTCTCCTGCGTGCAAGAGGCACAAAAAGGCCGCCTGTGAAATAAGGCCCCTGTCTATTACGTGGTGACTTGCCCTTGGAGGATTGAGGAAAAAGTGATAGAGCTTTTTTAGGAGCCTGGTCTGCAGACCAGCTTTTTAGCCACACCATGCGTCTAATGGCTACCCCTACCGCGTATACCCTGGCTACAAGAGGGACCGCAACTAGAGACGCATCACATATAAATAGTAGGGCTTGGACCATTTGGTCCATTAGCTCTGCCAGGTCTGGAGGGAGCTGTTATGTTTCCAGGTTACTTTTTAGTAACTTTGCCCATTCCGTTATGGTCTGGGACACCAGAGCAGGGCTGCTGTTAGAACTTATGGGGCCCCGTACAGACTACCTGACAGCCCCCCAGAAAATATTAAAACAATATTTCCACTAAAAGTACACTAAAATCATTATTAGCAGACACAAACCCAACATAACTTTCATATTCCCACTAAATATAAAATATTAAATTGTATTGAGTTAATAAATAAAGCTTTGTGTGTGAATGAGGTATTGGGGCTCATTTACATGGGTGCTGTGGCCTGTACAGTGTAAATCAGTATTTTTTTTTATATGAATGGAGCCCCTGGAGCTGTGTGCAGGCAGCCTATGTTACACAGACAGTATTCGGCGCACTAGTGTAGGATTGAAGGAGTTTGAGCAGGTGATGAGGAGGCTATAAAACGCATCCTCACTGCCTATCAAATTCTGTCTAAAGAGTGATCTGAACATGGATTGCTCTGCGCAGAGCAAAGTATGTGTAAATGAGCCCTTAATTATTGTTTTTTTTTTTTTTTCAACCCTGTTAGGGGGGCTTAGGGGATATATTGGGGATCTAAACAGACCCCTGATGTCTCACTTTTGAGACAGAGAAAGCAATTGGAGACGCAGATTCATCAGTCCTTTATATTGCAGCCTCAGCTGCACTGCAGATAAACAAACAGGAAGTGCTCTATACAGAGGCTACCTGTATATTCACAAACTGAAGAATAGTAAAAACAATTTACTATGCTTCAGTTATGAATGAACACAAGAGTAAGTGAGCAGTACCGATCACTCTCTGTGTCCATACAGGAAAGGAAGGAGCCAGTAAATATGACCACAGCGTTGCAGGGGGATCATCATCTTGGTGAGGGGGTAATCAAAGTGGCAGGGGGACACGAATATTGGAATTGATCCCCACTGTAGAGAAAAAGCTGTCTGTGCTGCAGTTGAAGCCACCGGAGGATTGTTTTCAGTGATAAGGTAGTACAGCCAGCTTGTCTGCTTGTCAGGGTTGTCAGGTGCCTGGGCCCTCCTGTTGAACTGATGAGGCCTGAACCCCGTACAGGAGGGCTGGTTGTACTGTCTTATCAGCGGCCTTGCACCAGAGTGATCACGAAGATCGGTTTAAAGCGGTTGCAAACCTAAAATAAAAAATAAAAAAACCCTGCAAGACAAAGGCATAATGAGCTAGTATGCATCGCATACTAGCTCATTATGAATTACTTACCTTAGAACGAAGCCCCGACATGGACCCCCGGACACCGCTGCGGGCGCTAACATGATCCCATGGCGTCTCTTTCCCGGGTTCGGTGGCTCCGGCGGCTCCGGCGCTGTGATTCCGCAATGACGTCACTCCCGCGCATGCGCGTGGGAGTCATTTTCCGGCAAGCTCCCGGCAAGGGAAGCTGAAGGTCCGCCGGACCTTCAGAGCGCATGCGCCGCTCGCGTGAGCGGCTGCATGCACTGCAAATATCTCCTAAACCGTGCCGGGTTAGGAGATATTAATTGTACCTACAGGTAAGCCTTGTTATAGGCTTACCTGTAGTTAAAAGTGAAAAAAAGCAGTATGCTACCGCTTTAAGAATTGAGCCTGCTATCTCATGTAAGTAGCGGGACAGAGACTCAATCCTTCTATCCACAGGGTCTTTAAGACCGGAGACTCTTCCACTGGGACCACAGTAGATTTGTCCAGGCTGGAGACTGAATGGTCCACCTTCGGGGATTTTGTGGTTACAGCGTCCCTGAATAGATAGCCCCTCTTAAAACGCTTTGGCACCATTAACATGTGTTTAAGGAGCCCCCATTGGTCAGAGACAATTTTGTCAAAAAGTTCCAGACAAAGAAAAACCTTGCCCGACTTCTGGGATTTGCATGTGCCAAAAGAAACCTGTGTCCCAACAGGCACCTGTGTCCCTGACGCTGCAGAATCATCCGCCCTGACACTATAAGTGCCTCCACCAGCTCGTTTTCCTGTGCGGCTGCAGACGAGGGTATGTCGTTTTCGCCATCCGAGTGCAATGACGCAAAACCATCAAGGTAACTTGCGTCCGCAGCGGCCATATCTAGAATCTCAGAATCTCAGGATACAGGAGAGGCAAGGGAGGGCATAGGGCACTTTTTACTAGTGGTATTGTTTAAGACCAAATCCACTTTTGACACCAGGTTTTCCAAAACCGCCGTTAAGGCAGACAGGGGTTGCGACCCGGAGGTCCCGGCAACCACAAGGAGGGGATCTGTAGATGAAACTTGTTCCTGGGGGTCCATATAAACCCTGGAATAATGCAGTGTCACTTTAAGAAAACTGAAAAAAAAACAAAAAAACTGATCCACACCGCTGCACCAGCGGTACTACAAGTCCTAGCCATTACTACTGCAGATAGCAGGGTGAGAGAGCGAGACCTACAGGGACCCAAATAGGCATACCACCATCCAATATGGAGGAGAATAGGAATGGTCTGACTGTGCAGAGAAATTATCTTTACAGGAAGAGGAAATACCTGGGTCATCACTAGAGTAAAGGCCTAGCTGCTCCCTGCTGTCCAGCGTTCAGGGACTCCGAGAAAATGGCTGCCAAATGCATTCCTATGGGGAAACCACAACAAAATGGCCGCCCATGTATTTCAATGGGAACTTCTGAAAAATGGAGCTAAACGATTCTACAAGAAAATGGCTGCCCCCTCAGCACGCCATGCGGTCTCTAGGACCCCCTGAGAGGTTCAACAATCTAGTGGCATGGGGGAGTCCCCGGCAGAGACCCCCACCAGGATTAACCCCCCCCAGCAGATCCGCTATAGCGGCATTGGCGCATCCCTCCCCCCCCAGGACAGCTGTCGCTGACTGAGGTAGGGACCTCTATGATGGTGGGGAGGAAGGCCTTGGGAGAGCCTGGTATATACAGAGAGGCCAGGGGGAATGGGGGTACCCGAGGGTCTGACCTTCCCGGGAGGGGTCCACATCCGCCCGAGACCGCCAGAGCTATGGGGGACACTACTCATCATACCAACGACAATCCTAGGGCGCCACTCCAGACAGACTACCTCTTCACTCGGTGTGGGGGTGCTGACAGCCAAGGGGCATTCTGCGACTCAGGCCGAACCAGGTCATGTGAGTCCCAGTGAGGCGTTTCACTCGCGGGCCAGCCCCCATTCATTGGGGCTCTGTCGTGGCGAGGCCTAGCGCGGGTCTATAACCTGCACACACTCGCTGGCCGGACTGGGAGACCTTAAGGATCTAGGATATCCAGTCCGAAACCCAGTCCAGCTGTTGATTGTAGTTCTCTCAGGAACATAACTAGCTTAAAAATTAAAATTGTAACAAAGGTTCCCTTAAAAATTAAAAAAACAAGCTAAGACCCAGCTGGGAACAAGGTCCTACTCCTAAACTAGGCAGAAACAAACTGAACCCTATAGCAGAGTGAGTGAGTGTATGCCTGCAGGGACAGCGTCATAGGCGTGGTAACGTTTTTTCCTGCCTAGTGTCCTACTCTGTAGGGGGCAGCATAACCCAATGGTTACGAAGAATATGGAGCTGCGTCTGTCAATGAATAATAGAGAAAATGAGGATTATTGAAAAGAAGGGCCACTGGCAAGTGGGGAGATCTTAAAGGGCATAACTTACATGCCGTATCCCACAAACGTAAGGAGTGGGATAGGGAGGGGCTCAACACCACTCAGAGCTCCTTCGCAGGAAGCCACATGAGAAGGTCCAGAAGTAGAGTCAGGCTAGTCTGTGCCTCCAATCGGACCCAATCAGGTTTGTATATCTCAGCAAAGATTTTGTATAGCTGGACCAATTGTGCTGCTCTATAATATCGAAAAAATGGGGAACTCACAGCCCGCCTCGCCATTTAGACAAATACAAAGTGGAGCAAGCCACTCAACAGCAACCCTTGTTCCAGATAAATTTAAAGATCAGATATTGCAACTTCCTGAAAAATATGGGTGGAACTGGAATCAGAAGGGACCTAAAATAGTATAATATGCGAGGAAGGACCGTCATCTTAACGGCCGCTATTCTGCCCATCAAGGAAAGCGCATGGGTTTGCCAGGTCTTCAGGTCACATTCTGTAGAGTTATAGAGAGGAGTGTAATTTGCCCTGTACAGTGTAGCAATGTCAGAGGTCAGTTTGGCTGATACTTTCTCTTTTTGCACTAACATACAGTTTTTCAGGACAAGCTTTCGGGGGATGTCCCCTTCTTCAAGGTCCAAGCAGTACTCTTCTGTCACAAGTGCACTAATATGGCTACCATCACCTCAAGCATTCTGCCTATAACAGGTCAACCAGCTTACAAAATGTTATTATATTAGATTTATTGTAATATCTGTATGTTTCTACCATTAAAATGACTGCCAATAGCTCCCGCTACTGCCAAGTCTCCTGTGAGAAGAGAGAGAGAGGGGGGAAGAGCTGCTTCAGACGGGCTCAGGTGTTTACCCACTTCAATACAGGGCAATTTTACACCCTTCCTTCCCAGACCAATTTTCAGGTTTTAGTGCTATCACAATCTGAATGACAATTGCTCAGTCATGATACACTGTACCAAAACAAACTTTTATCATTTTTTCCACACAAATAGGGCTTTCTTTTGGTGGTATTTAATCACCACTGGATTTTTTATTTTTTGTAAAATAAGCGAAAAAAGAGCAAATATTTTGATAAAAAAAAACAAAACACTTTTTTTTAGTTTCTACTACACAATTTGGCAAATAAGTATTTTTTCTTCAAATAATTTGGGCCAAAATGTATGCTGCTACATATCTTTGGTAAACATAACCCAAGTTTGTGTATATTATTTAGTCTGTGTGAAAGTTATAGTCTACAAGTTATGGTACCAATCATTGAAAACTGATCACACCTGATTTACTGATTGCCTATCTAATTTCTTGAGGCCCTCAAATGTAAGGGTGGTACAAATACCCCCCCCCCCCCAAACTCCCCTTTTTGGAAAGTAGACAGTCCAAGGTAATTAATAAGAGGCATGGTGATATTTTTGAAGTTGTTATTTTTTTTCCACAATTCTTAGAAAAATGAAAAAATATACTTTTTTTTTTATCTTAATCTTAACTTTTTTACGTCATTTTAACAAGTTTTTTTTCACACACAGCATATCTGCAACTACACCCCAAAACACATTTTTCTACTCATCCTGAGTATGGCGATACCACATGTGTGAATCCTTTTCACAGCCTGGCCACATGCAGAGGCTCAACATCCAAGTAGCACCACCAGGCGTTCTAAGGACATAAATTACACATCTAATTCTTTTACTACCAATTACATTTTTGAAGGCCCTAGAGCACCAGAACAGTGAAATTACCCATAAAATGACCCAATTTTGGAAATCATCACCCCAACGTATATTCTATGAGGCAACATCATTCTTTTGAACATGTCCTTTTTTGGAAAATGTGTAAAGAAAATACATTTTTTGTTGTCAATTTATAAGATATTTCTAACACATGGCATGTACATAGCAAAATTTACACCTCAAAAGACATACTGCTTCTCCTCCTGAGTATGGTGATGCCACATGTGTGAGCATGTACCACATACAGTACATACCATACTTGGTGCAACATCCAAGTAGCACCTCCAGGCATTCTAGGGACATAAATTACATACATAAATTCCTGACAATGTATCACATTTTTGAACGCCCTTCATATTTCTTACACATAGCATGTACATACCAATTACACCCCAAAATACATTCTGCTGAGCAAAGGGTAAACAAAAGATTACCTGTGGCTTTAGTAGTGCAGTGGTCAACAAAGGAGAGTATTGGTCCAGACAGCAGGCAGCGAAAGGATCATCCAAGCAGCACACAGGAATACTGTCCATAGTTAGTACAGGCAAAGATATTGTCAGCACAGCTAAAGCATTGGTCCAGGTAGCCGGCAGGGATGTGGTCAGCAGCATAAAAAGGATCGTTCATGCTGCAGGCAGGAATACTGTCCATAGTCAGTACAGGCAGCAGGCAGATATGTGGTCAGTACAGCCAAAGTATTGGTCCAGGCAACAGGTACATGGTCCATAAAAAGTCCTGGGACAATGCAGGCAGAGATATGGTCAGCACAGCCAAAGTATTGGTCCAGGCAGCAGGAAGGAGCATCAAGAAAGCGAGACCAGAACACATTGGCCCCATAAAAGACGACGATAGATATCTGGCCACAGAGGACAGAGAGAAGGCAATAGCGTTAAATAATTTCTTCTCTTCAGTCTTCATGAAAGAATTGGGGGGCTACACTAACCCAGCTTGTAATGCTAAACTATATAATACACCTCAGGAAGTACCGCCATGGCTTACAGAGGATAGACTTAGAACTAAACTTGAGAGACTTAACATAAATAAATCACCGGGACTGGATGGCTTGCACCCAAGGGTTCTTAAAGAGCTCAGCCAGGTGATTGCCAGACCATTATTCTTGATCTTTAAGGATAGTCTACAGACGGATATGGTGCCAGCTGATTGGAAAAAAGCCAAGTGGTACCAATATTTAAAAAAGGGCCTAGATATATCCCGGGTAACTATAGGCCGGTCAGCCTAACATCAATAGTCTGCAAGATTTTGGAGGGGATGTTAAGGGACCACATACAAGACTTTAGTAATAAAAACAGTATTATTAGTAGTAATCAGCATGGATTCATGAAAAATTGTTCTTGCCAGACCAATCTATTAACCTTCTACGATGAAGTGAGCTGCCACCTAGATAAAGGAAAGCCTGTGGATGTGGTGTATCTGGACTTTGCAAAGGCTTTTGACACTTTTCCCCTCAAACGCTTACTGTACAAACTAAGGAACATAGGTATGGACCATAGGGTGAGTACCTGGATAGAAAACTGGCTCCAGGGGAGAGTCCAGAGGGTGGAGATTAATGGGGAGTACTCGGATTGGGCGGGTGTGGAAAGTGGGGTCCTCCAAGGTTCTGTCCTGGGACCAATCCTGTTTAATTTATTCATAAATGATCTAGAGGAGGGGATATCAAGTAGAATCTCAGTATTTGCGGATGATACTAAACTAAGCATGCCAATATCTTCGATGCAGGATGTGGAAACCTTACAAGCGGACCTGAACAAAATAATGGGGTGGGCAACTACATGGCAGATGAGGTTTAATGTTGAAAAATGTAAAGTAATGCACTTGGGCATCAGAAACACGAAAGCAAGCTACTCACTAGGGAGGGAACCTCTAAGTGAATCTTAGATGGAAAAGGACCTGGGGGTACTAGTGGACAGCAGGCTTGGCAGTGGCATGCAATGCCAAGCCGCTGCAAGCAAAGCCAACAGAATACTGGCATGTATAAAAAAGGGGATTCACTCCTGAAATAAAGAGATTATTCTCACACTCTACAAGACTCTGGTCCGGCCACATCTGGAGTATGCTGTCCAGTTCTGGGCACCGGTCCTCAGGAAGGATGTGCTGGAACTGGAGAGAGTCCAGAGAAGGGCAAAAAAAATAATTAGGGTAATGGAGGACATCAGCTATGAGGAAAGACTACAAAAACACTGAACTTATTCTCTCTGGAGAAGAGACGCTTGAGGGGGGATATGATATCAATGTACAAATACTGTACTGGCGACCCTAGCATAAGGAACAAACTTTTCAGAGAAAGGGAATACAATAAGACACGTGGCCACTCACTAAAACTAGAGGCAAAAAAAACTTAAAATACGTAAGGGGTTTTTCACTGCCAGAGCAGTATGGATGTGGAATTCGCTTCCACAAGCAGTCGTATCAGCAGGGAGCATCGATAGTTTCAAAAAACTATTAGATGGGCACCTTAAAGACCACAACATACAGGGGTATACAATGTACGGTTAACAGCAAACACACACACATCATAGGTTGAACTGGATGGACCGATGTCTTTTTTCAACCTCACAAACTATGTAACTATGTAGAAACATTGTGGATAAACAATGCAGATGGCAGGCAGAGACATAGTTGATAAACCAGTTCCAGACTGCCCACCGAATATATACTGCGGTAGGGCGGCCCGGCTGCGCAAAATCACGTACATGTACATCGCGGGTACAGTGGCCGCGATGGCTGCCAGTACACAACGATCTTTTGGTGGAATGACAGAAGGGCGGTCTGCCTATGTAAACAAGGCAGACCGCTGTTCTGTCACAGAGGAAGAGAGAGATCTGTGTTTCAGCTAAGCTTTCATCTGAAGCTTTCTTCGATTCATAGGCCAGGATGAAAGGGACATTGGGGACACTGAAAACTGGTGTCTTTCCTAACTCCTCCTTTGCTGCAAATCTGACATTTTTTTGGCGTCTTCTTCTGTTTCTGATGGTGGAATATTTCCAAGGAAATGGCATTCATGCAGTCTGCTGACACATTTGCAGCTAATGCTTTCTGGGGGGATCCTGGCTAGTCGATCAGGGCAGTGACAATATCTTTGATAAATTTGAGGAAGGTGTTGGGTCTTTCCGTTGATTTTTGATAGGTGACGTAGGCTTTAAAAATGGCCAAATGGAAAAAAGTAAGTTACATCTTTTTTATACCAGAAGAGGTAAATAGGGATGCAGCATTTGACCATTTAAATCCACCCCCATGAAATTATTGTAATCATGGATACACCCAGGCTTTTGAAAGGGACTGTGTCTTCAGTGAAGTTCCACCCAAGTGTCATCGTGGATGGTGGACATGACGTACACATCTCTCCTATTCCTCCACTTCAGAGCAAACACTTCCTCGTACTTCAGACTTGATACTTCCTTTGTAGCCTTGTGGTGGCTAGATGCTGTGGGAAGCCCTTCCTGATTTTTCTTGCTGTACTGCAGGCCAAAGTTTTCTCATGGTACAGGTATATTAAATTTCCATATAAATGTGATACAACCTTGGAAACAGTGGGAATGCCAGGTCCCAGGAAAATTTTTTTTACGTTGGGCACTCAGGTGGCCGGAGCTGGGAGTCTCTGCCTTCGTACACACGGAAGGCATGCACAATATCCAGTGGTGCTTTCACAGAGAGCTTGTTGAGCCTTTATCCGTATCTGGCCCTCTTTCTGGGAATGTACTGCTTGAATCCCACCCCGCCTGTGAAATAGACCAGGGATTCATCCACAAAGATATTCTAATCAGGGACATAAAGTTCAGAAAACCACTTAGAAAAAAAATCAGTTAGGGGACAAATTTTTTATAGTTTATCAAAGTTGGGATGATCTCGGGGAGGGTAAAGTGAGTTATCGATGAAATGCAGGAAGTGCATGATCATGTTATAGCGGGACCTGAACATGGCAGCTGAAAAAACTGGCATGTGGTGGATGGGGTTGGTAGGCCAATAATCATGAACACAAAGAGCTGCTGCCGCTCAGGTGTAAGCAATAGGATCCTCAAGCATTGGGTGCATGTCTGCGACCCGAGCAAAATCCAACAATCAGGAAAAGTAGACCGAACTCCGAGATGAAGATCAAACAAACTTTATTGACGAAATAATGTTCAATCGTGACAGACATCAAGGACATACGAACAGGAACAGTGAACGCGTTTCACAAACTAAATTTGTTTAGTCATAACTAGATCAATAATCATGCAAATCATTTTTTTTTTTGTAAGCTCCATGTTGATGGTAAGGCCCAAAAACAATCTAAACTCCTACACTGTTAGATGTCTCTATTCAGAAGGACGGGCATAGCATGAGTTGGGGTTGTTATCAATGTATTGTCGAGCAAAAAGATTAGTTTTGTCCACGATGCATTTAAGTAACTTTTCAGGGAAAAATAAATTTAAAAAATCTATCCCATAAACATTGTATGTGTTGGCCTGCACACCTGGCTGTGCTGTGAAAGGGGGAATTGTATCTGACCCTGAGTAGGAAGGCAGCCACAATGGGTTTGCTAAGGCATCTGGAAGATGGGTTTGGGCTCTAATTATTTGGGTCTGGTGTGAAATTTCAGTGCTGGTACTGAGCCTTTCCTCCTGGGGTCTAGCGCCCTTTACGTTTGCTGATTGGCCATTGGGGTGTATGGCGCTGCCGATGGCTGCCTGTTCTTCAGAGCGTCTACTTTTAGAATGGACTGCTTCGTCCTCCGATTCAGTCACCAATCCACTTTTGAAGGGCTTGAATTCTGAATTGAAATTGGACAGTGAGAGCTCTCACTGCTCCCATCTGTCAGGCTTAGGATTTGATATGCCTCTTTAGTAGTAAAAATGTTTTGGACATGGTGGCTGTATGACAGATGACACTGATGGGCTTCAGGACAGATACACTACGCTGCATTACAGGTACGCTGACGGGCTAAAGGACAAGTAGTGATGGGCTGCATGACAGTTACTGATGGACTTCTGGACAGGTACACTACGCTGCATGACAGGTATGCTAAAGGGCTACAGGACAAGTAGTGATGGTCTGCACGATAGGTAGTGATGGGTTTCACAACAGGTACTATGATGAGCTGCATGACAGGTACTCTGATGGGCTGGAGACAGGAACTCTGATGGGCTGGAGACAGGTACACTAATGAGCTGGTGACAAGTACTCTGATGGGCTGGTGAGAGGTATTTGGGTACTCTGATGAGCTGGTGACTGGTACTCCAGTACTCTGATGAGCTGGTGACTGGCACTTAGGTACTCTGATGAGCTGGTGACAGGTGCTCGGGTACTCTGATGAGCTAGTGACAGGTATTCGGGTACTCTGATGAGCTAGTGACAGGTACTCGGGTACTCTGATGAGCTAGTGACAGGTACTCGGTTACTCTGATGAGCTAGTGACAGGTATTCAGGTACTCTTATGAGCTAGTGACGGGTACTCGGGTACTCTGATGAGCAAATGACAGGTACTCGGGTACTCTGATGAGCTAGTGACAGGTATTCGGGTACTCTGACAAGCTGATGACAGGTACTCGGGTACTCTGATGAGATAGTGACAAGTACTCAGGTACTCTGATGGGCTGGTGACAGGTACTCGGGTACTCTGATGAGCTAATGACAGGTACTCGGGTACTCTGATGAGCTAGTGACAGGTATTCGGGTACTCTGATGAGCTAGTGACGGGTACTCAGGTACTCTGATGAGCTAATGACAGGTACTCGGGTACTCTGATTAGCTAGTGACAGGTGTTCGGGCACTCTGATGAGCTGGTGACAGGTACTCGGGTACTCTGATGAGATAGTGACAAGTACTCAGGTTCTCTGATGGGCTGGTGACAGGTACTCGGGTACTCTGATGAGCTAGTGACAGGTACTCGGGTACTCTGTTGAGCTAGTGACAGGTATTCGGGTACTCGGGCGAGCTGGTGACAGGTACTCGGGTACTCTGATGAGATAGTGACAAGTACTCAGGTACTCTGATGGGCTGGTGACAGGTACTCGGGTACTCTG
This sequence comes from Pelophylax lessonae, assembly GCF_965119305.1. Classification (NCBI taxonomy): domain Eukaryota; kingdom Metazoa; phylum Chordata; class Amphibia; order Anura; family Ranidae; genus Pelophylax; species Pelophylax lessonae. Next base: position 126,474,824 of record NC_138779.1, read on the forward strand.
ATGAGCTGGTGACAGATACTCAGGTACTCTGATGAGCTGGTGACAAGTACTCGGGTACTCTGATGGGCTGGTGACAGGTACTCGGATACTCTGATGGGCTTGCAGACAGGTCCTCTTTATTTAGTGGCTCTTTATTTTAATTGGCTCTTTACCCTGATCGGGGATGGGCCTCATCCCCGATCGTCACGCTGGGTGCCCGGGGGGCGTGCAGAAGCTGCAAGAACGGGCGGACGTCATATCGTGCCCACCCAGCGGGATAAGACGTTCCAGCCGGCGTCATTTTATAATATACCAGGCGGGAACTGGTTAAGGGGGCTGGGGGAGCAACTTTTGAAAGTATTTTTTACCTTAATGAAGAGAATGTATTAAGGTAAAAAAACATTTTGCCTTTGTAATCATTTTAATAGTTTGGGATGTTTATTATCAATTACTGTATGTATCAATATTGAGTTGGGTCTCAAAATAGTTGAAATGTATAATCCCCTGCTATTTTTTATATTTAGGCATACACTATATACAAGATGTGAGGAATGCATTTTGTGCAATATAAATAGTTTTAGATGTTTTTATGGGTTAGGGTTTTTTTTTTTTTTTTTTTTGCATTGTGCAATCTGTGTTTTTTCCAACTGGTTTCCAGACCATATTAAAACACCTAAATTATTTATGCTGCTATAAAATGAACTAAATTATTTATGTTACATTGAAGAGTGGTGTGGCTTTTTCTCATTTAGATCTTTTTGCCTTTAGGGCCCATTTAGATGCGTAAAGGCAGCCTATTTATTTGAATGGGCTTTGAATGGGCTTCCAATGCACCTAAACAGACTGAAATGTGGACATGCACTATTTTGGTTCTACGCTGGTCACCACAAGACATGGTAGTGCTTTACTATGTTATACCAAAAAACCCATGCTAGGTAAAACTAAACCTAAAACAATATCACTATTGCTGCTTTTCATAAACAATAACTGCTAAATAACAAACCACAGCGCAAAACAGTGCCAATAAAATCTATTACATAAAAATGAAAAAAAGCAAGTGAAACTTCATACAAATTTCAAATACAAGCAAGGGACAAGTGAAAGTCCATAAACGTTTCTAGTATTGATCCAGGAGAGAGCTGAAGTGCCACAAAACTTCTTTTTTTTTTTCAAATTATTTCTTTATTTCTTTAAGTTCAGTTACATATACATTGTATTGAATACATTCCAACTTTCACAATTACAAATTATACAATATTTAGTTCAGCTCAAAAGAGCCATAACCTTCATTTAAACATTCTATAGCCGAACATTTCAACTTTCACGATTACAAATTTCAAAATATTCAGTTCGACTCAAAAGTGACCAAAGTCTTCCTTAGGCATTCTATAACCGAACCCAAATCTCCCATTTCAATCCTTTTCCCTCTCTCCCCTCCTCCCCACCTCCAAAAAAAAAAAAAAAACCCAAAATCCTTTTTCTTTTCCCTTCCCCCTCCCGCTCAAATCTCTCCTCCCCTCTCTCCTCCTCTCCCGAACCTCTTCCTTATACTTATTTATCCATTATATCTAATTCTTTCTCTGTGTTTTAAAGTTGTCCTTCTCCTGAGTTTACGTAATCTATCCATTGTTTCCATTTCTTCTCATATTTATCCGTTTGTTGGCGGGCGGAAGAGACCAAGCTTTCCAAGTTATTTATTTCCTCCACCTTCCTAAACCACGTAATTATATTAGGTGGCTCAGTCTCTTTCCACCTGAGAGGAATACATGTCCTGGCTGCATTTATTAAATGTGGTATAATAGATTTATTGTAATTTTGTATCGGTATGCTAGAGACGTGGAGCAGAAACAAAGCCGGTTCTTTGGGGATATAGCTTTTCGTAATTTTTTGTATTATCTTCAGAATCTGTTCCCAATACATTTCTAATTTAGGACATGCCCAGAATATATGAAGCATTGTGCCTCTCTCTGTCCCACATCTCCAGCATCGGTCTGTATTCGCTATAGAAATTTTATTCATTTTAACCGGAGTGTAATACCACCTGGAAAAAATTTTATAATTCATTTCTTGAATTCTAGCACACATTGAGGTAGCAAATACTGACTTAATTATTTGATTTTCTTGTTCTGGTGAGAAAGTAGTGCCCATTTCCCTTTCCCATTCCCTCAAGAAAGGGAATTTATGCTGTACCACTGATGTCATTAACAAGGAGTACATTTTGGATATAGTATGTTCCAGTATTCCATTTTGGGTGCATATTTTTTCATAGGGTGTTACCTCTTTATCCCCCTGAGGGGGGGCTTTCAATGTTCCCAGAAAGTGGCGTAACTGAAAAGCCCTCCATGAGTCTAGGCCGAAAGGGCCTGACCCATCTGTTAACTCATCTGTGGTCACCCATCCTGTGTCTGAGCGGAAATCAAGAATCTGAAAGATTCCCCTTTCTACTAAAGCCTTAAACTTCCTGTCTTGACACCCTGGCTCAAAGAGGGGGTTCCCCAGGACCGGGTATAGTAAGGAATTCTCCCGTATAAGATTGTCTTGTTTAAATATTTTTGCGCATATTTTAATCGTGTTTCCTATAACAGGGTGATTCTTAATAGCTGTTGGCAAGTTCTTATGACACCAGGGGGCTCTTTTCAGTGATACCTCACATTGTGCCTGCTCTATGTTTGGCCATAACTTATATTCTCTATGGCGACACCAATCAATCATTCTGCCTAATTGAACGGCATGATAATATCTCTTCATATTCGGAATCGCCAGCCCCCCATCTGTTTTGAATCTAAATAAATATTTCTTCCCTACCCTGGGGCGTTTTGATTTCCAAATAAAATCCATTATCATGGTTTCAATCTGGGACAAGTATCGAGGTGGAATGTGGATGGGAAGTGCCTGGAAAATATACAGAAATTTTGGTAAAACACTCATTTTAATTATATTGCACCTTCCCATCCATGAATACATTCCTCCTTTCCACTTTTGTAATAATACGTTTATGGATTTTAATAGGGGGATAAAATTCATCTTAAACAATTGTGAGATTTTTGAAGTAATTGACGTCCCTAGATATTTTAAAGCCGTCTTTGTCCAATTCAACTTAAAATTTGCCCTTAATTGTTGTTGAAGTGTCCCTGCTAGTTCTATTCCCATTGTTTCGGATTTAATAAAGTTTATCTTCATATTAGATTGGGTTCCGTACTTCCCTAATTCGGTTAATAAATTAGGAAGTGATATAACTGGCTTTGTAATCGAGAATAGAACATCGTCGGCGTACGCTGATAATTTATATTGGTCCTTCCCCACTATGATACCCGAAATGTCTGGGTTCATTCGGATTCTACACAGGAACGGTTCTAATGATAATACGAACAGGAGCGGGGACAGGGGACAACCCTGTCTCGTTCCGTTTGTGATTAAAAACTCTGTAGAAAGAATTCCATTTACTTTTACTTTTGCTGAGGGGGTTGAGTAACTTTGTTTTATCCATCTTAACATTTTTTCCCCTATTCCTATGTAACGAAGGACTACGAACATATACTCCCACCTTACCCTATCGAACGCTTTCTCTGCGTCGGTGTTAAGTAGAACGGTTGGTATTTTATTTTGGTGGATTATATGTAATAGGTTCAGCAACTTGGTCGTATTGTCCCTCGCCTCACGGCTTGGGACAAATCCCACCTGATCCAGATGGATCAATTTCGTCAAATATTTCTGTAGTCTAACTGCTAGGATCTTTGTAAAAATTTTAAAATCCGTGTTCAACAGGGAAATTGGTCTGTAACTTTTACACGAGGTGGGGTCTTTCCCCTCCTTGGGGATTACCGAAATATGTGCATGTATAGTTTCTTTAGGGATTGTTTTCCCTGCCCCCCACGCATTAAACATATCTTTCATGAATTCTTTCAGGTATGGAATTAGTTTCTTATAGTAGTGAATCGTAAACCCGTCAGGTCCCGGCGCCTTCCCAACTTTCGTATTTTTTATAGTCTCCATTATCTCTGTTAATGTAATTGGTGACTCAAGTATCTTACTCTCCTCTTCAGACAGCTGGGGCATTTGTGAAATTTGTACATACTCCTCCATTTGAGATTGTGGGGTTATGGGGGTTTTTAAATTATATAATGTTTCATAATATTTTTTGAATTCCTGAGTTATCTGTTTAGGGTATGTGAGTTTCTGTCCTGCATCCGTTACTAAATGTGGAATATAAGTCGTCAAGTTTTGATCTCTAAGTGATTTTGCTAATAACTTCCCACATTTGTCCCCTGATTCATATGTGATCCTTTTCGTTTTTTGAATTGCTGCTTTAACTCTAAAGGCTAGAAGTTCATTGATGTCCCTTCTTATCTTCAGAAGTTCTGCCTTTCCCTCCTCTGACGGTGCATGTTTATGTTTCGCTTCTACTTTATTTAGCAGTTGGAGTAACTGTTCTAGTTGTTTAGTTCGTTGTTTTTTGATCCTAGCCCCATGTTTAATAAAAATACCTCTTATAACTGCTTTATGCGTTTCCCATATTATCCCTGGGTCTGAATCTACAATGGTATTGGTTAAAAAAAAGAATTCCATTTCTGATTCAACTTCTGTCATTGTCACCTGGTCTTGTAAAAGGTTTTCATTCAATCTCCACGTTGTTTCTCTCCTTTCTCTTTTGTCTGGTAAGTCGTAGGTTATTGTAATTGGGGCATGGTCTGACCAAGTTGCTGAGCCTATCACTATGTCTTTTATTGCATGTAGTTGATTATGCGGGATTAAAAAGTAATCTATGCGGGAATATTGTTGATGTAAAGAGGAATAGAATGAGTAATCTCTTTCTCTTGGGTGCATTATACGCCATGCGTCTATTAATTGTCCCTCCTGTAATGTCTTAGCGAACTGCTTTCTTACTCTAGGCGGAATTGATGATATGCCCCTTGATGTGTCTTCTGAAGGGATCAAGGGTATATTCATATCCCCCCCTATTATTAAATGGCCC